>NC_043703.1:50167954-50189924 GCF_006229205.1 Suricata suricatta | reverse complement strand
TTCTTGTATTTCCAACCTATCTATATTGTATTTAAATTGATTGACTCATACTATTTTGAAGTGCGTTTCTTGGAGACAGCATATGGTTGGGTTATATTTTTTAATCTCTTATGCCAGTCACTGTCTTTTAATTGATGTATTTAGATCATTTACACTTAATTTTTGATATGTTAGAACTTTAAGTGTACCATTTTATTTTTGTTTTGTATTTTGGTTTTGTTTTTCCTATCTTCCTGTTTGTACTTTTGACTCCTTTTTGGTTTCATTTTGACTTATTTATATTTTTTAGTGTGTCATCTTTATATAGCATTTTTAGTGGTAGCTCTGGATATTACACTAGCTGTATTACACATAGCTTATCATAGTTTACTGGTGTCATTTTTCTTGTTAGTGTGAATGAAGTATAGAAATTTCACCACTCCTTTACCCTTCTCATTATAATTTTTACAAATATTTCCTCTATATACATTTAGAACTACATCATACAGTGTTATATTTTCACTCAACCATCAGACATAATTAGAAAGCTCAAGAGAAAAACATTCTATTATATTTACCCATATTGTTATCTTCCTTCATTTGTAATGCTCTAAGGTTCTGCCATTTGTTCTTTTTTACTTTAAAGAACTTTCTTTAAGCATTCTTTTAGAGCTGCTTGTGACAGATTTTCTGTCAGCAAGGATTTCTTTGGGTTTATCCTAATTGGGATTTGTTGAATCTGTAGGTTTATATGTCTTGACAAATTTGGGAAATTTTCATCCATTATTTTATCGAGTATTTTTTCAGTTCTTCCTCTTTTGTCTTCTTCCTGGAACCTGATAATATAAATGTTAAATAACTTTGTTACAGTTTTCACACAACCTGGGGACTATCTTCATTTTATCTCTTTTATATTTTATCTCTTTTATCTCTTTGTTGTTCAGATTAGGTGATCTATATTGTCCTGATTTCAGGTTCACTGGTTCTTTTCTCTGTGCCTTCTATTCTGTTCTTTAGCCTATCTGCTTTTTATTTCAGTTGTAGTTTTAATTGTAAAACTTTATATTTGATTGTACTTTGTGTCTTTTTTTTCCTTCGCTGAGTTTTTCTATTCATTTTTTTCAAGACCCTTCATGATTTCTAGTTAAAGCATTTTTACTATGACTACTTTAAAATCCTTGTCAGGTAATTTTAATATTTCTGTCGTCTCAATGTTAGAATCTATTGATTGCTTCTTTAAAAAAAAAGTGTGAAATTTTCCTGGTTCTTGGTGTTTTTTCCCCCCAGCAACAAGTGATTTTCATTTGAAACCTGGACACTTCATGTTCTCCTATGAGACTGGATCTTATTTCAACCCTCCATTTCAGTTGACTTTCTCTCCCAACCACTCTGGCTTCATTATTGCTAGGTGGAAGTAGAAACCCAGGTAGCCTAATCAGCCTCCTTAGACATCCCAGCACCCCTTGTCACTGCTGGGAATGGGATAGATATTACATCTGTGTGGTTTTCACTCACCCCACAGGTGTCAGAGGAGGTGGGTTCATGGTAGCCCAGCATGGGTGGAAGTCTAGGCTTTGCTGGCCTTGGGTGGGGATGGAGCCATAGTTTTTTCTGTGGTGGTTAGCTGCAATAGAGCAATTATAGTCTAAAACTTTTCTATCTTCCTAAGCTTCTTTTTGTCTTTCCTAATTTTTTTGTTAGAGAAATCAGGTGTTTGTTGTTGCTTTATTTGTATGTGCTTCTTAGTGTTTTCAGTGTCTTCAGCAGCAACTGTAGGACATGACACCAAAAAGAAAACCAAGAGACTCACCGCCATGTTGTGGTGTTCGTTGGCTCCGAAGGTCCCTAGCTGATCTGTTTACTTTCCTTCATCTTTTAGAGCTTTCTTATGTTCGTTTACATATGTATAATGTGAGAGATTTTTAGTAGTATTTTGTGGGAACAATCGGCTAAAGTACATCGAAACTGTGTCCCCAGGAAGAGAAGTCCGTTTCAGTATTGACTTTTTTAAAAGTGTGCTGGATGGAATAGCAGTGTGTAAAATTTCAAAGATTGTAGAATCTGCATCCATTTTCATAGAGAGGCTTTGTTAGTAGTAATCGAACCATCTACACTCATAAAACAAACCACCCTTTGGCAGCGTTAACCTAGGACATAACCAAGTGCTTGTGGGAAAACAAACAAAATAGATCTGTGATCTCACAGTTTAATTGGGCCAAAAAGACCAACATATATAAAATAATCAGGGAAATGCTAAATGATATGGGGAAACATGTCATCAGTAATATGATCAGATTTCAAACTAAATCTGCTTTCTGTAGTCATCTTAGGAGTATTTTGTTCTTTTTCTTCAGGTTTTTTTAAAAGTTTTTATTTAAATTGCAGTTACCATACATGCAATATTAGTTTCAGGTGTACAAAATTGTGATTCAGCACCTCCGTATAATACCTGGTGTCCATCCTTAATCCTTATCCCCCGTTTAACACACGCTCTCACCCACCTCCCCTCTGGTAACATTAGTTTGTTCTCCAGTTAAGAGACTGTTTCTTGGTTTGCCTCTTTTTTTTTTTCTTCTTCTTTCCCTTTGCTCCTTTATTTTGTTTCTTAAATTCCACATGACTGAAATCATGTGGTATTGGTTTTTGACTTATTTCAGTTAGCTTATTACTCTCTAGCTCCATCCATGTCATCGTTAATGGCAGGATTTCCATATATACGTACACATGCGCATATATGTATCACTTCTTTTTCTTTTTTTTTTTTTACTCAGATGTAGGGTTAGTTTAGGGTTTATGGCCAAGGTGAGAGTATGTTCTTAGTATCCTGAAGTTTAGAGAACTCTCCAGAGGGTTTGATTTAGGGTTAGAGTTAGGGTTAGTGTTAGGGTTTTAGGGTTAGGTTTAGGGATTAGGATTGGGATTTAGGGTGTTAGTGGGTTTATGTTAACGAGAGAAGATGTTATTTGAATGACGGTTTATACACAGTGTAGTTCAATGAGGTAAGCATAGGGCTCTTCCCATATGCTGCTAACATATATTTACAAACACTTATATCTTAATGAAAGAAGGTGTTACTTAAAACACGCATTATACACCATATAGTTTGATTCAAGTATAGGTCTATTCCCACATGCTTCTACATATTACATTTACAAAAATAGGTATCAGTATTTTATTTGAAGCCTACCATGTGTCTAACTATTGTGCTTAGATCTAGGATATAAGTGTTGGTAAGCTGGTTTCTTGCCTTGTAGGAGCTCTCAGCTTTAGTTGGAACCAAGGATGGAAAGCAGATATAAAAGAAATCAGACCCTTAAAATTCTAACAGTGTAGTGCTATGTGTATTAATGGTTATTATGTTCATGCAGAGTACAAATCCTACAAGGGTAGAATCCTGATGAGGGTCAGATGAGGCCACAGAGAAATGGTGATAGATCATGTTTAGAGGATAATTAAAGAATAGAAAAAAATAACTGGGATGGAGAACATCCCACACAAAGGAACTCATCTGAGGGAACTTGACAGAGTGTGGGGCCTGGCTTTATATTGAGGTTCTAGTGTAATAGTAGAGTTTGTAACTATACATTTGCCAGCAGCGCAGCTGACTTTGTAAAACTGTTTAGATTTAATAATTCACATTATTTGTTGCTGTGATCCAAGTCAGTGAATTTTTATTCCATTAAGATAACAAATGTCTGGAAGTTTATTAAAATGTATTTATGAATATGCTAGGGTTATTGGTGTGTGGTGTGTTCTGTAGATGGTAAATAGATAACCAGTTCTCTGCTGAGATACTGATATTAAGTACCTGTGTGTGATTTGAAAAAAAATCCACATTCTTGGTATATATTGTCACAGAGCTCTTAAAGGGTCTCTTAAACTTCTGTCCATCTAGTACAGAAAGCGTTTACTTTGCCTGGTCTTTACTATCCTTAACAAGAGAGGTTACTTGTTTTCTTTGGGAGCCAGTTTTATTTTCATCAGAAGGTAGATTTTCCACATTACACCTCAGTGCTGATTAGCAAAAGGAGATAAGTCACTGTATGAACATGATGCTTTTACCTTACTCTAGAGCTTCCTTTTTAGGTTTTACAGTAGGTGATGAACTTCTCTGAAAAGCCTAAGATTAAATGGAAATGCTATCTTGTGTTTATATTGAGCCAAACAGAGTTATATTTGTAACTCTATGCTTGGAACATTTTTAGAAAATTACTATTTTGATTATATGGTCCAGAGATTAATCTATTTTTATTTCTATTGCAGATGGAGTCTGGTGGTACAGTTTTGAGTACCAACTGGTCTGATGTAGGTAAAAGGAAAGTTGAAATCAATCCTCCTGATGATATGGAATGGAAAAAGTACTAAATAAATTAATTTGTTATCACTGTATTGCATATAATCACCTAATGCCCATTGTGTATTAATATTTCATTCTTGAATTTTGAACACTGAGTATCTTTTTCAAAGGTTATACCTCTTTACCTCTTTGTGCTTTAGAAATTATTTTCCTTCAAGTGTTCTAAGAGTCTAATGAAGAACGAAGATCCTATTTTATCACTTTGTCCTTAAGGATTTCAGACATGCTGAAATGGAATTGACTACTAGATAGAGTAGTTCTACCTAGTTATGGAAGTGGAGAAATCATTAACGGATATCTTGGGTTATTGCCTTATTTTTGATGAAGTATTATGTTAATAATTTATTAGACTTGACAATTTTGGGTGAGCATAGATTTTTTTCAAGTGTTACATTGTTTGCTTTTAAAAACTGCTTTTGGATGGAGTTGTAAATACAATTTTTCTATGAAGTTGTTTGGTTTATTTACCTTTTTCTTATGTTTTTTAATGAGAACTTTGAGAAATTATCACAAGGATTTCCTATTTGGTTATATGGGAAATATTTGTAATTACACTGGGATTTTGGTCCTTACTTACCAAATTCCTGTATAAAACATAGAACCTGAGTTTATCATGCTGCAAATTTATCTATGCTGAAGGGTAATCTGTGAAATTGGGCCAAAACTGATACAGGAAAGCCCAACTCTCCTTGCAGGTTTTTTTTTTGTTTTTTTTTTGTCTTTTGTTTTTGTTTTCTTGCCACATCAGGAGTCCTGAAATAACTGGTAGTTTGGTTTGGTTTGGGGTTTTGTTGTTTCGTTTTTTGTTTTTCTGTAGTTTTTTCTTAGAATATTTCCCTTTTCATGTCCACATGATCACTTTGGTTTCAGTGGTTTAGGGTAGCTGCTGAGAGAGTAAGTTAACAGGTGTATATTTAGTATGTACTTTGTTTCCAGAGTAAATAGATACCATGGGAATATAAAAAGTAAAGATATGATCATTAACTTCAAAGCAGAGAGAAAATTAACATTCATGAAAGAATTATGGAACTCATTATAAATTGTTTTGAGACAGAAAAATTGTGTTTTATGATTAAAATTATTTGCAGTCTGAGCTGTTACGAATATAGGCCATTGATGACACGTAGGTCTGACTTTGCTTTCTGACCATATTTGTTAACTGTACTGCTGTAGAGTTTGGTGTCTCTGTCGGGTCTCAATGTGGCAGGGCATTTCTGTGCCTTCCTAGTTGAGGATAGAGTGAACAGGAGGCAAATCATCCGTTAGTCCAGCTTCTGAGTGGGAATTCAGTCCCTTCCATCTGGTGGTTTGACTTGAAGTGTAGTGGGTTTCATGAGGAAAATGGTGGTGGGGTGATAGCCAACCCTGCCCAGATCACACAAGCTTGTGTAAGTGCCTGGGAGTTTTCACTTGTCCTTCTGCCCACTTAGAGCTACAGACTCCTTTTTTTGTTCTTCAGCATTAAAGGAAAAGATAAAATTAAGTTCTTGCTTGTATGAATTTCTAAAATTTTCTTCTTGAGGAAACCAGATAGTGGTTTTAGTATTCTGTAGGTCAGAGTTTCTCAGTACCAAGGGGTAGGGAGACTTTGCGCCAAACACACACACACACACACACACACACACCCACTACACCACTACACCACTACACCACTACACCACTACACCACTACACCACTACACCACTACACCAGAGACAAGAATCCTAGCTCCAGGAAATCTCTGCCAGGTAGCTTTATAATCTTCGCCAGGTAGCTTAATAATCTTCAATAGGTTTAACCTTTCTTTGTCTTAGTTTCTTTAATTGTAAGTAATCTTTAGAGTCTTAGAGTTAGAAGTCCATGATTATAAATAAGAAATGTTTTTGCTGCCAATGGGCAACTTTTTCCTTTCTTAGCAAGGATACTATATAATAGATGCTGTTTTTAAAAACAATTGAGTACTAGTTTTGCTTGTACTTTAAAGGGATACACTGTATCTAAAGTATGCTTATCTATTGACTAGATTTGCTTAATGTTTGGGATTCAGGATTTTGCTGAGCCAAATGGAGTTCCTAATATGCATGACTATATTATAAAATGGATCTGGTCCAACCAAGTACACTGGATTTATGGGTAAAGAGGGACTTTGGAGAAGTGAAATAGACTGCTGCATAAGGTACCACCCTGGAGTACAGTTTCTCTGTCACCTTTCTAGATAATGAGAATTTATAAGCCTCCAGGAAGTTAAAAAATAATAGCAACCTTCAATTTCGATTAAGAATCTCTTTATCCTTATTCTCTATATTCTCAGCTATTAATTGGTCTCTCTAGACTTCCATTTTCAGTTCTTAATTTTTTTTTTTTTTTTTTAGTGTTCTGGTTAACTTTTTGTTCAGAAGGTACATTTTTTTCTCTTAGTATTTCTTACTTTCCTTCTCAAAGATTAGTCCTGGAATACATTTTTCCCCCTTAATTTTAGATTCTTTATTCTCCTGAATTTTATAATCATTTGCACCTGATGACTTCCCAGAATCCTCACATTGTCCTCAAAGTATTTTGAATGGGATAATCTACTTTGAACTCTTCTGTCAAGTAATCTGTTTAGGTGGCTGTATCACAGGTTTAAACATCAAGAGTCAGTTTTGATAATTTTCTGCCTTGTGTCCTAATTCATTCAGAGTTGGTTGCCAGCTATAAGAAAGTTCAGTCTTCAACATTGGTAATTATAGTCCACTTTTAAAAATAGTTGGTTCTCTCTGTCTTTATATGTAAATGGAGAGAAAAATGGTTTGCATTGATAACTACATTTTTAAAAACATACTCATCTCTTAGATTTATGATATTCACTAACTTCAGAATATTGAATGATTATGGTTTCCTGAGGCTGTGTAGAACAAGGGAGAAAATTGGACTGTCTTATAAATATATTTCTATAAATTTCAAACATTTAAAATGAGGATATGTTACTACATTAATATGAATACATAGAAATTTTAATTTAGTTCAATAACTTAAATATTGTTTGGCCTTCCCTACCCATTTTACTTTCCTCTTCTCTTTCCCCAGTTACCTACATATCAGATTAGGTCATTGATCTCTGTGATATATCACTGATTCAGAGCAGTATTCCCTATTAATTTACCATCTGATCTGCCTAATGCAGATCTACTAATTGTATTGGTATCTTGTCCAGATTAGTGTGCATTTCTCTGACTTGTAGCTATTACATTTCCAAAAATAATTCAGAAAATTTCTGAGTAGGTGAGTGATTTGTTAGGAGAGCTATTTTTCTTTGTAACCAGCTCTAAAGAAGTTTACTTTTAGCCATTCATACCTGCTTCTATATAGTCTCATAAGAATATGGATTTCAGTTATCTGTGGCTCAGAGGAACCAAAGAGAGATGATAATAAAGCTCAAAAGGACAAAATAATGCTATCTATGCCAGAAAGAGTTATAAGTAGTTGTAAATAAGAGACCATCAACATTGATTTGGTTTCCTTTGTTTCTAACTATGCATATTCTATTGTAGGTTCATTTTACACCAAGAGATTTGATTTTGGAAATGTCTGGGAACTTGTGGGCAGATTGGAAATACTGATTTACTTCCAGATGTTACTGTTTGGACCATCCTTGTGATTTCTTTTTTTTAATTTTTTTAAATGATTTACTTATTTTTGAGAGAGAGAGAAAGACAACATGAACAGGAGAGGGTCAAAGAGAGAGGCAGACACAGAATCTGAAGCAGGCTCCAGGCTCTGAGCTAGCAGTCAGCACAGAGCCCGACATGGGGCTTGAACCCACAAACTGCAAGATCATGACCTGAGCTGGACGCTCAACCAGCTGAGCCTCCCAGGCGCCCCTATTTCCGAAATTAGCTCTCAGTCTCTCTTCCTACCTCTACCTATCTACTTCCTGCTCTCCAAAACAGCTAAAATCCTATAATATGTTGCTAACCCGTTAGGGCAGTAGTAGTGGTAGCTATTCTGTACTAAAACATTTTGTGGGCCAGGTGTCATTAAGTGCTATATATACACTACCTCATTTATAACAGCCTTGTGAAGTAGTGATAACATCTTAGTATATCTCAGAAAAATGAGTCCAGAGTTAGGTTCTTTGCCCAAATTTACTCCACTGATAAGTGATGGAGCAGGGATTTAATCCCAGGCCTGTCAGACTCCACTGCCATGCTATAACTGCCTCTTCAGGTTTATGAGTTGGGTGTGCAGTGAGTATTTTTATTAACCACCTGTCTGACAAGCAGAAATTGTGCAAGTTGTTGAATTGTTTGATTCTGCTTGTATGTGGGCTGGGAAAGCATATTCTTAAAGGTCAAAATATCAGTTTCTTAAGTAGAAAAGCCTATTAGGAATACAAACTTCTTCTTATAGAAGATAATATAAGCAGGGTGTCTTGATTCGTGTTGAAGGTGCTGTGTTTTTTTTAAATCCAGGTAATTACAGAGAAACAAGATACCCTTAACTATTACAAATACAAGAAGCCTGGCACATCATGCTGATCAAATTCTTGGGATAATAATGATATCTGCCTTGTAGGCTTTTAGGAGTCAAAGGAGTTTATTTAATCCGGAGGTCTCTAAAGACTAATACAATATGAAGCCCAAATGTTTTGCTGCAGAAATATTAATATATTTAATTAGGGAATGCTAGCACAGATCCTGCTGCTGTTAAAAAATAAATGCTATATATGTATTGTATCCTAAAACCCAAAGTTCTGAATTGAGAAACACATCTAACTTCCAAGGGTTTTGAAAGAATTATATATCTGTATATATAGAGTGCAAAGTGCAGTGCTTAATATTACAGATAATGTCAGACTATTTTATATTCATTTAGGCAGAGAGGCTTAAATCCTGTAAAAGCCTTTTTGTTACAAGTTCATTCCTGTAAAATTCAAGATTCTGTCTGAGGAAAGTATCAGCTAATTAAAATTTGTTAGTATAATTTTTAAACTTTATACTCTCGAAGCATAAGAGTTCATAGGAGAAGTCTTTAATTTAAATGGATAGTTATTTTAATTAAGCAGAGCTTAAATATATAGACATCAGCAGTATTTTAAAAGACTTCTAAAGTATTATGGTGGCCGAATACACAAAGTATGTAGAATGTTAAAGTACTTCTTTTCAGAAGTTTTTTAGTCTTAATTCCATTTTAATTTAAATGTAAATTTAACAGTAAAACTGTTAGGATTTATAAAAAGAAGGTGCAAGATCACACCATATAAACCATGAATTCTGTCCCATTATTTCCATCAGTGTAGAGAAGCTGATGTTTTTATAAAAGTTAGTTCATCAATCCTATTTTCTCACCAAAGAATGGGGAATGTCAGCCTTAAAAATAAAGGCAATTTTACCAGCAAAATGAGTTAATTTGGGAATAGAAATGCAATTTGGAACATGAAAACTATGGCAAACCATAGGCATCTCTAGGAATGAAGGAAGGGTCAGGCTTTTATAGAGGAAAAGAAAAAGTTGGGAGGAGGAGTTTGAATGAAGGTTTGGAGGAGGAGATTTCAGGCTTGTGGTTCTCATTGGCTGAGATCTGGAGGTTTCTCATTGGATGATTGGGACTTAGGTTTTCTTTATTTAGCAATTTTGTTCCTCAGTGCCAGGAAGGACCTTTTTTGGTTGTCATGTCCCACAATGGAGAGAAAATGCACAGGTTGGAAACTGTTTAGGCCACATGTGAGTAGAAAGGAAGAGTAGGAGAGGGAACTCAGGCATTTCCCATCTAAAATCCATGTCTTTTAAGTGTTGTAAAAATGGGAGATCTCCTCAAAATATTGAGCTGGCATTACCCTGTTGGGCATGTCATTTTTACAAAGGATTGATGGCCATGGGTACAAAGCCTAACAACAATTATAGAAAGCAATATTAAAAATAATAATGACGAGTCCAGTTCGTTCAGTGGTTCTAAACCAGGAGCCCAGACCTGGAAGTAACCAGCTGAAGTGATCAAAGGACCATGGGTTGTTAGGTGAAATGTGCTAATTTCCTAATTTTGTGTGGTTGAATTTCTGCTTTCCCGGAGGAATTTATCCATGTGCGGCATACACAGGTAACCCCTTGTTCAGTAAGTACACAGTCAAGGGCTATACAATTAGCTAGACCTGCTCTAATCAGTGAGTCAAGTCATCATTGGTACGCTGCTTGTTGCCTTGGCAGCAAAGTTGGCTAGTTCTCATGTCATAGAGATTTCTGATCATGAAGTCATTAGCACTTACTCTGACCTGAGAGAGAAAGGTTGTCTCTGCGGAAGCAAACTGGGAGTCTTACTTGCCTCCAGGCAGTTCCTGTTTAAGGTGATTGTGAAGGCTTACTGGGCTGGACTTAGTAGGAGGCTTTTCTCATTGTTATGTAGAGAAAATAGAACAGTAATTTGCCAAAACAATCACATGTGAAGGAGTAGCTGGGATGTGTATATATGTTTTCCAAATAGAGGTGTTTGCATCATTCAGCCACGACTCTGATGCTGTATTCTGTATTGAAGGACCACCCATATATATAGGTTTGGCAACAAGTCTGCAAATGGTCTGATTTATGCTGAATGCTTTGCATTATCTTTCAAATCTGTATTTGATGAATTACATTCTCCCATCCCAAGGTTGGATTAAATTGAGGCAGGGATTGGTGGTATGTGGATATAGTATTTCAATTTTGTAAAAAGGACCTGTGGAACAATTCGGGCATATAATTGCATCTGGGATTCCAACAAAATTACTTACATGGTAAACTAAGGGGTTGTGTACAGATAGGGAGTGAGTGGTTTCTGATGACAAATTCAGTAATTGAAGCAACTTACCCTTTTTGCAAGGTATTGGGAAATGCTGACAAAAGTATTACCCTTCTATGAAAGAGGGAAAAGAAAACGGGGGAATAAACACAGGAAGGAAGGTACATAGGTGTAGTCATCCCAGGAAGCCACCTGTTTGGGAAATCTTTACTTTTGGGTCACCAGTTGGTGCGCAGGTCCAGTTCGGGGTTGGCACTTTGTTTAGATGTGATACATGGATCAAAAAATCTCCTTGGTGGTACAAAAATTGAGCCATCCTAACAGAGTTGAGGAGAGTCTTTCTAGAGCTATCATTTCCAATAGATTAAATCTCTTGAGTTACAAGAAGTGATGCTTGAGGAGTGCACTGTTGAAAGACTGTTCTACTAGAGCATGGTAATTTTCAACAGGTAATTAGACCCTTAATATTATTAACATATATTTCATTTTCTTGACTATGAATCAAAGAAGCAGGAGCCATGTGGATTGGGTGGCCCTGAGATTATCTCTAAGGGTGAGAGTTTCTGGATTCCAAAAGACTAATGGCAGTGCTTTGGGCCTGAGTATGTATGTATGTATTTATTTATTTCTAAAAATGTAGTGTTAATGACATCTTATGACTTTTATTTATTAGAAGGCACAAGTGAGTTGAGTGGCAGACAGAAAGGGAAAGCTGAAGCTGAGCTGAAGTCAGATGCTTAACCAACTGAGCCATACAGGTGCCCCTTGGCCCAAGTATTTAAAAGGTTCTCTACAAATTTTGCTAGTTGAGCCTTAATGATGCCATTAGTGTGCATTTGACTAGCTGAGGATTGAGGTTGGTAAGCACAATGAAAGTGTTGTAGAATAGCTAACAAACATAGATCTTTAAAGCTCTTGACCGGTGAACTGAATCCCCTGGTCATTGTGAAGTTCAAGGGGATTCCCAAGGTAGAGACAATCTTTTCTAATAATATTTTAGCCACAGAAAAAGCAGTAGCCTGTCTAATAAGGGAAAGCTTTAGTCCAGTGAAAAAACATACAAGCCATGACTAAAAACATATTTATATCTATGAAACTGGGGATAGAGGAGAGGTTGACTGAAATCCATTTGCCAAACTTTGAATTGTCCATTGGGCAATTTAAAGCGTCCAGGAGTAGCACAGGTCACTTTCCTTGGGTTGTATTTGGAGCAGGTGTAGCAAGCAAAGCAGGCACTTTTTGCATCTGTATTGATAGTTCCCCACCAGTATTGGTTCATAGAAGTTATCATTTAATTAGAAGAGCTATATTTCAAAGCATATACAGTATGCAAACTTTTAAGGCCTCTGGTATGACTGGGTTTCTGCTATTTGGCCAAACCAGAGTTCTCTCTTTTATTGAACTGACAGTTGTTAGGTTTCTGATTTTATATTTCCTTTTCTCGGTTCAGTTGTTGAGCATTGCTAGTCAGTTTTTCTATGTTATCATTTGGGTGAAACATATTATTTTCCAGTGGAAATAAAATTTATATTTATGTTATACTATAGGCTATTAACTATGTAATAGCATTAGGTCTGAAACTATATATATATATATATATGTATATATATTAATTAAAAAGTACTTTATTGCTGAAAATGCTGATAACCATTTTCTGAGCTTCCAGCAAGTCCATCTTTTTGCTGGTGAAGGGTTTTGCCTCGATGTTGATGGCTGCTGACTGATCAGAGTGGTGGTTGCTGAAGGGTATGTGTCTGTGGCAATTTCTTAAGACAACAGTGAAGTTTGCCAGGTGAATTGACTCATGATTTCTCTATAACATGTGATGCTGTTTAACAGCATGTTACACACTGAACTTCTTTCAGAATTGGATTCAGTTCTCTTGAACCCTGGTGCTGTTTTGTCAACTAAGTTTATGTAATATTAAGTTCTTTGTTGTCATTTCAACATTCTTCACAGCATCTTCACCAGAAGTAGATTTCATCTCAGGAAGCCATTTTCTTTGCCCAACTGTAAGAAACAGGTCTTTATTCATTAACGTTTCATCATGAGATTGCAACAATTCAGTCTCATCTGGCTCTACTTCTAATTCTAGCTCCCTTGTTATTTCCATCAAATCTGCAGTTAACTTTCTACACTGACGTTTTGAGCCACTCAGAATCATCATGACGGTTGCAATCCACTTTTCCCAAACTCTTGTTAATGGTGATATTTTGACCTCTTCCCGTGAATCACAAATGTTCTTACTGGCATCTAAAGTGGTGAATACTTTACAGAAGATTTTCAGCTTACTTTGCCCAGATCCATCAAAGGAATTACTATCTATAGATGGCAGCTGTAGCCGTATGGAATATACTTCTTAAATAATAAGACTTGAAAGTCAAAGTTATGACTTGATATATGAAATGTAGAATGGATATTGTGTTGTGTAAGTTATTTATATATTTAGATATTAACCCTTTATTGAATATATTGTTTGCAGATACTTCTATTTAGGAGGTTGCCTTTTTATTGATGGTTTCCTTCACTGTACAAAAGTTTTTTATTTTGATGTAATTTCAGTAGTTTAATTTTCCTTTTGTTTCCCTTGCCTGAGGAGTCATCTAAAAAAATGTTGCTAAGGCTGTTGTCAAAGAAGTCACTGCCTACGTTTCTTGTAGGAGCTTTGTGGTTTCAGATCTCTCGTTTAGGTCTTTAATCCATCTTGAGGTTTTTTTGTGTGTATAATATAAGAAAGTAGTGGTTCAATTTCATTCTTTTGCATATAGTTAAGTTTTACCTAGCACCATTTATTGAAGAGATTGTCTTTTCCTTGTTGCATATATTCTTGCCTCCTTTATCATAGATTAAGTGACCACAGGAGCATTGGTTAATTTCTGAGCTATCTATTGTGTTTGTTGATCAATCAATGTGTACACTGTTTTTGTGCCGGTACCATACTGTTTTTATTGCTGCAGTTTTGTAGTATATCTTGAAATCTGATCTGGGATGTGGTATCTCAAGTTTTGATACATATTTTTTTAATGTTCATTTTAGAGAGACAAAGTGCAAGTGGGGGAGCGGCAGAGAGAGGGAGACACAGAATCCGAAGCAGGCTCCAAGCTCCAAGGTATCAGCACAGAGCTTGACATGGGGCTTGAACTCACAAACTTCGAGGTCATGACTTGAGGCAAAGTTGGATGCCTAACCAACTGAGCCACCAAGGTGCCCCTGTTCTTTTTCTTTTGCTGCCTGGGATCTTTTGTGGTTTCATACAAATTGTAATGTTGTTTATTTTAGTTCTGTGGAAATTGTGGTTGGTATTTTGATAAGGGATAGCATTAAATCTGTGGACTGCTGTGAGTAGTATGGACATTTTAGCAATATTCTTCCAATCCATGAGTGTGAGGTCTTTTTATTTGTGTCATCTTTAGTTTCTTTCACCAGTGTTTTATAGTTTTCAAGGTATAGGTCTTTCACCTGCTTAGATAAGTTTATTCCTAGGTATTTTATTCTTTGTGGTACACTTGTAAATGGACTTGCTTTCTTAATTTCTCTTTCTGCTTCTGCATCATTTGTGTATAGAAATGTAACCAGTTTCTGGATATTGATTTTTATATTCTGTAACTTTACTGAATTTATTATTATTGTAGTTTTTGGTGGAATCTTTAGAGTTTTCTGTGTGTAATATTAAGTCATCTGCAGATAGTGTTGATTTAACTTCTTCCTTACTAATTTGGATGCCTTTTATTGCATTTTCTTATCTTATTACTATGGGTGGAACTTCCAGTACTATGTTGAATAAAAGTGTTGAGAGTGGGGGTGCCTGGGTGGCTCAGTTGGTTAAGCATCCGACTTTGGCTCAGGTCATGATCTTATGGTTTGTGAGTTTGAGTCCTGTGTCAGGCTCTGTGTTGACACCTCAGAGCCTGGAGCCTGCTTCAGATTCTGTATTCCACCCCCTGCCCCTCCCCTGTTCTCTTTGCTCGTGCATGCTCTATATTTCTCTCTCTGTCTCATTCACACACTCTCTCAAAAATAAACATTAAAAAATTTTTTTTAAGTGTTAAGGGTGGATAATGATTTTGTTCCTGATATTGGAGGAAAAGCTCTCAGTTTTTCACCACTGAGTATAATGTTAGCTCCTGGTTTTTCATGTATGGCCTTTATTATGTTGAAGTATGTTCCCTTTAAATCCATTTTGTTGAGGATCTCTATCATGAACTGAAGTTGAATTCTGTTAGATGATTTTTCTGCATCTGTTGAAATGACCATGTGGTTTTTATTTTTCATTTTGTTAAGGTGGTATATGACATTTATTGTGACTGTCGAACCATCCTTGCATCATTGAATCATCTCTAAAATAAGTCCTTCTTGATCGTGGTACGTGATCCTTTTAGTGTATTGTTGAATCAGTTTACTGATAATGGTTGAAAATTTTTGCATATGTGTTCATCAGGGTTATTGGTTTATAGTTAGTTCTTTTGTAATGTGTTTGGTGGTGGTGTTAGGGTAATGTTAGCCTCATAGAATGAATTTGGAAGTTTTCCTTTCTTTTCCATTTTTCAGAATAGCTTGAAGAGAGTGGGTATTAACTCTTCTTTAAATATTTGTTTGAATTCACCTGTGAATCCATCTGGTCCTGGGCTTTTATTTGTTGGGAGTTTTTGGATACTAGTTCAGTTTTGTTACTAGTAATTAATTGATCTATTCAGTTTTTGTTTCTTCTTGATTCAGTGTTGGAAGATTTAATGTTTAAGAATTTATCCCATTTCTTCTACATTGTCCAGTTTGTTGGCATATAGTTTTTCATAGTATTTTATAATCTGTTGTTTTCCTGTGGTATTGTATGTTACTTTTCCTGTTTCATTTTTTATTTTATATATTTGGATCCTCTCGGGGTGCCTGGGTGGCTCATTCGGTTAAGCATCTGACTTCGGCTCAGGTCACAATCTCACAGTTCGTGGGTTCGAGCCCCGCATCAGGCTCTGTGCTGACAGCTCAGAACCTGGAGCCTGGTTCTGATTATGTTTCTCCCTTTCTCTCTGCCCCTTACCTGCTCATGCTCTCTCTGTGTCTCAAAAATAAATAAAACATAAAAATTATTTGGATCATCTCTCTTTTTCTTGAGGGCTCAGGCTAAAGTGTTACTAATTTTGTTTATTTTCTCAAAGAATCAGCTCTTGGTTTTATTGATCTTTTCTGTTGTTGTTTTCAATCTCTGTTTTGTTTGTTTCTGCTCTGATCTTTATTAATCATTTCCTTTTACTAACTTTGGGCTTTGCTTATTCTTTTTCTAGTTTCTTTAGGTGTGAGGTTAGATTGAGATTTTTCTGTTTGTAATTTTTCAGTACCTCTAGGCTATGCAATTTGTACATTTTTTTCAAATTGTTGCAAATCCACCCCCCCACCCCCCGCAATTTTCCAGTATATTTGTTGAAAAAGAAATGTGAGTATAAGTGGACCCACACAGTTTAAATCTGTGGTGTCCAAGGGTCAGCTATACATTGAAAATGCTCTGTGGGACACCTGGCTGGCTCAGTCAGTAGAGCATGTGACTCTTGGTCTCAGGGTCATGAGTTCAGTCCCCACATTGAGCACGGAGACTACTTTAAAAAGAAAAATGCTTTGCTTGGTGTAGCCACTTTCTCTAATTATCTTAGCCTGATCTTTCCTCCAGCTTTTACATCAGTACTTGCTGCTTCCCTTTGCACTTTTGTGTTATGAAGGCGGTTTGTTCCCTTAAATCTCTGGAACCAGCCTCTGCTAGCTTCAAACTTTTCTGCAGTTTCCTCACCCTCAGCATTCATAGGACTCAAGAGTGTTAGGGTTCTGCTCTGGATTAGGCTTTGGCTTAAGGGAATGTTATGGCAGGTTTGATCTTCTATCCAGAACACTAAAACGCTTTTCACATCATCAGTAAGGCTGTTTTACTTTTTCATCATTCACATGTTCACTGGAATAGCACTTTTAATCTTCTTTAAGAACTTTTCCTTTGTACTCACAACTTGGTTGACTGGCACAAGAGTCTTAACTTTCTCCTTATCTTGGGTTTCAACATGCCTTCCTTACCAACCTTAATCATTTCCAGCTTTTGATTTAAAGTAAGATATGTGACTGTTTCTTTTACCTGAACATCTGGAGGCCATTGGCCTGATTTCAGTGTTACTGTGTCTCAGGGACTAGGGAGGCCTGAAGAAAAGATACGGGGCAGTGGCCAGTGGGGCAGTCAGACCACACAGCTGGCAATTCAGTGTGCTGTCTTCCTTGGGTGTGGTTTGTGATACCCCAAAACTATACTAGTAATATTAATGATAACTGGTCACATATCATCATAACAAGAACAGTAGTAATGTTAAAAGTTTGAAATATTGTGTGAAAATTTCCAAAATGTGACACCGAGACACAAAGTGAACAAATGCTGTTGGAAGAATACTGGAACCTGTAGACTTGCTGGATGCCCGCTTGCCACAAACCCTCTAGTATCTGTGAAGTGTCATAAAATAAGTTCTACCTATATTTTCCATTTTCTCCAAGGCTAAAATGCAGGCCTGAGTAAGACCCTAGCGTTCAGCCTATTGAGCTCAGGTAGCCAAAGGTAAGGTGCCACCTTAGTAACTTTGGGGGGGAATTGGAAATGCATAGCTGGCAGAGTATTTATCATTTTCATCTTAAATAAGAACCATCAGTAAACCGTGGAAGTCAGTGGTATCCAAAGGAGTTTGCTGTAAGTCATCATGGAGGGAGTCCATTCATATTAAGCAGTCATGCACAGTTTTTCAGTAGAGGAGAGAAGAGTTAGCAATATTAAGGTTGTTACAGTGAGAAAGATTTATACAGTAGTTGCTCCCCCCGATCCCGTATCCACACAGGATACACTCCAGGACCACCAGTGGTTGCCTGAAACAGCAGATAGTACTGAGACTTAGCTATACTATGTGTCAATTCTATGTATACATACCTGTGGTAATGTGAAAATATAAAAAGCTCATGGCAATAATAATACTTAGAATGTACATTATGTTTCTTTCTCACAATATCTGTACTATATACTAAACTGCTTCTTGTGATGATGTGAGACCATATGATGCCTGTGTGATGAGATGAAGTAAGTGATGCAGGCATCGTGACAGGCTTTGTGACAGTAAACCCAGAAGGATAATCTGCTTCAAGTGATCTAGATCATCAAGCCATGGCAATGTCAATAATTGGGGATCCTTGAATGTTAAAGGTTTTTTCTCCCCCCCCAAAAATTTGGAAGAACATTGTAAGAGGAATTTGTTGTCTCTTTCTTTTTAGCTCTCAGAGTGTTGCTGCAGAGGTTGTAATCCTTCAGGGATTATATAGGTGACTTTAATCCTGTGTTCCATTTGAGGATCATATTCCATAATTTGTCCCTTAATGTCTGTGCAATTCAAACACCTTAGCAAATTTTACTAATGTCCACATTGCTGGTTCTGCTTTATTTTCTGCTTCATTCTTCTTCATCTTCCTTTATAAATGACTCAAGTTATTTCACTTCCTCACTTGTGAACACTTGAGGTGTTCTTCAGTATATTCTTCAATTTATTCATCAAAAAGGTTGGCCAGTCCACATTCACTAACTGATCTTGCTGTGTGGAGGATTTTCTTAACTTCCCCCATCAATCCCTGGGAAGCCTTTGAAATAATTCACGTCTTCACTCTCTAAGTTCTTCCAGTAGTCATGTACACATTCTAGTTTTAATTCATTCATTGCAGCTTTGATGAATGTTATTACATCAGCAGTAGTGAGTGACTTCCAGCACTGTATTTTGTTCAGATTAGGGACTGTATCAATTGCTGATTGAATGTGATCAAATACATGGCAGGTGTATGTGGCCTTGACCTAATGATTCCCTGGTCAAGAGGCTGAAGCAGTGAGGTTATAGGACCACAACCTCAGCATTTTCTTTTACAAAGCAGACAGACGCAGGATGGTCGCATGCATTGTCTGTTTCCAGTAGGACTTCAATTCTACCCCTTACTCTTGAGTATTTTTTCACTTTGGAGGTGAAGCATCATTGGTGGAACTATCCCGTAAACAAGATGGCTATCACCCACACTTTCTGATTATGTTACCAGAATGCAGGCAGATCATTTATTTGTTTTTGTTTTCACAAGCATGTGGGTTCTTTCCTCTGTACACTATACCAGGCTTCATCCTCTGCATTATTGTCACATAGTATTAGAGCTAATGTAGCCTTCCATGTTTTATGCTGTGGTGCTTCCTTTGCACTTTTATTAATGGAGGTTCTGTTGGGCATCTTCTTTCAGAAGAGCCCAGTTTCATTGCAGTTGAAAACTTGCTTTTGATGCTATCTTGTCTCCTTAGATCAACTTCTTCAATTCTACTGGAAGTGAAACCATGAGTAAGTGGTACTGCTGTATGAGGATTGGTTAGCAGGAGGATTTCATAGGAGATGAGGCAACTAAGTGACAGGAGTTCAGCATGATTAAAATTTAGAAAGGTCTCTACTGAATAAAGTACAAGACGAGTTAGAAGGGATTCCCATGGTTATTTCTTCAGACACCTTGATTCAAAGAACAGTGGCAGGAATGGCTCTGAGGCGGAGGGTGGGGAGTGCTCTTATGCCACAGGGTCTAGATATTGGCTGTAATACCCTTTGGACCAGTGGTGGTTCTCAGGTTTGGGAGGGAGCACCCCAAGGGCATTCTTCTCTTTTTCATCATACACAAAGGAAAATGGGAGATTGATAATTGAGATGTTCAAGAGCAGGGGAATTTATTAGGATTCATTTAAGACATTAAAGACTAAGTTGTCTTGATCTTAATAATAGGGTCAGGTTTGTTGTTTTAATTTAGTAAGCATACAGAGATTGGGCCATAAAGAGGTGCTTGAGGGGGCACCTGGGTGGCTCTCGTCAGTTGAGCATCCAACTCTTCATTTCGGCTTAGATCATGATCTCATGGTCATGAGATTGAGCCTTGCATCGGGCTCTGGGCTGGGCATGGAGCCTGCTTAAAATTTCTTTCCCTTTTTGTCTACCCTTCCACTGTTCACACGTGTGCACTTTCTCTCTTTCAAAACATGAGAAGCTTGGAGTAGAATTTTAATAATGGCCAGGTAGCCCAAGAGAACCTTGTAATTGATGCTTAGATATGCTTTTTGAAAAGTTCAGGATGCCATGATGCCTGTTTGGATCTAAACATAACCCTTGCTCTGAAATTAGGGTGTTCTAAATACTAAACTTAGTTTGAACAAACTGCAGTTTTTCCTTGGAAACTTTATGTCCCTGTAAGGCTAAAAGTTTTAATAGGTGGATGCTGTCATCTTGTGAAGAGGCTTGAAAAAGGGAGCAGAGAAGCAAGTCATCTAGGATAGAACTTCTAGGAAATTTTAGATGATCTAGATCAGCTTTTAAGATTTGTGAAAAGTACGAAGAACTTTCAGTAGAACTTTGGGGCAGTACTGTCCAGATGTGTTGTCCTTCCCAAGTGAAGGCAGAGAGATCGTGTCTTGCCTTACCCACTGGGAAGTTAAGGAAGACGCTCTATGGATCAGCCGTGGTGAGAAGCTTGCTTTCAGTGAGAATAGAGGCCAACGAAGTATGGAGATTGAAAACAACTGGTGGTGAAAGATGACAATGCTGTTAATGACTTGGAGGTACTGTAGCTGTTTTGTTTTTGGTTTGTTTTGTTTTTTTCTTTTTGTCTGGTAAAGTAGGGCTGTTGCAGGTACTCGTTTAGGGGATAAGGAGGTCTTAGGCTTTATTCCATTGTGAGCTTAATGCCCAGAAGGGCCTCCTTATTTGTAAGGTATTGATTAATTCTAGAGAGAGGCTTTGAGAGATCTAGTTGTATCTTAATAGGAGGTACACTGTGGATTCTGCCAATAATCGTTCAGGGTTTTGCCCATAAGGAGAGCGGTAGCTGGTTCAATAGACAAATGATCAATGTCTTTGTAATTAGCTCTAGTGCCATCAGAGATGGAACAAATAAAACATGTTGAAGGATCACTTGATTCACCTATTTGGCTATTTTGGTTGCTGTTTTCAAATGTTAAGGACTTACTTTCCCCTTTGAGAAGACAGAAATTCCAGCATATTTTTCCAAGAAATATCAGTCCAATCAATAGGGATGAAAGAGCTACAGAGAAAAGGGTGGATTATCTCTTGGCCTAACCAAAAAAGAATAAGTTTAGAGCTAGGAACCTGTTGATTTTTATTGGAGACCCACACTATTTTAATTGTTTTAATACTCTATGGCAGGAGCTGTTTAATAACAGTGGGGTTGAGCACCAGGCATGGCTTCAGTGTCCATAAGGCCAGAGAGACACTCATTTCCAATCTGGAGAGTGGTTTCTCTGAGCTGATCAAGGGGAAGGATTGGGAAAAACCCCTGTAGCTCCTTGCAGTTCTGACATTGGGGATTGGCGAGGCTGGTTAGAGGGCGGACGGTGCCTGGAGCACTTAAGCCTGCCGTAGTCTTTCTTCTTTTGGTGTCCTGGCTTTTTGCAATAATGTTAGAGACCAGGAAGGTTGTGAGTTTTTTATTTGTTAGTTTGTTTAGGGTCCTCCATTTGTTGGAGCTGAAAGTTAAGGGGTTTAATCGTCTTCCTTTTAGTTGAATGATCTAGGGTGCAAGGGAGCTTGCTTGCTGAATTAACTAAATCTGGAGAGGACATAGTTTCCCATTCCATGGTGGTCCTTTTAACTAGAAGAGGAATATCCTGGTTCAGCCCATTAATGAACAGAGTTAAAGGCTACCCAAATGAATTCAGCATTTAAAGGAAGACTAGAATTTTCTCTAAAAACAGTTTAGAATTGGGTGCAGTAATCATGCGTGGATTTATTGGGCTTCTTTATATAGGTCTCAGTCTTACTCCATTTGACTGTCTCACAGATATGTTTGATTCACATCTGTTATTTCTGTATCAGGTGGCT
>NC_043703.1:50127432-50167854 GCF_006229205.1 Suricata suricatta | reverse complement strand
GTCCCTCTCTCTCCCCAATTCTCTTTCCCTCTTCCCCTCCACCTGGTCCTCCATTAGGTTTCTCCTGTTCTCCTGTTAGACTTGTGAGTGCAAACATATGGTATCTGTCCTTCTCTGCCTGACTTATTTCTCTTAGCATGACACCCTTGAGGTCCATCCACTTTGCTACAAATGGCCAGATTTCATTCTTTCTCATTGCCATGTAGTACTCCATTGTGTATATATACCACATCTTCTTGATCCACTCATCAGTTGATGGACATTTAGGCTTTTTCCATGATTTGGCTGTTGTTGACAGTACTGCTATGAAATTGGGGTACATGTGCTCCTATGCATCAGCATTTCTGTATCTCTTGGGTAAATCCCTAGCAGGGCTATTGCTGGGTCATAAGGGAGTTCTATATGGATAGTTTTTTGAGGAACCTCCACACTGTTTTCCAGAGCAGCTGCACCAGTTTACATTCCCACCAACAGTGCAGAAGGGTGCCTGTCCCTCCACACCCTCGCCAGCATCCATAGTCTCTTGAGTTATTCATTTTAGCCACTCTGACTGGTGTGAGGTGGTTTCTCAGTGTGGTTTTGATTTGTGTTTCCCTGATGATGAGTGATGCTGAGCATCGTTTCATGTGCCTGTAGGCCATCTGGATGTCCTCTTTGGAGAAGCAGACTCTGTTTTCAACACTAGGAATACACTGGTGAGCAACCCAAAACTCCCTGCCTTTACAGATCATAGCTCATGAGAGAAATGGTCAAAGTGTATGTTAAATGATATTAGTGCTAAGGAAGAAAACTAAATATTTGAAGAGGACAGATTTGAGCTAGAAAATCAAGAACTCAGAGAACAGGTGAAATTTGAATACAGACTTGAAGGAAGCAAAGGAGGGAACGGTGCAGATCCTTGAGGAAGAGCCCTCCCCACAGAAGGAATGGTGAACGTGAAGCCCTGATGTCAGCCAGAGAAACTAAGGGTTTAGGTTACTGATGGGAGGGGAGGGAGGGTGAGGAGGTCTGGATCATGTAGGGCCTTCAGGGAATACAGAGGAGATGATGGTTGCCAGGCTAGCGCTTGTTGTAGCTGAATATAAAATCCTGTTGTCCTCAAAATTCTATCAGTTGTCAGTCTTCTTGAAAATTTTCTAATTTTTATCAAATGTATATATAGCCAAGTCAAATGTACTTTATAAATCTAATATGGATTGTTACGGAATTTTACTCTGAATACCTGAAAGTACTGATGTGAATAAATTTCACTTCTGGTGTAGGACTTCATGGGGACATGGGATACCTCCAGTCTCAGTTCTCACTTAGGTCTGCCCTTTCCTCCTCACATGTTAAATTACAGTAATACCACATTTTAGTGTAATCTTTGTTTAGGAAAGTGATTTCTTGTCTGGGATATAAGTACAGTTTATAGCAGAATAGATACAGAGTCAAAATTGAATTAAATAGAATGACTGGTTGTGAACAGGGACTTAAGAATAAGTGTTATATAGGGTTCTGTGTTTAATAGAATTGTAAAACTCATATCAGCAGGGCATGTTTTTATGGCCCATCTGCCAAGACTAGAAATAGCTTTGGTACCTATTACTCCCTTAAGCATGTATTTGCATTTCATCTCCTGTCAATATGAGGAGACAAAGAAAAATAAAATCATAATTTTAGAGCTAGATAGAATCTTAAATGCTCTCTATTCCAAACGTTTGGTTTTACAGGTGCATTTTTTCCAGGGTACACTCCTAATACTATTTTCTTCATAACCGTTCTTTAACATAACTCCCTTATGTAGTTGGTGAGAGAATCAGAATCTAACTCACCTAAAACTTTATTTCCCCTGACATGTACTGACCTTCTGACAGTTACCCCAGATATCAGGCAACTAAAAATTACAACATTAGTCAGATATTCTGTATAATATATTGGATAGTGGTTCTCAGACTTAATGTTGAATAAGTCTCACCTGGGATGCTTGTTTTTTAATATGTAGGCTTTCTCAGCTTCCCTCCTGAGATTTTTGGATCCGTAGGTTTGGAATAGACCTGGGAAATCTGTGTTTTTAATGACCTGGTGATTTTGAAGTGTGTGGCCTGGGGCACTGCCCTTAAAAAAACACCGATTTCCAGGGACAAAGTGATTTTAACACTAATCACTAATGCCTTATTTTGTCTTAAGTTTCAGAAAAGAGTAAAAGCTCCTTGGGTTGTTCCTTTGAAGAATTCTTTCCCCTCTTACATGGAGGTAAATAAAGGCAGAGGAGAAAAGCTCAGTGATTATTTTTGTTCCTCTGTCATTAGAACCTTGGGGTCATTATGATAAACTCATTGAAATCTATATAACTGTGTGGTTACTGCCCATGATGAAACAAAATGTGTTTCAAACCGAAACAAATTGAGAATATTTGGACAAGATGCTGGCTTATCACTGCTAAGATATTACTAAAACTAAAGCAGAGAATATTAGAATGCTCAGTATTCATGGAGATCCCTGGCATAGTACTGGTGTATAATGAGGCACTATTTCTTCTTTAGCAACTGGAATGTTCTCAGATGCTGCCTGTCTGATTATGCATAGGTGCTCAGTGAACATTAAGAATAATGGGGGAGGAGCTTAGTAGGTTGAGTAGAATGTGTGTTAGGGTGTGGCCTATGGAGATCTTTTTTTTTTTTAATTTATAGTTTATTTGTCAAGTTGGTTTCCATATAACACCCAGTGCTCTTCCCCACAAGTGCCCTCCTCCATCACCATCAACCCCCTTCCCTCCCCCTTCAGCCCCCGGTTTGTTTCAGCATTCAAGAGTCTTTCATGATTTTCTTCCCTCCCTCTCTCTAACTCTTTTTCCTCCTTCCCCTCCACATGGTCCTGTTAGGTTTCTCCTGTTAGACCTATGAGTGCAAACATATGGTGTCTGTCCTCCGCCTGACTTATTTCACTTAGCATGATTCCCTCGAGGTTCATCCACTTTGCTACAAATGGCCAGATTTCATTCTTTCTCATTGCCATGTGGTATTCCATTGTGTGTATATATACCACATCTTCTTGATCCACTCATCAGGTGATGGACATTTCAGCTCTTTCCACCATTTGGCTATTGTGGAAAGTGCCGCTATGAACATTGGGGTACATGTGCTCCTATGCATCAGCACTTCTGTATCCCTTGGGTAAATTCCTAGCAGTGCTGGGTCATAGGGGAGTTCTGATAGTTTTTTGAGGAACCGCCACACTGTTTTCCAGAGCGGCTGTACCAGTTTACATTCCCACCAACAGTGTAGGAAGGTGCCCATTTCTGTGGAGATCTTTTTTTTACTGTGTAGTTGTATAGGTAACTCAGTAACTAACAGGCAGGAATATGGCTTTAATTGAAAGGAAACCACTTGCCTTTAAAAGCATTATGTTCTGCTGAAAGTTCATGCTTGACTAGTTTATTCCAGGTCTTTGGCTATGTCATTATAAAGCTAGTTCATTATATAAAAATGGATAATGGTCTAGGTTAATGGAATAGAACAGTTGGGAAGAGAATGTTTTGCAAGGAAATAATGCACACCTTGGAAGTCTGAATGACAGGAAACCACCAATATCTTGTTTGTTTGTATTTTAAGTAATTGCAAGTAAATTTACAGATAAAGTGCTAGTTTTAAAAAAGTATTTAGGGGTTATTTCTTTCAGGCATTGCTACTAAAATTTTTGTAGCTGGCTTACAGATGAGGTAAAAGGTTGAATTTTCTAGCGTTCTAATTGCAGGAATTTGATGTGAAGAGGATTTTTGTAAAGGTGTAGGCACGGAGACAACAGGACTCTGACCCAGAACATCTGTAGTGTTATTAATAAGCTCATACAAGGAAGTTAAATGGTCTTTAATAATTTGGTATTTTAAGGACTTAGTTATAGCTTAGTGGGCATACTATTTCCAGTCCCATTATCTATCTGATGATAACATACACCCTAATAATGACTGACTCCTATATAGTCTTTATTTTAAAACTATTAAGACATGGAAAAGGTTTAGTGAGCCTAAAATCAACTATTTGCTAGGTTTAGATTATACATGCAATAAATGTATATATAAATGTACTTACCTTTACAAGGTAAAATACTTAAAAACTATATGTAAATTACTTTTGAATGTAAACAGTTTAAATAAAATCTGTAGTAAGTCCTTTTATTGTTGTCAGGCAACGCTAACTTAACCTGTTTGTAAATTTGACTCTAAATACTATTTTGGGCTTTTTCAAAGTGAAACCTGTATATGCATATGGGATATAAGCATGCATATATGTACAAAAGCCCTTTAAAAGGAATTCACCTTCCTTTCATAAACACCAGAACTCACTGTGCCTGTAAAATGTTTTTGCTAACGTTTGCATCATTGACTCAAGTTTACACCTTCATGTTCGAGATACGCTACTAGGACTCTCTGTGCATGTAGATTTTTGTCAACTCCCTCTTAACCCTCAAAAAGTCAGTTAACTCTAAAAAAGATTGTGACCCTTTCTATAAAATAAATGTTCATAAAACACATCAGCATATTTAGCTTATGCAGAAACTAATTTGTCCCTCACACACAAGGGATTTCTATTTTGTAAGAATGTAGCTTGTATTTCAGAGTGCAATAAAATCTGGTGTAAGAAATAAACTGTTTTGAGTGGGTTAAATGATTATTCTGAATGTATTTACTTTTCTAGTGTCAATTATTTGGGGGGGTTAGTAGAAGGGGGAGGTATAAGGATGAGGTTAACAAGTTTTTAAAATGCAGTAGACGTATGTTGGCATATTTTAATGAGATATGTTAATGTAACATAGAACCTACTGGAACCCAGCATGGCCTTGTCTTCATTTTCTTTGTGCTTATGCAGCAGCAGCAGCAACCCATATCGAGAGCTATAGTAGCCCTTCCATTCTCACTCAGATGAGGACCTTGACAATTAACCTGTGACCTCCATAGGATTGGTTTACAACATTGCTGAGAATTAGATGAGTACCTATAAAATAGTAAACTATATATACACACATATACATAGTGTAAGCTATATATACACACATGCACACAAAGTCAAGATTCATCACAGTAAACTGGACTGTAATTCCACCTTTTAGAGTGGCCTGCTTAATAAAGGTGAACTGGGAATTAGTACCAGTTTGTGAAAAGTTTATATTCTGCAGTGTCTTCTTTGACTAAACGTTCTTATTTCTTTGTACACTTGATCCTTCTCTTTCAGAGTAGACCTTTAGTTTTCTTCCTTGAACATAACTTGAGTCTGTCGTGCCTACCCTTAATCCAACCTTGGGTCTCCCTTCTGCTCTTAAAATATCAGTATTTTTCCCCTGTTAAGTTGACTTCCTTGGCCAGTTAGTGACTTTTCATAACACGGTGTAACTCCATCATCAATTATGAAGTAGAGTATTTACTTTCTATATTTTCATTTAATTATGGTACTTTGAAAAGGGAGCACCTTTTCAAGAGGCAGCCTGTCTTCCTGGGACTTGCTTTTCTCCTAAGTCTGTCACCTGCTCAGTTCTCTCAAGGAAAGCTACCAGGGTTGATCTATCAAAAAATGGAAACTTAACCAGCTCCCTTCTTGCCTGCAACCTTTCATTGGTTTCCTCTTCCTTATCCACCAAATAATAAGCTATCTCCTGTCTACCTGTGCATGTTCTACCTCAACCCAAATACCCAGTTCTTCTGGTTTTCTCATGCGTCTTCACACCTCTGACTTGACTCAGCTTCGCCTTCTGCCCAGAATGCGCATCCTCTGTCATCTTTACCTGGCTAACTCCTCATTCTTGAAGACCTCACAAAGGCACTTTCTTCCTTCAAGAAGCCCAGTTCTCCCGATCTTTGTCAAGGCCTTTCGTGTACTGAGACGGGATTATCTGTGTCTCTCATCAGACCACCAGTTCTTCTGGGCTGGCATCGTGGAATCTTTTTGGCTTCCCTCCCCACCTCCTTTTTTATTTAGTTGTAAAAGCAAGTACAGGTTGCTGGCCAGTGACGTTGGAGATGGTAGGCAGAACCACTGGCACGTATTTACTTGGTTAATAGGGTAACAACCATTTTAAAGGCTAAACATGTAAAATTCCTATCTGTGCCAGATGTAGCTGCTGTCTGAGAACTGTCTGACCATTACCTGCAGGTCAGCATGTGTCTTTCCTTCCTCCCTTTCTCCTGCAGAGACCTAACCTGCTGTACATTCCATTAGATGCACATATGTGAGCATTCATCTGATAGTAGGCTTAAGAAACTGTCAACTTTACTGGCTTCAGCTGGCAAACATTAGACGTACAGTAGTAAGGTTTATTTAGAATCAGGGACTATGGTGAGATCATGGTATCAAGACCTTTCTGTCGTCTTTGAATCCTTGTATTGTTTTGGAAAACTTATTTTTTTTAAGAAATTTCTCTGTCTCAAACTGGGATTCAGAACTAAAATGTCAAAAATATGAAATACCTATTCATTTTTCTGATCCAGTATTTATTTCAGTTTCTCAAGAAAGTCCTTGTTCCTGAGAGACTTTATGCCATCATAAATAAATGAGCCATTCCTCTCGGCCAGGTCTGCCAAGCGGTACTGTGAGTCCTCTTACTATGAGAGCACCTTACTGGTAATTGGACTACATCAGCAGCCTGATTTGTACAACAAAGTTAGAAATCACTCTGCTGCTTCGTGTGCAGTGACCACTTGCTGAAAACAGAGTGAAAAGGGTACGAAGACCTGCTTTTCAATTAGAGTCCTTCTTCTCCACAAGTCTGATTTATCTTTGACTTCATTTCCCCTCTTTATCCTAACGCTCTTTTTTATGAGGTGACTCCTAACATAGGGCAGCCACCTGTTAATCACACACCTGCACAAACTATAAATAATGTTCTGTGAGCTACCACTTCGACCTTTATAATGTTTGCTCTCAGATAAATTACATTTTAAGTCCTGTCTTTCTTTTTTGCTTATTTATGTGGGAACTTGGGGGCACATTTGCAAGACTGGGAAGAACAATAAAAGTTAACAATGGAGGAAGGGCACCTGTGTGGCGAAGTCAGTTGAGTGTCCTGACTCCTGATTTCGGCTCAGGTCATGATCCAAGGGTCATGGGATCAAGGTGTGGGGCTCCATGCCGAGTGTGGAGCCTGCTTAAGATTCATTCTCTCTCCCTCCCTCCCTCTTCCCCCCCCCCCCCCCCCCCCCCCCCCCCCCCCCCCCCCCCCCCCGCCCCCAACCGCCTTCTCTCTCTCCCTCTGCCCACTCACACTTGCTTGCTCTCTCTAAATAATAAATTTTAAAAAGAACGATGGAGGAATTCTGTATAAATAACAACCAAAACGTAATTATTTTAGTGACTTGATTAAAAGGAACTCAAGTGTACAATTGAGATGTTTGACATTGTAAATGATTTTTCATGTTTATTTGAAAGTAGCTTGGGAAGTTAGTCTTATAAGCAGGCCTTATAGGCAAAGCAAAACAAATAAAAAATAGCAAGTAATAAAAGAATTGTTTGTTACAGCATTTTTGACTTTACCCTTTCAGTACACTTGCACATTCTGGATAAAGTTCTGTGAAGCAATTGAGAGATTGTGTTAAAAGTGTCTTGAATAACATCGTTCAAATTGAATATAAAATACTTTGTGGTCCATTCAGCATCAAGATGCCTCACACTCTGGTTGTCTCTTGAGTTCTCATGTTTCAGCACCTGCTGTGTGAGGTGGGGTCACACCATGCCCAGGATGCGGGCCACCCACCAGCTGCATGGCATGACGACTCTGCAGGCAGAACGGCAACCTTGGTAGTTGTAAGGCCACGGGTGGTAGCCCCCCAGCGGCTCACAGATCTTCTGGCAGTGCGTGTAGCTCCGCCTGCATTCTATACAGCAGATTCCTTCGTGATCCAGTCTAGGGTCAAATGTCATGCCTTCCCCTTCCTGCTGCTGTGAAAGAAAAGGTAATTGTATTTTCTTCACAATAAGAGTTCTGTAGCTTGCACATTATTTTGAAATAAGATCCTGACTGTTTCACTGGTACAAGAAATAAGCATAATTTTCTGAAGAAGTTTTCAGTTTAATAATCTGATAATTCAGAATTCCTTTTAAAAACTCAACCTCCATCTGTCACTGGTGGGAAGGTTGGTTTTGCTTTTGTGTTCTTGTTTTTTGTCATGAGGTTTCTTCATGCCTTTAATGAGCCATGGTTACCACTCAGTAGTGACTCATTTTAAATAGACTAACGAAAAGGAAAGCATGATTCAAAAGTGGCATTTCTACCACTGCTAATTTTAGTGGAACACTGATGCCATTTTGTACTGGTGGCCTCCACGGCTCTTGGGGGCATCTTTTGAAACTCCTTGTTAAACCAACAGATTGCATTCTAATTGCACTCGCTGGAAACACTGCCACCTTTAGATTCTACCTTCATTTCCACATGAGGGGTCTATAACACTCAGGAAAAGACACCATAAAACGTGGAAAACTTCAAGACCTTTAACTTCCTAGTTTCTGTGTGCCATTAGTGTGATTACATAAAATCATGGATGGAGTAAAAATTGCCTGCACAATCCCCACTTCACTGCTGGAGAGCTATCACAGGACTGGAAGCCATTTGCCCTCTGCCAGACTTAGGTATCTGGTTTTCCTTTCCATGGATTTTGAGGGGTAAAGATTGTGTAATACAGTATTGAATTACATTGCCCAGAAGCCCTTAATGTGTATTCCTTATTCAGTTGAAGTGTCTTTCCTAGAGGAACCGAACCTGGGGAGATGCAGCACCGGACACTGTTTAGGTTTGAGCAGCGTGATCGTAGCAATGCTGTCACCTCTTCTGGAATACAGAAAGGCTTTTTGCTGGGGAGAGGGGTGCTCTTTACTCTTAGGAATATCAAGCATACTGGAACGTGGAGAAAACTGCTGAACATCATCTAGTTTGGACAGTTGCTAACCATCTGTCAGATTTATTTGACTTCTAAAGTATTTTAAATTTTGAAGTGAACTTAGAATGGAAGGTATTGTGACATTTCACCCATAAATTAGAATGCATCTCCAAAACGATTTTCCCTACACAACTACACTGCCATTACCGTACCTAACAAAATTAATTCCTTAACACCATTTGATATACCCTATGTTCAAATTTTGTCATCAAAATATTTGTTTTACTCTCTTAAACCATTCTTTTTTTTTTCTTCAAGCTCTTCTCATTTTTCCCCCTTATTTCTTTTTTTTTTAATTTAATTTTTTTTTTTAACATTTATCCCCTTATTTCTTGAACTGGCTTCATCAGGGACCACAAAAAGAAAACCACCTAATTAATTGATTGTAGCTGACTTTTCCAGGGCAGGGGGAGTCAAAAGCCTGTTGGTTGAGGCATTTCTTCATCTGATAGTTCAAGAAGTGTGTTAGGATTTAAAAGCTGGGAGAACTCTCAAGGATATTTCCTTAAAGAAACTTGTGAAGGATTGAGGTAATGGGGATATGTTTCTTCTTAAAGCTGAACGTGAAATAAAGGGGAAAAACTGATACAGTTGGAGTTTTTCAGGGAATATGGACACTAACGTCTGGAGGCAGACAAAGTCACACACACCCTGTCCTTCTGTGATGGGGCTGATGCCCTCATCGTCCCTTGAACCAGATTTAGCTAGCCCAGTAGCTGGGGAATAAGTATATTAAATTTTCTATTGGCCTATTCAGATTTTATTTCTTTTTTTTTTATTTGAGCTTCAGGGAATGAAGTACTATGGTGTCCTGAATTTTCCAATAAGCCGTGGGTTATTCTAAAAATATATATATTCTTCCCTAAATCTAAGACTTATTAATCTAAAATGATAGACTAGAAAATAAATCTGTAATACAGGAAACAGTATAGGACTGAATAGGCTAGATAGGAAAAATATGCAAGTGAATTGCCTGTCTGAAAAGTTGCTCAACCTTACACATAATTAAAGACAGGCCAGCTAAAACACTGAGGAGATACATTTTCACAGCCAAGAGACTGGTGAAGATTTTTTTAAAGTTTGAAAATACAGGAGTCCCTCTCGTTATCATGTGAAGACATTAGCTGGCCTAATTCCTTGGGAAACAGTTTGGCATCCTCCCATTAAATAAAGTAAAATTCCCATCTCCTTTGAACCAGTCAACCCATACATCGGTATTTATGCTAAAACTACGTTCCCGCATGTGTACAAAGGCATAATAAGACTAGTAATTAACATTGAGCAAGTTAATGCCTACTGTGTGCCAACCATTGTGCTAAAAGCTTCACCTGCATTACCTCATTTACTCCTTCCCATAATCCTATGGGGCATGTACAAGGTTGCTTACTATTAAAAGTATAAGAACAAAAGGGGAATAATTTACATGTTCACCAAAGTAGAACTAGTTAAATTTCTATACATGTGTCCATCCACACAATGGACTATGTATGTTGTGGCCATTTAAATGAATGAGGTAGGGTGTGCCTCGGTGGCTTGGTTGAACAACCCAACTCTTGATTCTGTCTCAGGTCATGGTCTTGGGGTCATGGGACCAAGCCCCTCACCAGGCTCTGCACTGAATGTGGAGCCTGCTTAAGATTCTCTCCCTCTCTCTTTTTCCCCTACCGCCCCCCCACCCTCCCTCTGCCTGTTTCCTTGCTCTCTCTCAAAAATTTTTTTTTAATTAAAGTTTGGGGCACTTAGGTGGCTCAGTTGGTTAAGTGACTGACTTGATATGATACTGGCTCAGGTCATGATCTCACGATTTGTAAGCTCGAACCCCATGTTGAGCTCCACTTGGGGTCCTCTGTCTCCCTCTCTCTCAGTCCCTCTACCACTTGTTCTCTCAGAATAAACATTTTTTAAAAATAATAAAGTAATAAAATGAATATGGTAGATGTACTTAGAAGATACAAAACAGTCTCAATATTGTAACTGGAAAGAAAGCAAGAGACATGTATTCTCTTCTGTGTTAAAAGTGTGTGTAGGGTACACTTTCTTATACAAAGAAACTGGGCAAATAGCTGTTGTCAATACTTGCTCTGGGGAAGGTGTCTTAGGTGCAGGGAAGCACATTTCACTGTATGCCCTTTTATACTCCATAGGGCACCTGGGTGGCTCAGTCGGTTGAGCATCCGACTTCAGCTCAGGTAGAGATCTCACAGCTTGTGAGTTCGAGCCCCGCGTCGGGCTCTGTGCTGACAGCTCAGAGCCTGGAACCTGCATCAGATTCTGTGTCTCCTCTCTCTCTGCCCCTCCCCTGCTCATGCTCCGTGTCTCTCTCAAAAATAAGCAATAAAAAAATTAATATATATACTTTAAAATATATATACGCATGTATTATTTTTTTCAATTAAAAAATTAGTTACAAAAGTGTACTACTCTTACTCCCTGTATAGTAATGGTAAATAATATTTTGTTGAAGACTTGAGAAGTTTTTAGTACAATAGTTTCATTCTTATAAACTCCAGTTCCCAGTGTTTCAGTCTAAGGTGTTTTATCCGTGTGTGAGTCTGTTTCCCTCCTGGACTGAGAGCCCCTGAGGGCAGAAGTTCTCTGCTGGCTGTGTGCACAGGGCCTGGAAAAGAGCAGGTTCTTGACAAATGTCTGCTGAATGGATGAATAAAGTGGATATAAAGGGGGAAAGAGAATTCTTTCATTCTGTATGTGATCCGCAGGACACATTCTTAGAAACATTTTTTTGAATAATCAAATTGCTGTTATGAATTTGTCTTTATGGATTGCCTGTGACTTAAAAAAAAAAAACACAGAAAACAACTTTGAATAAGGGTTACATCCCATCTGGATTTCACACTGCGGAGACCATGCTTAAGTCTCTTACCCTCATTTATAAACTTTGCAACAAACAAACTAAGATGTCACTTTTAAGTAATTGGTAAAAATCTAAGTTAAATATTAAATGCTCATTTGAAACCTCAAATAGAAATAACCACCGCTTCAATGTTATGTTCGACGGATTAGTCTGAGCACATCTTGAAAACGTGAGCACGTACGTGGTAAGGGTTGTCTGGATTGAAGGGGTCTGCATCCTCTTGAACACTGGGCCTGGTTTCATTGTTTGGTTCTCTGGGGCCTGGGTTGCCCCGTGGTCCACTGGGTGGTCTCCTTGTGGTAGCTGTAACAATTTTTCTTACCAACTCTCTTCTTTCTCTCTGGATTTCTGCAAACATAACAAAACCTGTAAGCTAATTTATTTATTTGGATAATTAAGGAAGTACTATATCAGGGTAAAAGTATAAAAGGGTATCAAAAACACATTTAACTAAATATTGAAATTTGTATTGATGATTTTTTAAATAATAAAGCAAATTTCAGAGTCTCAAGTTAGGAAACAAACAGATAACCAGAATTTGGTTTTACAGTCCTAATTGAGATAGGTAATTCTAAGGTAGCTGACAAAAACCCATCCTCAATCCTCCTTTGCCTGCCTCCACTATAGGGGCTGAGAAATTAAAATACTAGTTGTTTCCCTCGCCTCCCTTACAATTCAGAGAGGGCCAGTGAGACGTAAGCAGAGTATATTGGCACAGTTTCTGGGAGAGCTGCTTCCAGCTGGTAAAAGAGGACCGGGACAGCTTTCTCTGTCTTGTCGTCTTTTCTTGAGCATAGATCTATCTGGGTTATGAGCCAATTTGTGTCCAGAAGGGCTAGGCGCTAGGATGATAAACCAGTATGCCATGGGTAGCCGAATGGTAAGATAGGAAGAGTCTTGTGATACCGCTGAGTAGCTGATAATGCCAGAAACCTCCCACAACGCTTCTGACTGTAAAAAGTCAACCTGTATATATTGAAACCAGCGATGAACAGGCATTCTGTTAACTTTCAGCCCTGTTTGTTTTTTAAGTAAGCTCCGTGCCCAGCATGGGGCTCGAACTCACGAACCAGAAATCCAGATTCCCATGCTTACCGGCTGAGCCAGCCAGGCACCCCAGCCTTGGGCCTAGTAGATTAGCCTAGAAGATTGACTATATATGTATAAAGCGTTATAATTTTCAGGAGGTTTGTTATCTTGGTTGATTTCTTTTAATCCTATGGGTGGGATAGAAAAGGCAGATACTTTTTATATGTGAGGGCATCAAGGCTCAGAAAGACCAAGAGATTTGGCCAAGATCACAGAATGGGAGGCAGAGACAGGAGCCAAACGTGAACTTCTCTGGTTCCCAGCCCAGTCCGTGCTCTGGTTCATCACACTGCCACCTGGGTCCCATGGCTGCTGAATAACAAACAAGGACAGTAACCACACAGGGTGGGCTTTGGTGTCTCTGAGTGTGACTTTCTTCATCTGTAAAATGGGGATAATGTTATCTAATTCACAGAATCGTGACAGGATAGAATTGTACCTAAGGGTTTTAGTATATCGTTTGGCATATAATAAGCACTTAAATGTTAGGTAATGATGACTGTATTTTGCAGTGTTATTTCTGAGAACTTAGATGTGCTGTATGGCCGTGGAGAACTTCCACAGCCAGCTTCTGGGTTTCTGGGTTCCCGGTTGGAGAGGCATCAGGGAGACCTGGCTTCAAATCCCCATACCACCTCTTTTAACTAAATGACCTTAGGCAAGCTGTTTAATCTCTGTGAACCTTGGTTTCTTCATCTATAAAATGGGAATATTTGTAGTTACCCGGACAGTTGTTGGCAGAGAGTAACTGAGGACAAAATACAAAGCTGTAGCGGTGGCTGACACTTAGTCAGAGCTTAGCAGACCCTCACCCTTCCCTCTGAGCTTGCCCAGCCACCACTGCCTCTTGATAACGCAGACTTGTGACGCCGATGGCCTGCGAGCCTAGAATTAGGTGATGGGGACCAGGCATTCTGAGGGGGGTTACTTTTTTGATTTTATTGTTAAATGTGACATTCGTGAAAGACTGAAAAAAAATCCTTCATCTTTATCGTGTGTAACCTGCCCTATGGCTGTACCAACAGTTACTTAAACCTTTTCATCACTGGGGGCACTTGGTGGTTTCCACTTTTCTGATGTTGCACATACAGTAATTCTGGGATGGGTGTTGAGACAACTGAATATTTAAGATGTGGTCATGCCTATGGGCTGTGAAAGGCCAGGCTCCGTCTCAGAGGTAGGGAACGAGCCCTTTCCCAAAGGCTGAAGGTACTCAGTCATCAGACTAGCACTGCCTTCACAGCCCCACCTCTGCCCTGCTCTGTTAGTTTTCCAGAACACCGTGTGTCCGCTTGCTACCACGTGGTCTTCTGTTCTGCAGCCCACCCACCCCCAAGTAAATGGCACATGATAAACCTTCAAAAAAGTGTTTGTTGAATAAATAAATGAACTCACTGGGTAAGAGGCTTGTCCTCACAAGCAAGAAAGGGATTAGAGAGAGCTCTACAAGGTAGCAGAGTGTGAGGTGCTGACTGGGCAAGGGGACAGGTATTGGAGGAGTAGTTCCTGAGTGGAAAGCAAGAAGGCCCATTCCATGTGCAGGCAGGGGAGGAACTGAATGCCAGACCTTGGCAAAAGGCCACAGAATTATGAGTTGCAAGCAGTCCGCCCCCCCCCCCATCCCCAGCCAGAACAGGGAGGGCAAAAGTGACGGTCCCTTTGGCAGCCCCTCTCCAGCCCCTAGGGGGTGACAGACACTGTACAGACACTGCTCATGCACGTGGCCTCAGGATCCTTCTCAACTGTCTTCCAGGGGCTTATCAATTGAATCCTATTCGCTTCACCTGAGCCAGAAAGTAGCATCTTATCCCAGCTTTGGGACATAATGAGATTAGTGATCTAGAGGAATAAATTAGCCATGGCAGAATCAGAAGTCTGAACTTTCTAAGCCTGGTCAGGTTTTCTTTTTTTTTAATTATGCTAAAATGTATATTAGAATTTACCATTTTAGCCATTTTTAATTGTACAGTTAAATTCAGTGCATTCACACTGCTGTGCAAACATCTGTCTCCATAACTTCTTCCGTCTTGCGGAATTGTAACTGCACCCTTTCAAAAATAACTGCCCAGGGCGCCTTGGTGGCTCAGTCGGTTAAGCCTCCGACTTCGGCTCGGGTCAGATCTCACATTCGTGGGTTTGAGCCCCGCATCAGGCTCTGTGCTGACAGCTCAGAGCCTGGAGCCTGCTTCCGGTTCTGTGTCTCCTTCTCTCTCTGCCCCTCCCCCTCTCATGCTCTGTCTCTCTCTGTATCAAAAATAAATAAAATATTAAAAAAAATAACTGCCCATTTCCCCCTCCTAAGCCTTGTGGTTTTAATGCCTGTATTTTATTTCCTTGCTGGTCTCTCTGTGTCCAATAAAATCTTTCAGAAAACAGTGTATCTCCGCTGTGTTGAGAGAAAGGCCCTTTTTCCACACTTGAGCCAGAACTACAAAGTAGGCCTTTAGGGGGGCCGGTGGGGCGACTGGTGGCAATGAAGAGTGAAGGTGTCCCTGGGGACAGGGAAACTTGACCCTCAGGGCTCACCTGCCCTTCACCACCCAGAGATGGCTCCAAGGTGTGCTCCAGCCAGGGCCCTTCATTTCTTTTCACCCGACTTAGGAGCTGATGCTCAAGCCTTGAACTTGAAGAATCTCAACCTATGCCCACAGCTGCTTTCGGCTGCCCCACATTCTAGGTGTGAGTACAGTAAAGATTCAGCACTATGACAGCTTCTTAGTCTCTTGATTCTCTGCTTTCGGAATAAAAAATGTAAAATTGGAAAGTGCAAACAACTCAGATTAAGGGGCAGAGCAGAAAGAAGGGGGAGGGTCATAAATAAACATGGCAGATGATGCAGTGGCTGTGTCTCCCTGATCTGCTTCCTGATGACCCTGCCGCTCGGTCCCTTCCCTGAAACATTCATGGCTGTCCCCTTCCTTCTCTTTGATCTCTCTTGCCAATTAGTGAGACACTGTGACTCACATCCTGATGCGTCTTCCCGGTTACATGCTCAGGCCTGTGGGGGCCCAGGAAACATACCAGCAGCATGAAGAGAATTTAAAATGTTACCTTTTGGATATGTTGGCTTAAGCCAGAAAATAGGAAGGTCACCACAGAGTTCTAAGACCTTAGAACTCAGGAAGCTGTTGTCCTTCACGGGCTGGTCTACAGCCACCCAAATAAGAGAATTTTCTTCATATTTAACTGGCATGATCTTGCCTTCCTGTAAGTAAGTAAAAATGAAATGCATTGAGCAGAGAGGACAGTGAAACGTGCTGCATATTAAGAGTCACGTGCTGGTAAAACATCATTTCGCCTAATAAAAACTTGAGAATTGTGTGTGGTGTGTGTGTGTGTGTGTGAAGGGATGTGAAGTGTGTGGTGTGTGTGTGGCGGGGTGTAGGTGGGGGTATATATATATTGTGTGGGGGGTGAATGTAGAGGTGTGAGCATAGGGGAGTATTGTGGGGTTGTGTGGTGTGTGTGGCGGGTGTCAGCAGAGGGTAGTAGTGTGTGTGGGGTGAGTGGGGTAGAGGGCATATGTGGGGTGGTAGGGGGTATTAGTGGGAGGTATGTGTGTGCGGGGTATGTGTAGGGTTGTGGGGTATGTGTGTGTGTGTGGTGTTAGGGGAGTATGTGTCGGGTGTGTGTGTGATTTGTGGGGTGTATGTAGGGGTGTATGTGGGGGGTGTGGTGTCTGTAAGGGAATGTGTGTGTGGTGTGTGTGTGTAGGGGAGTATGTGTCGTGTGTGTGTTATGTGTGGGGTGTGTAGGGGTGTGGTGGGGGCGGGGTGTCTGTAAGGGAACGTGTGGGGGGTGTGTGTGTAGGGGAGTATGTGTTGTGTGTATGTGTGTGTAGGGGAGTATGTGTCGGGTGTGTGTGTGTGTTATGTGTGGGGTGTGTGTTATGTGTGGAGGGGTGTGGTGGGGGGCGGGGTGTCTAAGGGAGCGTGTGTGGGGGGTGTGGGGGGTGGTATGTGTCTTGTCTTTGTAGCTCTCTTCACAATATTGGCTTTGTGCCGCTCTCCGCCCTGCCTTGGATAACTGAAATGTGTGAATACTGAGTGTCCTGAGTGGAAGTGAAAATTACTTGATACCAACTTTGAGATTTAGGTTAATCTGATGTTTTTGATCAAAGATTTTTTGAGGAAAAGCAATTGAATGGACTCTGAAATCCTATAAAGGATAGAGGAACCCTTCATTTGAAGTGAAAATCCTTTGGGGTTTTGTTCTGCAGCTTCCAAACAACAATGGAAAAAGCAAGTGATTGGTTCTTTAATGTCTTCAGTTCAAAGTATTATTTAACATAAACCATTTCTACATTTCCCAGCTATAACAAAACACATTTCAGATGCTCCTCACATCAAGCACACCACTGAGATTTCAAAGCTTAAACCCTAGATTTTTTTCTACAGCGAGATTCTGAGAATGGTCTGATAACCCAGGAGACAAATTTATTTTGTCAAGTTGTTCCTTTCATATATTTATTAGTTTGCAATAGGTTGGAGAAATTAAAATGTTTTCTCCATATATTTAGCTAAAAGCAGTGCTTCATTTACATACTTTCTCCCTCAGGCTTATGGTTGCATTAAAACAAAGTTATTGGAGGAAGCTAACACTCAGGTAATCCAGTTATTTACCTTAAATTAAATGGCTCCATCCAGGAAATGAATACTCTTTGGGTATAGCAGCTTTTTAAAGTTCTACAAAACTGATGAAAATTTTATAAGAGCAAGTGGTACATAAATCGACTCCATCATAATCTAAAGCATGTGGGGAAAGAATGGGGCGATGGGGATAACGCGTACACATGCATCCTACGAGCTAAGAATGTTAAATCAACTGGCCCAGGGTCTCGGCTGCCCATCCGACCACGTCTCTCCCTGCCCTGGGCAACACGGTCCCGCTGCGGCGTGCGGCAGCCGTGTCCCCGCCCCAGGAGAGCCCGGCCGCTCCCCTTCTCAGACCCCCCAGCAGCTTGGGGGTCCCTAGAGCATGCAATACCCACAAGTATAGTGGGGGGCTGAGAAACCTGCTTTTCCTAACTAAAGGAAACCGTGCTTGGCTTGGCTCAACCTCTTCCTGACTTCTGTACTTGAACGCACGGTCGATATTTTGAAGCTGGAAGGAAAGGCCAAAAAAAAAAAAAAAAAAAAAAATCAGCGATGGTGGCCGGCCGATCCAACGCCTGCAGCACCGCCTTCCACATCGCCTCCTATGGAAAAAATCCTTTTTGTTCAAGTCACTCTGAGTGTAGTTTTCTGCTACTGACAGCCAGCCACGTTCCTGATTCACACAAACACGTTGCCTGAATTCAACTTGTCCACCAGAGGGTCCACCGAGCACAATATAAACAATTAAAACACAGAAACAATAATTCACCTCTGTGGTCTGAGAAAAGAGTCAGATGCAGGCAAAGCTTTAAAATGCTAAACTGTTCATCCCTGAATTATTTCTGTATTCAAATAATTATCTTGAATTATTATTTGAAATAGTGAAAAACTTAAGATGGCTGAAGTATTCGAGAGCAAAAGACCTAAATTATAATCATCTGATGACATGCCTCCATTATCATCTACATTTTAGAATAACTAAGGTGAAAATAAGAATGTAGAACAATGTAACTTCAATTATGAAAAGAAAATCACACACCCCCACGCATGAAAAAAATTCACCAAAACATTAACATTAGTTGGTCATGGGTTATGCAATTGTGGATGATTTTCTTTTCTATTCTTCTATGTAATTTCCCAATTTTCTACAGTGACTGAATATTGTTTCTAAAAATGATAAAGAAAAAACCCCCAACAACTTTGTTTTTAAAGAACCTCAGAAATGTACTGCAGGCTTATGATTAGACCTCAGTCAGCGATGGGAGCAGAGCTGGCTCTTCTGGAAGGCAGGAGAGAACTAGTTCTATATCCACTTAAGGAGGAAATGTAAAGGCTTATGCATCACAGAAATTGAGTCATAGGACTATAAAAAATAGTAATGCAGTAAGAGAATGTCAAGGGTCAGGGCGCCTGGGTGGTTCAGTTGCTTAAGCGTCCAACTTCAGCGCCGCAGGTCATGATTTCGCGGTTTGCGGGTTCGAGCCCCCCATCGTCTCTGTGATGACAGCTCAGAGCCTGGAGCCTGCTTCAGATTCTGTGTCTCCCTCACTCTCTCTGTCCCTCCTCCACTCGCACTCTCTCTCTCTCAAATATAAATAATATTTTTAAAAGCTAAAAAAAAGTTCAAGGGTCAGAACAAAGGAGATCTTGGTCTCATTTTTATACTCTGTACTAGTGGGTTCACACTGAGAGCATGGCCTTCTGCTCTGAATGGCACAGCTCCTGAGGAGCAAACTGGAAAGTGGTCACGGCCAAACGACTGGGGCAGTGAAGGTCTGGAACCCATCCCACAGGATGACCGGGGACAATGGGAGCTGAAAACTGGAGACATGACAGCCCGCTTTAAAAACTCACTGGTTTGTTTCAGCCTTGGTTTTGTTTTGTTTGGAGACTCCTGCTGTACTGTGGCTCCATGACAGCAAACAATCAGGCTGTTTCCAGGCACCTGTGCTTGCCCTTATTTTTCCTCTTTTGCCTTAAGGGAGCTGATGCTTGCTCTCCCTTTCAGGGAAACAGGAAGTACCAACGCTGATCAACATGGAATTAGTGATTTACAGCAGCCATGTCGTTATTATCCAGTAGGTTCTAGGGCCTCGAGGACAGGATGCAGACCCTTAGTTTGTAGATGACAAAACCAAGGTTCCAGAAATGAAGCCACATCTACAGCAAGTGTCAGAGCTGGGATTTGAACCCACATTTTTCTAACTCTGATGTCTATCTTCTTCTCACTATATCCTGCCTCAACTCAAACAGAAGATGATAACACATGGAACCACTTTGTAAGCCCTAAAGTATTAAATAAATGTAACACATTAGATGTGTCTTTAGAACTCTGTGCAATTCTTAGAGTCAATTTTTATAAAATCAAGCTCAAAGGCAAGTTGTTAATAATAAATGGAAGAATTATACTTAAAATCCTCACAAGTCTGACACATAGTGAAGGAATTTGATACATGTTAAGAAGCTTCACTCGGCTGAACTCAAGCCAAGGGAAAAAAACCAGGGGAAGCCAGCTCAGCTCAGTGTAGGGCACTACAGTTTGAACTGTCCCCCTCCCCAGGAACTGGCCTGGAACCCAGGGAAGGGAGCGCCTTGTCACTGCTTGCAGCACGGCTGGGTGATCAGCCATTGGAGATTTTCAGGAGGAACCCCACAGCGATTGGAAGTGAGGCTAGAAGTCTCCTGAGGCCCCTTTAATGACGATTCTGTTATGAGAAGTCCTTCGTATTGTTTTCATCACTAATCAGTTCCCCAAGATCAGGCACACAGGGGCCACGTGAAGACCGAGCCCTTCTATGCACTTTAAAATGGTTTGGGGCCCCTGGGTGGCTCAGTAGGTTAAGCATCTGACTTCAGCTCAGGTCATGATCCCATGGTTCGTGAGTTCGAGTTCCACATTGGGCTCTGTGCTGACGGCTCAGAGCCTGGAGCCTGCTTCTGATTCTCCCTCTCTCTCTCTGCCCCTCCCCTGCTCATGCTCTGTCTCTCTCTGTCTCTCAGAAATAAACGTTAAAAAATTGAAAAAATAAATAAAATATGGTTTATTGGGATCCCTGGGTAGGTCAGTCAGTTAAACGTCAGACTCTCATCTCAGCTCAGGTCATCATCTCACGGTTCATGGGATCGAGCCCCACGTTGGCATCTGTGCTGACAACGCAGAGACTGCTTGGGATTCTCCCTCCCTCTCTCTCTCTCTGCAGATCCCCTGCTCACGCTCTCTCTTCCTCTCAAAGTAAATAAACATGAAAAAAGATATGGTATACCGTGTCGTGTAAGAATGATCGCTCGGAACCGACAAGGAGGACCAAAAGAGTTCCAACTCCTTTGGCAGAGAAGAAATAGAGTTTGTGTTCTGGCCACAAAGCTATCCAGGAACTAGAGACGGAAAGGACTGTGGATTCAAATGATGCCTACCAGACCCGCTTGCTGTCTGAAGCATGCAGCCAGTACCCACCAGTTCGGAGGAGAGGCTCTGTTTGGTCGCGGGGCCCACCTCAGGAACACGAGCCTTCACCTGTGCTTTGATGTAGCACTTTTCTCCTCCAGCAAAACGGATTCCGGTGATGCCCTAGGAAATAAAAGTTTATCCATCCATCTATCCATTCATTCATTTATTCAATGTGTTGAGTGTCTACCGCAAGCCGGGCACTGTTCCAGGCGCTTAACCTACTGAGCCACCCAGGTGCCCCAAACCATTTTAAAGTGCATAGAAGGGCTCGGTCTTCACGTGGCCCCTGTGTGCCTGATCTTGGGGAACTGATTAGTGATGAAAACTCGTGGCAGGTGACACCACTTGTAATCTGAGAGCCAGCAGCCCTACCAACACTGGTGACAAAACAGGGCAGAGAAGGAAAGGCTCGTTCTTCCCGAAGCTCCTCACGCTCTCCCTTGTGGCCTAATCGGCCATGTTCACACATGGGACCCGGGTCTCTTAGCATCACTTCGCACCCAGAGAGTGGTGGTAACAATGTCTTCACTCTCCAGGAGGAGGGACTCCAGGTTTACTGTTCGACTTCTCAACTCACCGCCCCAAGGCCACCTGCACAGATTTTAAAACCACAGATGCCTGAGGCTCTCCTCAGAGATTTCTGTTCTGCTGGTCCAGGGCAGCGCCCAGACAGTGGGATGCTTCAAAGCTACCCATGTGGTTACAGTGTAAAGCTGGGGTTGAGGACCATCGGTTTAGGGAGAAAGCAGCTTGTTCAGGATAAAAACATTTAAAAATGACTGAAACCACCTGTTGTAGGCTCACTGGTTTTGTCCCCTCACCTGAACATCTATGTTGAAACCTAACCCCCAGTGCAGTGGTATTTGGAGGAAGGGCCTTTGGGAGCTTAAAGGCAGAGCCCACGTGAGTGGGATTAGTGCCTCATAAAAGGGACCCCAGAGGGCTCCCTCACCACCCGCTTCTGCCACCTGAGGACACAGTGAGAAGACAGGCCAACTATGAACCCGAAACTCGGGCCACCATAGACCCTCATCAGCTAGAGCCTTAATCTTGGACCACCCAGCCTCCAGAATTTTGAGAGATTCCTGCTATTTTTAGAAGTCACTCTATGATAATTTGCTACAGCGGTGTGACTGAGCGAAGACACAGCCTTTGAACCCAAGCTTCTTCTGAACCAACAGCTCACCAATTTTCTCTTGCATCAAAATCACCTGGAGGACTTGATAAATAAAATAAGTGTTGGGCCCCACCCCCGGGGAGTCTGATTCAGGTCTGGAGTGGGGACTAAACTCTGCATTTCCCACAAGCTCTTAGGTGCTGCTGCTGCTGGGGGTCTAGGGAACACATTCTGAGAACCACTGCTCTCTGCTGTCTCCTTCCCGCCTGCTGCTCTTAATACACCTGTAAATCTAGGGCTGGTGGTTGGAAAAACAGGAGGCAGTGGGGGGAGGGTACTCCTCTTCACCTCACACCCGCATATCCTCTGAATGTCAGATGCAAGGCCGAAACACCATACAGCCATCACCATATCCCCCAAGGAGAGAGCTGATTCTGTCAAAGGATTCACAGCCCCGATGTGAATCTCGTGTTGAGTTAGTTCTGACGGTCTACACGTTGCAAAGAGAACCGAAGCCCACAGGGACAGGTCCTGTGGGAAGGAATCACACATAGGAACCACTTTGTCTGGCTACAAATCCATACCAAGCAGCTAGATCTATGAAGAGATTAAACAGTAGGAGTGGAAAAGCACAAGAAAGCCAAGCAAACCCCCTGCTTTTGCAAACAAACAAGGCCTCAGAAGCTGGTGATAATGAAGACATTTGCTAACAAAGATAATGAGGGAAGAGTCCAGTGCTCTCGCATTCTTCCAACAAGAGTCAGGCAATCTCATTGTAGCCGCACATTTTTTCTTTACAGAGAATCTCATAGAATTTCTGTGGCTTCAACCAGAAGTTCCCAATAAGGCGTCCTTCCCCCAAGAGGGCACTTTAGAAATCGCTCAGTCGTGGGTTGTCACAAAGACTGGGGCTCCCCTGGGCTTCCTTAGCCAGAGCCCAGGGGTGCCGGGCCCCAGAGAGACCAGGGAAGGCCCTGAAGACCTGACTGCCCCAGGGCCTGGCTGAGAAACTTGACTGTAAGTATCTGTGCCCAGACTTGAACACCCTTTTACATATGAAGTCAAAGTGACTTTGGGCATAGTTTCAATGTACAATGCTGACATTCTTAGGAGTGCAGTTACTATGAAAATGGAGAGAAAATGTTAGTTTTGCTCACTGTTTGAGAAAATAGCCTGGTATTTAATCTGCCAACGCACACGTCCGTCTGTCTGCATTTTAGGCTGCAGCACTGACAGCTGTTCACCTATCGGAGCAAGCATGTGATTTCAAGGATGTTTTTGAGTACATCAGGCTGAGCATTTAATATACTGAAGTCCAAGTTGGATTATAAATTGCTTTGGTTTTAGTTTTCTTTTATGTTTTAGTTGGGGGCCATATTGATTTTTAAACTTTTTTTTGAGTATGGTTGACACACAATGTGACATTAGTTTCAGGTGTACAACAGTGATTCAACAAGCATAGCTACCATCTGTCGCCATACAACCTATTACGATACCATTGACTATATTCCCTATGCTGTAATTTATTCCTGTGCCTTATTCATCCCATAACTGGAAGCCTGTGTCTCCCACTGCCCTTCACCCATTTTGCCCAACCCCTTTTTTCTCTCCCCTTTGAAAACTATTAGTTTGTTCTTTGTAGTTATAGCTCTGATTCTACTTTTTGTTTGTTTTTTACTTCTTGTTTATTTATTTTTTAGATTCTATATGTAAGTGAAATCATATGGTATTTGTCTTTCTCTGACTTAATTTCACTTAGCATAATACCTTCTAGGTCCATCTATGTTGTACAAAATAGCAAGATAGTATCCTTTTTATGGCTGAGTCACATTCCACTTTATCTACGTATCTAATCTATCTATCTATCTACCTACCTACCTACCTACCTACCTACCTATACAACATCTTCTTTATTCATCTAGTGATGGGCACTTGGGTTTCCTCCATGTCTTGGCTACTGTAAATAATGCTGCAATGAACATAGGAGTGCATGTATCTTCTCGAACTAGTGTTTTCATAGTCTTTGGGTAAATACCCAGTATTTTTAATTTTTTGAGGAAGGGTTATATCAATTTTTGAAATCACTAATGTACCTATCTGTGAGATGTGTGGTGAATGCTTGTATATGCCTATCAGTTTATTCTATCTTTCTAGCCAGGGTTATTATTATATAAATGAGTCATTGGGTCTGGGAGGGTTGGCTTAAACCAGTATCATTGATGCTTTTGAGGGTAAAACTTTTTAGAACATAACTCATACACTCTGAACACACCCCTTTTTGTATTCCTTGGGGCACTGACGAAGACCTTCCTTGACCCAACTCTCTAGTCAGGCTCCTCTGAGTCCTCGTTTTGACTAGGCCCCGACTGTGGGCTCTGGCTTGGCCAGTTTATTCCAGTTTTAGCAAGTATCCTGCTGAGTCTGCCTTGATATCTGATCACCCTGGCTTGGCTTCAGAAAAATCCTGTTGGTTTGGTTTAGTAAAGAAATACTGTACATGTTAGCTATTTTCTATCCACTGATATCCCCATCCTGCTCCTTGGCTATAAATCCCCACTTTTCCTTACTGTATTCAGAGTTGAACACAATCTCTCTCCTCTACTATTAAAAACCCACTGTAGTAGCCTCCCTTGAATATGGTTCTCTTTCCCTTCTTTAACAAGTACCTTGAATGATTTTTCTTTCACACTATGGAGCCTAGAGTCCTTTGTTCAATGCTATTCCCTCTTGGGAGGATTTTCTTCCTATTGTCTCCACTAAAATCTTGGTGGGGTCCTAAGTTAGCAGGGGAGACTGTTCCCTTACAGTTCAGAGCCTTTCCTCATCCACCCCTGTCTCTACTCCCCCACCATTCCACCATGTTGGGCTACTTAGAACTCAAGAGAAGGTCTGTGCATTTGTATTCAGTATTCCTCTCTGGGTCTCTTCTCTGCTGGTTGAAATCCTAATCATTCTTCAAGACCTGATTCAACTCTCACAACCTCTGTAAAACCTGCTCCAATGCCCTCAATGCCTGAAACTGCCCCCTTCTGTGCCCCACAGAGCTGCGTATATAGCTCTGTGGCAGCACGTTTCCCAGGCTGACCCAGTCACTCCTGTGCAGAATGTCTGTCCCCCCGCCACCCCATTCCGGCCGGGACTGTAAGGTCCTGGAGGGAGGGAACAAGTGCCAGTCATCTTTGCATCTCTCATGCTCAGCACTGTCCCATGCACACAGTAGGACCCGAAAAATAAACACCTCTTGAATTTGAATGATGGTTTAAAGTATAGGAGAAGGTAATTGTGCCAGTACCATAGTGGCTGATTCATGTGTTTTCAAAAGTCCAGGCTTGTTTAAACCCATAACAGGTTCTATCCATCAAAAAAATGTCCTACTCACCAGTTCTGACTTAGAGAAATGTAGAAGCTATCAAAGAGAATTGATCAGTTTGTAAAATATTTGTGGCCCTGTTGGCTTATGAGAACAAAACACAATCAATACCATTAATGGAACCAAAGGATTATAAAACAGAAATATAGGCCTGGGATTAAAATATTTTAAAAGTATAGTCCTGATTCATGCCCCTTTGAGACAGATGGATCTTTTCTTATTCATCTGCGAAGCTACGTTTGCATATCATGGTACTGTGGCACATCATAGGTATTCAATTTTGTTCTGGGTTGAATGATGTGTGTGGGAGTCACATTTTATCATTTTACATTGAGCAGTACCAAGAAAAAATGCTCCTACTTTGTCCTAGGTCTAGCAGTAAAAGCCTTTAATAGGTCCAGAGAAATTATCTTTGTGCATTGACCAGAGCCATTTGCCAAACTCTGATTAAACAAAGAACACCGGTCACAAACAGCTACAGAGCCTGCCCCTCCGCCTACCCCAGGCAGAGCCCCCCAAACAGAGACAGTCCCTGTCATCAGCAACACCTAACAGCACGGGAGTTCTAAGGTTGGCATCTGTTTGGTATTCAGTAGGCCTTGTGAAATGCATTTTGGCATCAGCAAAAGGAGTTCTTTCATTCCAATGAAAAGCATCTCTAGTTTTTCTCATCAATCGGCACAAGGTTGGTCGATGAGATGTGCGCAGGCCAATAAACTCTCAGAAGAGACATTATTTTTGAATGCCTTTTTTCGTTATGAAGTCTCACCTACTCCATCTACAGATTTAACAGGACAACACAAACAGCGATGCCTCTTATCTTAGAACAGAAAGAGAGTAAGATATGTACGTGGGCCAACAGGAAAGAGGGCCCGGAGCGATACCGTGTTGCACAGGCGCAAAGCGAAATGGCTCAAATTGCCTCTAAATTGAACTTTTGAAAACAAATGTGTTTGCTCTTTTGAAAGGAGATTGAATGTTTTGTCTGTAATTGGCCACGGTCAGAAAACAGGATTATAATAGGGGAATTTCTCCATGCTAATTTTCTGATTAAATGGGAAATCTGAAGAATTGAGCAAAGTATGTAAACAGATCCCACCTTTTGTTGATAAGATTGTTAAGTCATTACAGTTTCCCTCTTGTGTTTCAGTTCACATTTCAGTCTTTGCAACATTCTAGGATATTCTGAATCTTTTATTCACTCTGTTATAGAAAGCTGCTTGGAAAGAAATAGCTCTTTCAAGTCCTTTTGCCAAGACTTTATATAGTTCCAAGAACTTGTTCTTTTCAGTGCCAAGGTGTTGTGTTTTTCATTCTGAAACTATCAAGGACAAAGAGTGGGCCTTTCTCAGAGAGAATATGCTGTGTAACACATGTGGGTTAGTGGTGCCACGACTGCCATAAAGAACAGTTACATTGGGATGTGTGTGAGAGATGCTTCTCCCAGGATTAGGAAAGTCTTCCGGACTTGCCTGGTTTAACTCTCTAAATGTATGAAATATACTTACGTTCTGGAAATCATTAACTTCAATTGCTTCTTCGGCTCCACTTCCCATTTTAAAGGTCTCCAGGTTGTTCCCAGCATCTATTTCCATTGACCCATCTTGTAATTTCCCATTGATGCTCATGGTATAATGGACATTGTAAATCTGGAAGTGAACATAGGAGTCAGTGATGCTTTCCTTTTAGAACAATTCAGGGCTTATCTTTAGATGTGCAGTATATGGAGTGGCTATCATATTTGTTAGAGATACACTGAATCATCGCTAAAAGTAACGTAGTTAGATATGAGGACGTCATCCATACACCTATCACTTAATATGAAGATTTCTTTGAAAATACCTTCAAAGTAAAACCTTTGGTAGAATTAGTCTACTAATTCAAATATCTCGGTGATTGCAATCCTGGCTGCATATAGCTGAGGAGAATATTCACCCACCATGCATGCGTTTCCCTTGAAAGAATCAGATCAAAACCTGTGGGGATGGGGCTTGGGCACAGATCTTTCTAAGTCAACTCTACTTTGCAGCCAGAGTTAAGGCCCATTGATGGATAAGTGGTTAACTGGATTGTTAACTGAACAAGCCTGCAGCTGGCACCTCAATTTGAAAGTTTATTTTTAATTTTTAAAAATGTTTATTTATTTTTGAGAGAGACAGAGACAGAGTGTGAGTGGGGGAGGGGCAGAGAGTGAAGGAGACACAGAATCCGAAGCAAGGCTCCAGGCTCTGAGCTGTTAGCACAGAGCTGAGGCAGGGCTCAAATCACTAACTGAAATCATGACCTCAGCTGACATCAGATGCCTAATCGACTGAGCCACTCACATGCCCCAATTTGAAAGGTTTTAAAAAATACGTTGGTTAAGATTGGGCACCGTGTATGGTGTACAGTCAGGACTGCAGACAGGACTGGGTTATGCCTGATACAGGCAGAGCAGCGTTTGTGGAGTGCAAGGTCAATGTGCACATCTGTTCAGATCAGAGTGGGAGTTAGTCATTTTAACGACTATGGGATAGGCATATGTATTGTAGGGCATATTGTTATGAGACACGTGGGGCTGAAGGGATGGAGACTTGGCCTCAGCAAAGAGCACTGGCCAGGAGTGAGAAAAATGAGTGGCCAACCCACTTATCCCTGGGTTGTGGGAGTTGCCTTGGGTGTAAAATGAAGAAGTTGGCCTTTGCAGATGGTTCTCGTTTATGTCCTTGGAGCTCTGAAGTTTCACAGAGGTGGCCAACAGGTGGTGGCAGAGGAGGTGGGGCTATGATGTGGTCCTTTCTCTCCTGCTCATCTGTAATTTCACCAAGTGGCTCTGCTTGTTGTCTCTTTTATGTTTTGGATTTCTTTTTTTTTAAATTTCTTTTTAATTTACATCCAAGTTAGTTAGCATATAGTACAACAATGATTTTAGGAATAGATTCCTTAAAGCCCCTTACCCATTTAGCCCATCCCCCCTTCCACAACTCTCCCAGTAATCCTGTTTGTTCTCCATACTTGAGAGCCTCTTATGTTTTGTCCCCCTCCCTGTTTTTATATATTTTTGCTTCCCTTCCCTTATGTTCTTCTATTTTGTATCTTAAAGTCCTCATATGAGTGAAGTCATATGATATTGGTCTTTCTCTCACTAATTTCGCTTAGCATTATACCCTTAGTTCCATTCACATAGTTTCAAATGGCAAGATTTCATTTTTTTTGATTGCCGAGTAGTACTCCATTGTATATATATATATACATACATACATATATATATATGTATACATATATATACTACATCTTCTTTATCCATTCATCCATTGATGGACATTTGGGCTCTTTCCATACTTTGGCTATTGTCCATAGTGCTCTAAGAAACATTGGGGTGCATGTACCCCTTTGAAAAAGCACACCTGTATCCCTTGGATAAGTACCTAGTAGTGCAATTGCTGGGTGGTAGGGTAGTTCTGTTTTTAATTTTTTGAGGAACCTCCATACTGTTTTCCAGAGTGGCTGCACCAGTTTACATTCTTAGCAGCAGTGCAAAAGAGATCCTCTTTCTCTGAATCCTCACCAACATCTGTTGTTGCCTGAGTTGTTAATGTTAGCCATTCTGATGCGTGTGAGGTGTACTCATTGTGGTTTTGATTTGTATTTCCCTAATGATGAGTGATGTTCAGAATTTTTCATGTGTTGGTTGGCCATATGGATGTCGTCTTTGGAGAAGTGTCTATTCATGTCTTTTGCCCATTTCTTCACTGGATTATTTGGTTTTGGGGTGTTGAGTTTCATAAGTTCTTTATAGACTTTGGATACTAACCCTTTATCTGATATGTTGTTTGCAAATATCTTCTCCCTTTCTATGAGTTGCCTTTTAGTTTTGCCAGTTGTTTCCTTTGCTGTGCAGAAGGTTTCTATTTTGATGAGGTCCCAATAGTTCATTTTAGCTTTTGTTTCCCTTGCCTCCAGAGATGTGTTGAGTGAGAGGTTGCTGCGGCTAAGGTCAAAGAGGTTTTTGCCTACTTTGTTTTCTAGGATTTTGATGACTTCCTATTATTTTTGCATATGTTGTAAGAAAGTGGTCCAGGTTCATTTTTCTGCATGTCACTGTCCAGCTTTCTGAACACCATTTGAAGAGACTGTCTTTATTCCATTGGATATTCTTTCCTGCTTTGTCAAAGATGAGTTGGCCATACATTTGTGGGTCCATTTCTGGGTTCTCTATTTGGTTCTATTTATTTAAGTGTCTGTTTTTGTGCAAGTACCATAAGGTATTGATGATTATAGCTTTGTAATAGAGCTTGAAGTCCAGGATTGTGATGCTTTCAGGTTTGTTTTTCTTTTTCAAGATGGCTTTAGCTATTCAGGGTCTTTTCTGGTTCCATACAAATTTAAGGATTGTTTGTTCTAGCTCTGTAAAGAATACTGGTGTTATTTTGATAGGGATTGCTTTGAATATGTAGATTGCTTTGGGTAGTATTGACATTTTAATAATATTTGTTCTTCCTATCCAGGAGCATGGAATGCTTTTCCATTTTTTTCTGTGTCTTCTTCAATTTCTTTAATAAGTTTTCTATAGTTTTCAGTGTATAGATTTTTCACCTCTTTGGTTAGATTTATTCCTAGGTATTTTATGGTTTTTGGTGCAATTGTAAATGGGATCAATTCCTTGATTTCTCTTTCTGTTGCTTCATTATGTGTGTATAGAAATGCAACTGATTTCTGTGCATTGATGTTATATCCTGCGACTTTGCTGGATTCATGGATCAGTTCTAGCAGGGTTTTGGTGGTATCTGTTGGGTTTTCCATATAGAGTATCATGTCATCTGCACAGAGTGAAACTTTGACCTCCTCCTGACTGATTTGGATGCCTTTTATTTCTTTGTATTGTCTGATTGTTGAGGCTAAGACTTCCAATACTATGTTGAATAACAGTGGTGAGAATGGACATCCCTGTCATGTTCCTGATCTTAGGGGGTACGCTCTCAGTTTTTCCCCCTTGAAGATGATATTAAGTTCGGGTCTTTCATATATTGCTTTTATGATCTCAAGGTATGATCCTTCTATCCCTCCCTCCTAACCTGAGGTTTTTTTTTTTTTTTTTTAATCAAGAAAAGATGCTATATTTTGTCAAATCCTTTCTATGCATCTGTTGGGAGGCTCATGTGGTTCTTGTCCTTGCTTTTATTGATGTGATGAATCACATGGATTGTTTTGTGGATATTGAACCATCCCTGCATCCGAGGTATAAATCTCACTTGGTCCTGGTGAATAATTTTTTAAATGTATTGTTGGATCCAGTTGGCTAATATCTTGTTGAGGATTTTTGCATCCATGTTCATCAGGGAAGTTGGTCTATTGTTCTCCTTTTTAGTGGGGTCCTTGTCTGGTTTTGGAATCAAAGTAATGCTGGCTTCATAGAATGTGTTTGGAAGTTTTCCCTTCCATTTCTAGTTTTTGGAACAGCTTCAAGAGAATAGGTATTAACTCTTCCTTAAATGTTTGGTAGAATTACCCTGGAAAACCATCTGGCCCTGGACTCTTATTTTTTGGGAGATTTTTGATTACTAATTCGATTTCTGTACTGGTTATGGGTCTATTCAAATTTTCTATTTCTTTCTGTTTCAGTTTTGGTAGTTTATATGTTTCTAGGAATTTGTCCATTTCTTCCAGATTGCCCATTTTATTGGCGTCTAGTTGCTCATAATAGTCTCTTACTGTTGTTTGTATTTCTGCAGTGTTGGTTGTGATCTCTCCTCTTTCATTCTTGATTTTATTCATTTGGGTCCTTTCCTTTTTCATTTTGATCACACTGGCTAGGGGTTCATTAATTTTATTAATTCTTTCAAAGAATCAGCTTCTGGTTTGATTGATCTGTCCCACTGTTTTTTTGGTTTTGATAGCATTGATTTCTTCTCTAATCTTTATTATTTCCTGTCTTCTACTAGTTTGAGGTTTTATTTGCCGTTCCTTTCCCAGCTTTTTAAGGTATATGGTTAGGTTGTGTATCCGAGACCTTTCTTCCTTCTTTAGGAAGGCCTGGATTACTATATACTTCCCTCTTATGACTGCAGTTGCTTCGTCCCAGAGGTTTTGGGCTGTGGCGTTATTTTCATTGGCTTCCATGTGCTTTTAAATGTCCTCTTTAACTTCTTGGTTACACCATTCATTGTTTAGTAGGATGGTCTTTGGTCTCCAAGAATTTGCTATCTTTCTCCATTTTTTCTTGTGTTTGATTTTGAGTTTCTTAGCACTGTGGTCTGAAAATAGCCACTGTATGATTTCAATCTTTTTGTATTTGTTGAGGGCTGATTTGTGTCCTAGTATGTGATCTATTCTGGAGAATGTTCAATGTGCACTGGAGAAGAATGTGTATTCTGCTACCTTAGGATGAAATGTTCTGAGTATATCTGTTAAGTCCATCTAGTCCAGTGTGTGATTCAAAGCCATTGCTTCCTTGTTGATTTTCTGATTAGATGATCTATCCACTGCTGTAAGTGGGGTGTTGAGGTCCCTTACTATTATGGTATTATTATCAATGAGTTTTTTTACATTTATTATTAATTTATATATTTGGGTGCTGCCACATTTGGAGCATGTTTATAATTTTTAGGTCTTCTTGGTGGATAGACCTCTTAATTATGATATAATGCCCTTCTTTATATCTTGTTATAGTCTTCATTTTAAAATATAGTTTTTCTGATATAAGAGTATATACTCTAGCTTTCTTTTGCTGACCATTACCATGATAGATGGTTCTCTATCCCCTTAATTTCAATCTGAAGGTGTTTTTAGGTCTAAAGCGGGTGTCTCGTAAACAGCATATAGATGGATCTTGTTTTCTTATCCATTATGTGCCCCTTTGTCTTTTGATGGGAGCATTTAGTCAATTGATGTTTAGAGTGTGTACTGAAAAATATGAGTTTATTGCTATCGTGCTGCTTGTAGAGTTGGAGTTTCTGGTGGTGTTCTCTGGTCCTTTCTAGTCCTTGTTGCTTTTGGTCTTTTTTTTTTTTTTTTCTTTTTCATCTTTTCTCCCCTCAGAGAGTCTCCCTTAAGATTTCTTGCAGGGCTGGTTTAGTGGTCACGAATTCCTTTCATTTTTGTTTGTCTGGGAAAGTTTTTATCTCTTCTATTCTGAATGACAGCCTTGCTGGATAAAGAATTCTTGGCTGCATATTTTTCCAATTCAGCACATTGACTATATCCTGCCTTTCCTTTCTAGCCTGCCAAGTTTTTGTAGATAGGTCTGCTGCTAACCTGATCTGTCTTCCCTTGTAAAGGAAAGACTTTTTTTCCCTTGCTGCTTTTGTAATTATTTTTTTGCTTGAGTATTTTGTGAATTTGACTATGATGTGCCTTTTGATGGTTGTTTTTTGTTGAATCTAATGGAAGTCCTCTGTGCTTCCTAGATTTTGATGTATGTGTCTTTCCCCAGATTAGGAAAAGGGCCTGCTATCATTTGCTCATTTGCTCATATACCTCTTTTTCTCTCTCTTCATCTTCTGGAACCCTGATGATTCTGACATTCTTTTTTAATGAGTTACTGATTTGTCTAATTCTTAAATCGTGCTTTTTTTACTTTAGTCTCCTGCTTTTTTTCTGCTTCATTATTCTCTATAAGTTTGTCCTCTATATCACTGATTTGAAGCTCTGCCTCATCTATCCTTGCCACCATGGCATCCATTTGAAATTGCAGCGCAGTTATAGCATTTTTAATTTCATCCTGACTAGCTTTTACTTCTTTTATATCCACAGAAAAGGATTCTAATCTATTTTCAACCCCAGCTAGCATTGTTATTATCATGATTCTAAATTCTGGCTCAGACATCTTGCTGGTATCTGTGTTGATTGATTGCCTGGCTGTTGTTTCTTTCTGCTTTTTCTTTTGGAATTGAATTCCTTCATTTCATCATTTTGAAGGAAGAAAAGGAATTATTAAGGGATATAAATTAAAATTATAAAATTAAAAGCAACATACACAAAAAAATCAAATAAATGATGCTAAGTCCTAGATGTATTTTGGTCTGGTTGTTGAAAGGAATTTGATAGAGTAAAGAAATGGGGGGGGGGTAGGGAGGAAAAATGTTTGAAAATTTAAAACAGTGAATACAGTGAAACAGAATAAAATGAAATGATGGAAGTAAAATAGAATTTGAAAAATTTACAAGAAAGTATAAAATATTGTAGAAAAATATTTTTAATAAAAATTGAAAATAAAAATGTTTTTCTTTCTGTATTCAAGAAAAAGAAATGAGGAAGAAAAATTATTGAATAACTGACCAGCGAGCAGACTGCAATACACTTGAAGTTACATCATCTTCCCCTAGAAGTTAATCTATGAAGCACTTATAGTCTGTAAATTAAGAGGCAGAGACACTTGTGGCGTTCCTGAAGAGCAATGTTGGCCCAGTTGGGCGGGGCTTAGTGGAATGTTTCCGTTCCCCACCAGATGGCGCTGCTTAGCTCACTGGGGTGGATTGTTGTCATGCTTGTGGTTGCTTATGTGCATGCGCGGGCGTCACTCAGCTCCTCTGCCTCTAGTATTGGAATACTGTTCTCCCCACTTAGCAATCGCACACCGGTCCTTTGTCTCTGACTTCATCTACCTCCCGCTTTTCCATTGTCCGCGACCAAGCTGTCAGGTTACCAGGCGGCACCTCCCTCATAAGTTAGCTTAGATGCGGCTGTTTTATGACTCCTCACTTCTGAGGGACTGCGGCTTTGACCCGTCCAGACCTGGAGGGGGGGGGTCTCACGAGCAACGGCCAACGCCGGAGTCATCCAGGAATGTTCCAGGACTGTGCGGCTGCAGATGCCCAGAGACTGCGGCCGGTGCCTGCCCGCCTCGGGAAATTTCACGCCATCCTGTAGTAGCAGTGTTTCAGGGATCATAGAAAATCACAACACACACCTGGCACCAGGCTTCACCCTTAACATCCTGTTCCAGCACCAGCGAATGTGTTTGTTCTCTGGGGTCTGCGGCCTCCCTACAGCCTCTACCAAATGTTCTCGCAGCAAGGGAACTGACTCTCCCGGTGTGGCCCAAGGACCTCGCTCTCCGCTTCTGGGGATTCGCCCTTCCCACCAGGCACTGCGAGGTAATGAGCTGCGTTCTTTCAGACTTGGTGTTCCCTGTGTTTATAAAGTCTTAATGGAATTTAAACCCTCTCCTTTTTCCCTTTTTAGTTCAGTCCCTGTGGCTGTTTCCACTTTCTCTCCGGCTGCTTGGGGTGGGGGTGGGGCTTTTCCTGTACTCTTCTCTCCCCCTCCGCGCTGCCGTCCTCTCTCCAGAAGCAAAAACAGCTCCCTGCCCTCCGCAGCTTCTCTCTTCCCCAGTTCATCTCTCTGCACCGTGTACCTGCTGAGTTCTGTGGTTCAGGTCGTGCTGATTATTGTGTTAATCCTCAAATCAGTTTTCTAGGTGTGTTGATGTGGCTGTATTTCATGGACGTGAGATGCAAAAAAATGTTCGATACTGTTCTGCCATCTTGGCCCCTCCCTCTTTACATTTTGGATTTCTAAGTAAGATCTTAAAAAAGATAACCCCATGAAATATATATATATGTATATGTGTGTGTGTGTATATATATATATATATATATAGGTTTTGAATAAATTAGTTGATCTAAAGGGTTCTCTTAGCTTAGACCATTTGTTAGTATACTACCTTAAAAAAAAATCACACACCGCTCTTGCTCAGTGTGCTGTTGTCCTGCTAGAAGTTTCTCAGTGCTGTGGGGTAGTGAATGGGTCTTGTCTTCCCTCCCTTCTTCTCCTCTTCCATTCCCCCTTCTTTCCTATTTTTCTGACTTTGAAAAATATGTGTGTATATGTGTATACACACATATATACATCTTATATGTAATATACAAGATATAAAAATCTTTAAAGAGGGAGGACTAAGAACTGAGGAGAGACACTTGCTATTTAGTGTCCGGTCTGTAGGTCAGAACTGCAAATAGCACAGATTCAATTCAAGTCCGATTTTCTCCCTCATTATGAAGAAAGACTGCTACATGGACAAACACTGGAAGAGGTATCTGTTATTACAGGATCATTACTTGTAGAAAACTCATTATCACAAGACCCACAGAGCACAGTTTTATTTTTACCAGCAGAGATGCAGAGATGGCTTGGGTAGTCAGGATACTTCCAGGCACCGGCCTTCGTTCAGTGGAACAGAAGATACCAGCACGCTGTTTCAGCCAGCTGTCGGTCAGTGCCCTCCCTTCTGTCCTGATGAACTTGGATCCCTGCAGCACAGTGGCCTCTGGGGTTGCCTGATCCTAAGAACCACTTCTGAGGTTTCTGATTGAGCGGAGCTGAAGCAGAGCCCACTAGCCTGTGTTCACTTTGCATCTCAGGTGGTCCTTCTGATCAGCCCAGTTTGGGAAACCTGTTTTCTTTGGCTGGGCCCATGCCTTTCGCGGGGAAGGTTTAGAAAGCAGCCTCTGTTCTGTCCCTGTGCTCTCTGAGCAGCCACTATTCACATGAGCTAAGGATGACTACCTAAGGAGTACGGCAGACAACATTTGTGGGAGTTCTGCCACAAGCATCCTTCACTCATGCAACAAGAGGCTGTGTGTGTGTGTGTGTGTGTGTGTGTGAGAGAGAGAGAGAGAGAGCGAGCGAGCATTGCACATAAGCTTTTACTAATAAGGCAATGGAAGATTTCAGAAATGAACAGTTTCTAAGTTCTTAGCAGATCTTGAGACAAAATTGTAACACAGAAGAGTGGTTAGTGGTCCTAATTTTACTTTCCTCTACCATCCCCCCGCCATCTTTGCACCAGCAGAAGCTCCTTAACTAGGCATAGGTATTGCATCATTTTTTTTGTTTTCTTTATTTAGGTTAATTAATTAATTTATTGAGAAGGGGAGGGGTAGAGAGAGAGAGTCCCAAGCAGGCTCTGTTCTCCACATATAGCCTCATGCAGGGCTTGAACTCATGGACCGTGAGATCATAACCTGAGATGAAGCCAAGAGTTGGGATGCTTAACTGACTGGGAGCCACCCAGGTGCCTGGGTATCGCATAATGTGTAATGTAGCTTTAGCTCATTCTTTATGAGGAGCACACTGTCTCCATGGGGCAACAGTGAGAGGTCTGGGCCCTCCTGAAGGGAATGGTGGGATGGTAAACAGTCCAAAGTTATTTCCAAAGTACTGGGCCCTACGCTCAGAAGGAGGCTGGGCTGGTGGAGTAGTAATCATCTTGTCTGCTCTGAGCCCGTGGAGCTGTGGGCACCTAAGGCTATTTTCTAAGCACAGTGAAGTTCATTGTTTGCCAAAATTCTGCTCAGTATGGTGCCTTTTACAGGGAAGAATATTTGCTAATTAGTTTCTAATGAAGCCTGGGTTCTGTAAGATGAATTACATAAGGATTGGGAGAATATCTAGAAAAATCAATCTGAGAATAAAGGCCCCAAGCAATGGTCTCACCCCCTCGTCCCACAGGGCAGGATGGTCAGCTGTCTCATATTGGTGGGACTATCCCAGATTTCAGTGTCTGTTCCGTTTATGATAACGTGGGTGAGACATGGCGTCAGTATTTGAGCCTGGTCACTCGTCCCCCAGTTATCAGCAGTCTGACGTTTCCACCGTCCTGCAGCTGACTTCCAGCAAACCTGTCCTAAGGGGATTTACCCATATCGAAGGGCTGGAGGGGAATTACAGCTGGTTCTCCTCTATAAACTAATACAGAAGAGCAGAGGCATGGATAATCCCCAAGGAGTGAGCAGTCCATTTGGTGGGGATGTCATTTTGTTTGACAGAGACTTACCTTTTTGGATTACATTTTGTCTGGGCTGTTTACACTTTCATGGAAAGCAGCAGCCCTGTGCATGTGCTATGCGTAGATGTTGCCAAACATACTCTATTTCCTATTTTGGGGTTTGTTTTTCAGACTTGAGTGATATAGGTCAGCACCAAATATTTTGGGAATAAAAAAAAAATCTATCATGGTTTTCTTCATTCTTCTGCCTGTAGAGGAAATAGCAATAACTTCGACTGTTGGCTAGAAAATGTGAATCACTATTCCTCTGTATTCTTAGAATTTAATACTGCTATCATTGGATCAGACTCTTGTGGTAAAGTGGAAGATGAAAAGAGGGAGTCCTATTTAGTCAGTATGACCATTCAATCTCTCTTTTTAGAAGCTCGTCAGTTAGTTGTGTTTGCCTTGAAAAATTAAATGCCAAAGGTATTCATTTTAATATTCATGTTTAAAATCTTTACCTTCCAAAAAGCAAAGCTATTTTTATCTCCAAGTGACCTGTACCACTGAGGTTCTGTCATGGAAAAGGCAGCTTTTACATCCAAATACCATACAATTTCTCAAGGGTTGATAATCGAAACCCCGCTATTAATGGAGATGTAAATCTTGAAATTGTTGTCCTGTTTAGATTTGCTGCTTTCAAACATGATCATCTGGCCAACTTCTCTATTTAAAATACAAATACATAAAGGCACTTTTCAAATATACACAAAAATATTGTGCAATTCTAATCTTACAAATCGATGCTTGTAAATTTGATATAGTCTCTAAAACAGACTCAGTGCTAAATGGCATGATTATCTACAGTAGGCATTTGAGTTAAAAATACAAATTATGCAGTGGCTGCGGAAGATGTGATGTGTAAAATGGTTGAATTGCTTTCAGCACCATTTTCTCTAAGTACTGGAATTCGTTCATGCTTTGAATTTCATCGTGGGGGTCCCCCCCCCCCAAACAGCAGCCAAAGATCCTCTGAGGGAAGTGATTAAGAAACAGCCCTTTGTGTGCACCCTGGAGATGGAATTCTTTTCCATTAGTTGAAATAAGCTTATACCAGGCCTGGCAATGGTCATCAAGATAAAATGCCCCCCTTTTCATAGGTGAACGAAATTCAGAGTATTTAGAGAACACCCTGGAATTCTGCCCAGTCAAGCTAGAAGCAGTTTTTTATACTCCTTGAGAGATGGTGGAGCTTTAAAATAAATAGTTACATACAAAGAAAGTGGGACAACAGTTAGTGAAACAGTTACCGTTAAATCACATGTGACTAGGCCAGAATTGATTTTTAAAGAGATTTGCCACCTTTAACGAAGTTATACCATTTCTTTTTCTTAGAGCAAGAGAGAAGGGAGCGTTCATGGATAGGTCACACTCAATAAACAGACAAAAACGTCTGAAAGTTCAAATTCATCCCCAGTACTGGGTCTGAAGCTTAGTCGTAGGTACTTAAAGTCAGAGTCTTTCTCAGCCAGGAGAAGCCTTAGAGATCCTAGAATTACATTTCTTCCCCAAGGATGAGGCCAGAGAGGTGTCCTACCTCATCCGCAGTCACAGGACTGCAAGCGCCTGGCTGAGATTCGGAGAAAACGGATTTCCCTTAACCATCCGTCGATTTTCCCGCAACTCTACCTTTTAATATTCACCGTTAAAACCCTAACTTGCTTTTCTACAAAGTAGCTAAGAGCAGAGAGCAGCGGAGCAGTGTGGGAGGGAAGGCAGAAGGTGCCCGGAGGGGACCCAGAGGCAAGCGTGAGCTGGGGCGAGCGGCCCCCTCCGGCCCGGCGCTCTGGCTCCACCTAGAGGGCAACGTGTGGGTGACAGCGAGGACCCCGCCGCCTCGCACTCCTCCCGGCCAAGCACCCGGACTCCGGTAGCACCCCTGCGCTATGCCCTCTGGACTTACGTGATTGTCGCTCCCCTTCCAGAAGTAGAAGGCCCCGATGGCCCCGAAGAGCAACAGCACCGCCCCCGAAATGAGGACCACAGCTCCCACCTTGAGCAGCCGCGCGGGGCTGGAGGGCTTCACGGTCACCGTGGCGTACGCCTGCGGACCAGGGCCGGGGAGAGAGGGGTCACCTCTGCGCCTCGCCCCCCGTCCCCCAAGGACTCCGGGCTGGGGTGGGAGACACCGCGCCCCCTTTCGCCTCGCTCCCTCCCGAGGGTCCCTTGAACTCAGGGGTGGATGTGCGGGCGATAAGCAAACTTTTGCGGAGCAGGGTCATAGCCTCGCGGATGCGCACCTCTGCCGGCCACATGACAACGGCTCCTGGGTCCTGTCCCACCCTCTTCTTCCCACTGGTCTGCGCATCCCGAGCCCCACATTTGGTGGCACAAATCCCTGACTCCGGGCAGTGGATGCAGACACCTGCACAAAGGCCGGGCTCTGCGTGCCCAGTGACCCGGCAGCGGGATCGGGGATCCGGAGCCGGTACTCACCGGGGGACTGCAAAACTCGACGTCGTCAGGCCCCACTAGGGCGATGGGAACTTTGTCGGAGTTTTCTGTCATGGCTGTGGCGGGAGGAGCGAGACGCTGGGAGTCTCCGCGCTGGGCTCTGTCCCGCTGCCCCGAAGCGCCGCGCACAGGCGCGCGTGCTCACACTGTGCCCTGTCCCGCCCGGGCCAGCCCCGCGGTCCCCACCCCTTCCAGCGCCTCACCTCTCTCCTCCCTTCCCTCACAGGCCGGGCACCAGTGTGAGCTCGTGCTGCATCCCTGACGTCCTCCCCGCCCCCCCCCCCCATTTCCTATCTACCGCCCGCCTCCCATTCCCTCCCTCCAAAACACCCAGAGTGTGTCACGGTGGGGACGGAGATTGGGAGGGATGGGTAGACTGGGGATACCGAGTTCTGCGATCCCAAGAAATGTGGAAATGTCAGAGGCCTCTACTGTGACACCCGCCTGGAGGCCCATTTACAGCCTTTGTGTGTGCGCTGGTTGCTGGTGGAACAGGACTGGGTGGAGAGCAGACTCTGGCCCTGCTGGAGGCTCCTGGGACTAGAGCATGGAGCAGGGCCTTGGATGTGGTTGTCACCGTGTCTCCGGGAGTTCTAGGAGAAGCGTACAGTGGTAGCAAAAGTGAAAGCCAAGCAGAGGGGGCTGGGGGGAAGGAGCTGGGGGAGACCACAATCAGAGTGCATTCTGTTTGGTTGACTAAGTAAGTTAACAAATCAACAATGGCAACGCGTGGGCGTACACACACACCTCAAATACATTATGTCCAAAGGAATAACTAAAAAAATATATATATACACACATATATATGTGTGTGTGTGTATATATA
>NC_043703.1:50045821-50127332 GCF_006229205.1 Suricata suricatta | reverse complement strand
AGCCAAGGGAGACTGGTTGGGCCCGCTGCAGCCGGAAGGAAGTGCCTGTCAGCATGGTGCAGGGGGAGGGAAGGAGGCAAAATTGGAAGACACTCCCACAAAGAATCTGTAGGATTTGGCAGCTGCTGGGCTGGGCGGAGAGAGGGCCTCCCACACAGTGCTGTGGGTGGTAAACGGTACAACCCTTATAGAAAGCAATTTAATTCCCAAATGCAAACTCCAATTTCATTTCTGTGGGTCTGTCCCACAGATGCACTCGCAAGGGTGGGCAAATCCCAAATATGCAGGATGCTTATTGCAGCATGCTCATTAGAACAAAGGACTAGAAACATCTTCAGTGTCCATAGTGGAGAATTTATGGCACATCCTCACAGAGGGCTCTTGAAGGGAGCAGCTTTGGACTCCCCGATGTAGACCACTCCCTAACATATTTTACGTGAAAAAAGCAAAGGATGGAAAATATACATAAATGCCTTTATTTGTATAAAAAACGCAAACAAGAATATATGTACGTGTATACTCGCTGGAAAGATACACAAGGTACGGGGGGGGTGTTGCTCTGAGGAGAGCTGTGTGGCTTGGGGAAACCATGGAAGGCAGGTACTTTATTGTGTGCCTTCTGGAATGTATTGAATTCTGTATTGTGAACACATATTAACTGTTCAGAAAAAACGAGTGAATAAAATAATAACGGTGAATCAGGGTGGGGGGAAGGGCACACAACACCTGGAGATTATTCTTCCAGAAACTTTGGCATTGAGGGGAAAACGAAATGAGGATGCTAGATCAAGGGAGGCGGGGGGGGGGGGGGGTGTCAGGGAAGTTCTCCCTGACCACCCTGCTCCCTGGCTGGAAAGACCTTTGAAGGCTGCAGGAACAGGGGCAGAGAGGACAGAAAGATGGGGCAAGCAACAAGATAAACCTTGAGAAGGAGACAGAGACCAATTAGAGTAAGCGATGGTCAGGATGCTTTGAGGACACGTGGTCACCCTGAGGGAGGGGTGAGCAGTGGGGGAGCAATGCAGCTCTATCTCATTCATACAACAGATGATGCTGTGCCAGGCAGAACACAGGAAGTGGCTGATGGAGGCCTGAGGGATGGGGGTGAGGGGTACGTGGGAAGACCGTGGCATCCTCTGAGCACGTTCTCTTTTTTTTTTAAATTTTTTAAAAAATAGTTTATCGTCAAATTGGTTTCCTATAACACCCAGTGCTCTTCCCCATAAGTGCCCTCCTCCTTCACCACCACCTCTTTCCCCCCTCCCCCTTCCCCTTCAACCCTCGGTTCATTTTCAGTATTCAGTAGTCTCTCAAGTTTTGCGTCCCTCTCTCTCCCCAACTCTCTTTCCCTCTTCCCCTCCCCCTGGTCCTCCATTAGGTTTCTCCTGTTTTCCTGTTAGACCTATAAGTGCAAACATATGGTTTCTGTCCTTCTCTGCCTGACTTATTTCGCTTTGCACGACATCTTCCAGGTCCATCCACTTTGCTACAAATGGCCAGATTTCATTCTTTCTCATTGCCATGTAGTACTCCATCGTGAATATATACCACATCTTCTTGATCCACTCATCAGGTGATGGACATTTAGGCTCTTTCCATGTTTTCGCTATTGTTGACAGTGCTGCTATGAACATTGGGGTACATGTGCTCCTATGCATCAGCATTTCTGTATCTCTTGGGTAAATCCCTAGGAGCACATTCTCTTAAAGTGTATATTTTCAACAATTTTAACATAATATGTTTCCATGATGATGGTCAGGGGTGACGGGAAGACAGTAGGAGGAGTGGCCAGGTGGGAGGCCTGTGGAGAAGGGGATGAAAGGGATGCCCATTTCACAGACTTGTTCCCCTCTGCTCCCTTCCTGCTGGACGAGATTTATAGGCTCATTTCTTGGCGATTACAGCCTAATTCTGCTCTGTGTCAGCTCTGGCGACACAGCAATGAGCAAATGAGCTAGGGTCCCTGCTCTTGAGTTGCTTATGGTGGAGTGGAAAAGACTAACATTTAAGCAGGTAATCACAAAATAATGGTGTCACTGCATTTGTGATAAACAATATGAGAGAAAATTACAGGGTCTGCTAAGGTATTAAAACATCTATTTTATACTGGGTAACGAAGGGGGGGCAGCACCCGAGGAAGTGACATTTAAGCTGAGAACTGAAAGACAAACAGGAATTTCCCAGGTGGAGGTGGGGAGGTGGGTGTAGGGGTGTGGGAAATGTGGAGAGACAGCGTGTTCCCATGAGGAGGTAAAGAGTTTGTCATTTGAAAGAAGAAAAATGAGGATTGTAAAGAATGAAAGAAAGAATGGCAGGGGATGTGGCTCCAGGGCAAATGAGGCCTTCTAGGGCATGCTAAGAATTTTGAATGTTTTCCTCTTAGTACTGGGGAGTCAGTAGGGGTTTGAAACAGTGGAATGGGCATGATTGGGTTTGCATTTTAAAAACATCATTTGGGCATCCAAGTGAGACGATGGCGGTCAGAACTGAAACAGTCGTAAATGATGGTGATGAGAAAGAAGGAAGGAAGGGACTTGAGAGTTGTTTCATACCTAGAGTGGACAAGCTCTGGAGATTGGGGAGGGGGAGGTATGTGGAGTGGCATGTCAGGATGGCCCCCATGTTTTGAGCACACACAACTGGTTAGATGCAGGGAGCACTGGCTGAGTCTGGGGCCTATTGAGCTTAAGAGCATTGAAAATTCAAGGAGAGATGTGCTTACTGTCAGAAAAGAGGCTGAGAAAGCCATCTGCTGAGATGAAAAGATGGGGATGGAGCAGGGCTTGTGAAGCATGGGAGACATTGACAGCATCTGTAGGAGAAATACAATACAGAGTTTCCAAAAGCAGTCATCATTTAGGGCTGGGGTGCATGTGCCAAGACTGTCCATCAGCGCTGAGCAAACTCAGAGTGCAGCGGAGGGCGCTGGGCGATGCTGCGGGTAACTGGGTGTGTTAGCCAGTGTTCGCCAGAGACAGGGAACCAGTATGATGTGTATAGGTATATAGAAAGAGATCATCATGAGGTACTGGTTCCCACAATCATGAAGGCTGAGAAGGGCTGCCATCTTCTATATCTACAAACTGGAGGCCCAGGGAAGCAGGTGGTCGAAGTCCCGTGTGGCGGCCTGAAGACTGGAGAACCCTGAGCGCAGATGTCCAAGAGCAGGAGAAGATGGGCGTCTCAGCTCAGGTTCTGTCCGCCTGTTCTATTTGGGCCTCAACAGATTGGATGCCTCCCACCCACATTGGAGAGGGTGGATCTTTACTCAGTCTACCCATTCAGATGCTAATCTCTTACAGAAATACCCTCATAGACACACAGAGAAATGTTTACCAGCCACTCCAGCATCAGTTAAGCTGATGCCTAAAATTATCCGTCATAGCGTGTTAACTGACTGGATGGGGCGGGGAACACTTTCACCATGTGTATACACGTATCAAATCACCACAGTGTACCCTTTAAATAGCCTACAGTTTTATATGTCAACTATAACTCAGTAAAGCTGGAAAAAAAAAAAGAAAACCCAATCACACTTGGTGTTGAAGATGGCCTTAGGAAGGGCGAAAGGTCAGGGGCTGGGAAGGGAGCTCTGGGAAGTAGGGAAGGGCTGATGAACTGGGAGAAAGGAGACCTGATGTGATGGTGGTGGCTTGAGTGGCAGGAGAAGGAAGAGCTCTGGAGAAACTCAGAGAGGGAGAAGGAGACTGTGAGATCTAGAGATGGACTGCTCCTGCGTGGGAACGTGGTCTGACGTGTGCGCCTAGTGACAAAGAGGGCTCGAGGGAGATGGCTTCCAGGATTTGAGGATATCGAGGTTGGGACATCAGAAGCAGTGTGAGTTTTAAAGTTGCAAGCAGGCCCAGTAGGGAGGTGACAAGGAAAAATGGAGAGGGAATTGCAGAGGTGGTTAAGGAAAGTGGGAGAATGTTCTGCATGGAGCTCCCTAGCCAGAGGTGAGGGAGTGGAAAAGGGGGTATGAATGGATGTGTGAAAACTTCAGGAAAAAAGACTGTGTTCCAAGAGTGTGGTGAGACAGATTCCTGGAATGGACAGTGGAGATCCAGGAACAGCTCTTGTCTGCAGGGAATGGAGATGTGCAGAGCCTCCCTGTCCCAGGAGAGGGATGGAGGGTGGCAGAGAGCTCCCATATTAGGACTGTTACTGCAGCTGCTTTTATTTATTTTTTAATGTTTATTTAGTTATTTTGAGAGAGAGAGAAGTAGAGGGTACAGGGGCATGTGCAGGTTGGGAAGGAGCAGAGAGAAAGAGGGGGAGAGAGAATCCAAGCAGACTCTGAGCTGTCAGTGCAGAGCCTGACGCAGGGCTCGAACTCACAGACCATGGTATCATGACCTGAGCCGAAACCAGGAGTCAGATGCCCAACTAACTGAGCCACCCAGGTGCCCCTCGTACCTGCGTCTACACACAGGCTTTCTGTCACTACTTCTTCCTGTACACTGGTATTTAGGAGGAGAAGGTGGGCAACTTAGGGACAAGTAGTTAACGATAAAAGAGAGGGTCCCACAGAGCCACTAACACAGAATTACTCCATGCGGGCAGTGGGAGTCTCACTAGAATTTTCTGATGGTGACACTGATGCCTACAACTTAGGGAGACTAAGAGGATATTGATGTAAAGCTATCATAAGCAATTAACTTTTTGTATGTTATTCCAGAGTCCCTACATCCCTGTGCTCATGAACTGACTGGTCCATGTGTTCTGTTTACTTCTCATTTCCCACTTTCTGCTGTCTAGCCAGTTTGGAGTTAACATAGCAAATGTCTTCCTGTGGGCATAATAAACAATATTGCATTGATGGTGGATGCACTACAGAAAAAAAAATGTCCTCTTCCAATGCTAAATTCCAGGGATTAAGTTATTATCTGCCTTTGCGGATTATCAAAGCAGGGTTTCTTCCCTTTAGCTTAGCCAACTTTGAGCCTTACAAATTTGTGTCAGTCCACATAGATAGGTTGATTTTCAAGTTATCTTTATTAAAAAAAGTTTTTTTTAATGTTTATCTATTTTTGAGAGAGAGAGGGCACAGAATCCTTAGCAGGCTCCAGGCTTTGAGCTGTCAGCACAGAGCCCGACACAGGGATTGAACCCACGACCCTCGAGATATGACCTGAGCCGAAATTGGATGATGAACCAACTGAGCCACCCAGCACCCCTCTGTTCAAGTTATCTTTAGCTGCTCATGCCTACGCTGCCTTCTCCTCAGCCAAATGCCAAAGTACAGAGAGTGCACAGAACATAGTGACACAGAACTGTGTACACAGCATTGGAGCGGCAGCCTGCTCCTGCATCCCTCCAGGTGGCTGTTTCTTGGCTTGGCTTGTTGACTGACCTCCCAATGTCATGAACTGAACCCCCTCCCCATAAAGTGGAGCTTTGTGTGGCAGTAACCCCCGGGAGGACAGGAGACTGTCCTCCTTGCTGGCTGCCTCCCTCCAGCCCTGCCCTCTTCCATCTCTCCCTACGGTCTGGAGATCAGCTTTTGCGAAGGCCAACTCCTCTCTCTCCACACCTCTGTGTAGGGCCCTGCAGTGGCTCTCAGTGCCATCAGAGCAAAGTCTGAACTCCTTTAAAGGAGCCATGAGGCTCTGACCATTTCCCCAGTTGTATCATTGCCTATGTTTTCTCTGCTAGACTGTCACGGAAACCTCTAAGAGGTCAGGACTGTGTCTTATTCACTGTTGTTAATTTGACAGATGCATAGTTAATTAATAAATGAAAAGAAAAACAGTGCAAGGGCCATATCAAGAACATTTGCTAAGTCATGGTTCAGAAAACCTTGCTGAAAAGGCTCACGTTCCTCATTAATTGCTTGTTGCAGAATTATGGTCAGTCACCTTATGGTATAAGCTACTTCTGTGTTCAGTGACTGACATTTTTAGCTAAAAATTAGAACTCTTGGTTCAACAGAGGACTATTGCCTTGCTTCCAGATAGAAGATGTAGCCTTAGATATGTAGCATGGGTTTTGACTATTCTCCAATAGGGGAGGTAGGGGGATAATGACATAGAACAGGAAGTATCAGAACCAGTCCAGAAAAATCTGAGACCTATGGTCACAGATCACAAAAATCACAGAAATGTTGGCACCTGAACTGTATGACCTTGTGTTCTGGTTATTTTATGAAGAATTCCTAATCCCTCTCATAAGATAGCAAGTTTCTGGCTTTCTAGCATCTGTCTTATACATCCTTGGGCCCTTTCCAAAGTTCAGGATGGTGTGTTAAACACAGTAGTTCTTGATAAAAGTTTATTGAATGGCTAAATAAGGTCTAAGTTCATCATCTCCTCTGTGTCATGCTTGATTGCTCAGGGGAATGGAGACAAAATATTCAGGAACTTCTAGACTGGTCACAACAGAGCAATTACCACTTGAGCCCACTGGGATTTGCCCTGGGGTGCCCCCAGAGAATGGCTCATCCAATTAACAGTTTATTCAAAATGACTCTAACTGCAACATATCTTGCTGTGGAGTCACCAAGGAAAAAGGGCCAAGCTGGTCATTTTCAAGTCACATCTGTAGGGATCTTTCTGGTTTTTTCATCCATACTCCTCCAGATACCTTTTTCTGTCAATTGTGGGAAAGTCTTTCTAAGAATAGGGGCTGAGGAAATAGAGGGGGAAAGCCAATTGCATTCTCTTTGCTGAAAGTCATAAAAATAGGAATGGAGAGAAATGAAGATGGGGGCATCCTGAAGGGTCATTAGGTCTGCCTCCTCTTTATCATTGCTGAATAGCTATTGCGTGCCAACTCAGAGCGGGCACAGTAAGTGGGTAGGATCCCTGCACAGCAAGTTAATCCATATGCAAACACAGTGACCCCAATTGCTTTGCAATAGAGAGCCACATGGCCCGTGCCCTTAAAATACATCATTTGGGCAGCTGCCAGCGGGCTGATTTATCCCAGCTGTCCAGAAGCAGCCCTGAGATCATCAGCGCCTTTGTTAATTGGGAGAGAGGGGCAGAGGAATCAAGATATTCCTGGGCACCAAGCATTCATTAGCCACCTGGCCTTCCCAAATTATGATCCTGCCATGATTTTCCCTGTGCTTCAACTGAAATTTTAATATTTGGAATGTATTAATAACTCAGAACATGTCATTTCCTAAATAAGCAATGCCCTCTGGACTCATTGGAAAAGGGAGCCCAGAGAATGGCTTAACAGCCCAAGATATTGGCTACCCAGTGAAATGATCTGTATGGGGGTGACCCTACAAGTTCTATCTACAACAGCAAATACAAACAGAGGCAATGTATAAATGGACCTCGGGGTTAATGCCCCTGATTTCTATTCATTTGTTCAATTCATATAGCATCTTAATGGGACCAACCCCAGGAAAGATGATGAAACATGACAGTAGAAGCTAACGATTCTAGGGGCACCTGGGTGGCTCAGTCGGTTGAGAACCCAACTTTGGCTTAGGTCATGATCTCATGGTCTGTGAATTAGAGCCTTGCATCGGGCTCTGTGCTGACAGCTCAGAGCCTGGAGCCTGCTTTGCGTTCTGTGTTTACTTCTCTCTGCCCCTCTCCCACTCACACCCTGTCTCTCAAAAATGAATAAACATTAAAAAAAAAAAAGAAGCTAATGATTTTAGAGCACTTATTCTGTACAGCTGCCATGCCATGTAGGTTACACCACGCACTCCCTCAGTGCACCCCACGGGACCCTTTTACCACCCCACAGTGATGGACGCTTCACAAGGGTAGGGACTTGTCTTGTTCACCTTTTAATCCTTCACACCTAGAAGAGTTCCTGACACATAGTAGCTACTCAGTAGAATATTTGGTGAATGAATGAGTCTTCATTGTAGATGAGGCAGTTGAAGTGTGACAAAGTTCATGACCTGTCCATGTTGTACAGTTCTGGAAGGTGACAGAGCCAGCACTCGCACGCATTCACCATCCTCAGGCATCCTCTTGTTCTGGGTGCGCAGAGTTCCATCAGCCCCTTGTTCAGGTGTGTTCCTATCAGTGCTCTATCCTCCGCTGTTATGGACTGAATGTTGTGTCCCCCTCACATTCGTGTGTTGAAACCCTGACCCCCCCATGGTGATGGCATTTGGAAGTAGAGGCTCTGGGAGGTAATTAGGTTTGGAAGAAGCCATGAGGGTGCAGCTTCCATGATGGGATTAGTGTCCTTAAAAGAAGAGAAAGAGACATTAAAGCCCACTCTGTCCACCTTATGAGGACAGAGCAAGAGGTAGCTGTCTGCAAGGAAGAAAGTTCACCAGGAACTGAATCTGCAGGCAACTTGACTTGGGATTTCCCAGCCTCTAGAACTTTCAGAAATAAATGTCTCATTTAAACCACCTAGTCTGTGGTATTTTGTTATGGCAGCCCAAGCAGACCAAGACAACCCTTCAGGTACACTCATCAAAATGTACCTGTACCAGGTCCCATTCATTCAAGGCTTTGCTTTCTACCAGTCAGCAACAGCTGGTGATTCGATCACCTCCTGCCTCCCTTTTCTACTTACTGCCCTCATCCAACGTCTGTGTAGTATATCAGAGTTTACAAAGAGACTCACGTCCATGATTTCACGTGATACTCAAAAACAACTTATGAAACAGGTAGGATAGTCCTTATTATCCCATTTGACAACTAAGTAAACTGAGGCTTGGCAAGGTCAACTGACTTACCATGACCACCAGCAAGGACTAGCACTCAGTTCCCTGGACTCCCTAGCTCAGTGCCCTATCCTCGGTATCACGCTGTGGAAATGTCACAGAGTATCATTCATTCATGAGCAGGTTACCTTGAAACCGGAGGTTGATGGACAGGCAAATGTCAGCATCCATGAACAATTCTCTCTGGAGATATTTTGGGCAGATGAGCTCAGAGATTTGGGAGTGCCTCAAATGATTCTGAGTTGGCAGGAGTCTATCTTTTTTACACCTGAGCCTGGGCCACGATCATTCTTCTGAAAATCTCCAAAGATATGGCAAACAGGTGCACTTGTCTAATCCATACACCTACTTGATCTTCTAAGAAGTGTCACCTGCATTTGCTCTTTTCTGGCCGTCCCCACTCCCCCTGTCATGCATACCTCATCTCCTCACGCCCTCTTGCCTGGACTATTGCTGGAGTCTCCCAGCCAGACCCCTGCTATAACTCCACTCTGTCTAGGCCACCTCCCACGTTGGGGAACAAAACAATCTGCTTGAGTGACAAATCCAGTGACCCCCAACCTCCTACTTAAAAACCCATATCCATGGAGTATACAAGGCAAATATGTCAGATTTAAAAAGGGAAAGATAAAAATTTTTTAAAAGCCTTTTTTTGGGAGAGGACTTGAAAATTATTTTACTCTTCTTAAAATGTTCTCTTTTTATTTTCTTTGAGAGAAAGTATTGCTCACTGAGTGTAGAATTTTATCTATCTAGGACACAAAGTTGTTAAATACCTAAATACTAGTACATGAAAGCCACACCTGATGTTAATTCTACTAAGGAGGGGCGTGTTTTTGATTGTCACAAAATTCAAAACAGAATCTGTTTGCATTGACTTTATTTTTTAAAGACTATGCTAATTTTTGACTCCAAGGAAATAATCCAAAGGAACGGGGGAGGGGGGAGAAGCCAATAAAAATCAAGATGATCATTGTGGAGTAGTTTATAATAAAGAAAAACTAGAAGCAAGAGTGAGTAGTTAAGTAAATTGCGTTGTGTCAATTTGATGGACTGTAGTACAGTCATTCAAAATTATAATTATGCAGACTGTGTAGCAACAGAAAATGCCTATGATATAATGTCAAGCATGGAGAGCAAATTGCACATACACTTGATTACAACTCTAAAAATCATGTTTACATGTGGGCAAGGACTAGCAGGAAGCAAGAAGACTGAAAACAGATGATTCATTCGGCGGGTGGGGTTGTGGGGGGATTCCTCATCTTCTGAATTGGTGTTTTTCATGTTGTCTGTGCAGTTTTGAAAGGATGCTGTTAGCCCTTTTGGGGACCATTTTCGAGAGTGTCGGTCCCAGGAAGGCACATAAACAGCAACAAGGAGTGCAATTCCTGATCATGCCTCACTGCCGGGTCTCTCCTGGGTGCCTGGCTCTGCTGGTGGGAATTACTCGGATCCAACCTGAGCACGGCTGTTTGCACAGTGGTTCCCAAGCAGAATGTTGCTGTGGAAACTCAACTTTATACATACATTTGATCATATCCACAGTGATTTACCACTTTATTTTTCATTTAAAAACAACTCAAGCACAGGCTGGGAAACTGTTTACCTGGGCTACTGCAGAGGGACTTGCTTCTTGGGGTAGAAGTTTGAACTGGATGGTCCTAAAGATGTGCTGAATCTCTGAGTCTCACCCATGACCGGTGTGACCTTTATACACAGGTCATCGAGGCTCTTAGATGTGCATGTGCTGTTTCCTCTTCCAGGAATGATGCGGCACATTCTTTAAAATATAGCCCATGGGAATGGATAGGCCAGGCTCTGCAGTCCGTAGCCCTGGGGTCAAATCCCACCTTTCCCATTGATAAGCTATGTGACTGTAAATGAGTTACTGTTATCTTTCTGAACCTCAGTTTAGCCATCTGTAAAATCGGGACATCAAAACCCATCCCCAAAGGTTGTTGACAGCATGGAGATGATTGGGCATGTAGTAGGTGTGGAATTAAATGAGAAGGAAATAGAGATACACACTAGTGACAGACCAAAGCAATCTGGTGAGCCTTAACACATGGAAGCACAGGAAAAGTGAGTTTTAAGTAGGGATTTAAAGGAGCATATCCAGTGTACGCGAAACAGAAAACTGCTGATAACACATGCCCATATGCTGCAGCATAAAGAAAAGCTGGGAGTTACAGCCAATTTACAGATGGTGAAAACACCATTTCTCCCGGGAGCAGCTGTAACAAAAGCAAACGTGAGCAATCAAGAGGCTCCTAAATTTTGATTTAATTGCAAAAAAAAAAAATCAAATGCATAATATGAGAATCACCATAGGCACCTGCTCTACCTTCTCTTAAGTCAAGATCTCTCTCTGTTAACTAGATCAGCCTTTCATGCTGCAATTCAAAAAGTTGCTTCCCTAATAAGCTGACTTCTCAGATTTATGCCACTACACGTATCATGTGAACTATTTTCTGTTTTAAATCCCTGGCAATTCTCTTGGGACCAAGGTTTCCATTGACATTGAAATTTAGTATTAATTCAAAGACTACTTTCCTAGTTACATCAGAATTCGATAAACTAAAACAGAAAAACTTTGGACTTTCTGCAAACCAGTATTAAGTTTTCCTTATCTGTCTTTCATTCTTTATTTCTTTCTTCTTTCTTTCTTCCTTTCTTTCTTCTTCTTTCATTCATTCATTCTTATTCTTTCTTCTTTCTTTCTTCCTTCCTTTCTTTCTTTCTTTCTTCTTTTTTTTTTTTTTGCCTTCACTTTGTATAGGAAAGTAAAAATGTTTAAAGGAGAAAAACTTTAGAAGCAATAAGCCATTTTGATTTCTCAAAAGTGTACCCTGAATACACAAGGAACTTCTAATATTTCAGGCATGTGGAAACTAAACTAATGAGCATGTCACATGGAAAGATTAAATACAGTATATGGTATTTTCAGAGTCAACATGAAACCCACTGAGCATGTCTGGCATCTGAAGACTGGGGTTATAAAATCCACTGAGCCCAAGTTTCGTGCAGAAGCCGGAGCAGGACAGATATGCTATTCACAGCACTTGTGGATTTGTGTGGAGACAGCTTACAGATTTTCTGACAACCTAACTTAGATGAATGAAGCACTATTGTTTGGTCATGAGGAAAATTCATTAAAAAGTTGTCACCAAAGTGCTTTCTCATCGGGGGGCAAGGGGCATAGAAATGGTAGTCTTTTTTTTTTTTTTTTTTTTTAAGTTTATTTATTTTGAGAGAGAGTGAGAGGGGCAGGGAGGGGTAGAGAGATAAGGGGAGAAAGAGAATCTCAAACAGGTTCCACACTGGCAGCCCAATGCAGGGCTTGAACTCACAAACTGTGAGATGGTGACCTGAGCTGAAATCAGGAGTCAGGTGTTAACCTACCAAGCCACCCAAGTGGCCCTAGAATTGGCAGTCTTTACATTTTGCTTGAAAAATGAAAATACATTAGACACCAAAATCAGTGCCAGATTAGTTTTGAATAGAAAATAAGTGACCGAATGTCAAGATAAGACTAATAACCTTTGGCCTTTGTTAGTAGAGACACTCATGTCTCCCAGCTGGCCCCTGATTTAGATTACTGTGAAAGGAGGTGGTGTCTAGAGCATACAGACACATGGACATTTTTTAAGTGGCCACCTGATATTGCATTGTTTGATGTCACCTCATCCCCCTTTTGCAAATACATTGGCTTGGTTCAGGGCTTAGTGATGCAAAACACACTTAGCTCTTCTAAAGCCATGGCCTTTCAATTGGCTGGATGTAACATGCCAAATATTGTCCTATGGACATGTTAAGACTTCTACAGGTTCTCAGGCATCTTCTATTTGTAATGTAGTTTAAATTGACTGCTGGGTAGACCATTGCTGCAATAATCACTGAGGTGGAAGAATCAACATAGGGCTCAAGGATGCTAAGGCTTTCAAAATATTTGGCTCAACAATTGCCAGTCAAGGAGGCAGAAGATTTATTTCTTTATCTTCTTCAAGAGCAGATGACTTACCAGAAAGTACACTGCTCTGTGGTCAATAGACCTGGGTTTGAGATCAAATGAGAAGAGGGTGAGATTGGGATCTGGGATTTGGGTCTCAGATGGACCGTGTTAACACCTATGAAAACTTTCTCACCTATCAGAGCCTCCGTTTCCTTGAGAAAGAAGCCTACTAGTAACATTATTCTCACGGGATTGTTAGGAGGTCTCAATGGGATGTGATGTTTTCAAAAGTGCTTTGTGTCTTTAAGGTACTGTACTGAGTTAGCCCCTATCCATGCTAATTGTGAGATCTTGGACAAATCTCTAAGCTTTCCTGAGTTCTAGTTTACTTCTTTTTTAAAATAAAGAGAGTAATGGCAGTCCTATTCACTCCCTAAAGGTATTGCAAAGCTCAAAATTAAATGATGTGAAAAAAACCTAGGCATATGGCAAAAGACTTTATTACTTTAGCAATTTAGAAACATTAACTTCAAAATATCCAAGTGAAATGGCTTGAGTGTTATCCACTTTGGGATGATTTAATGATTTCTATTTCTTGTTGAATGTTGCCATTTGTTTAATTTGATCTATATGTGATTTATAATATTCTAATAATCTCTAAGGTGGTTTATGGCATAAATATAATTTGGTGGCTTAAGAAAATCATGTTCTCATGTTACTATGGAGTTGCTTTCAACTACTTCCCAGGACAACCATTTCTCTCTTTTTTTTTTCTTTTATAGTTTATTGTCAGGTTGGTTTCCATATAAAACCCAGTGCTCATCCCCACAAGTGCCCTCCTCCATGCCCATCACCCCCCTTTCCCTATCCCCCTCCCCCATCAGCCCTCAGTTTGTTCTCAGTATTCAAGAGTCTCTCATGGTTTGCCTTCCTCCTTCTCCCCACAACTATTTCCCCCTTCCCCTCCCATATGGTCCTCTGTTAAGTTTCTCCTGTTCCACCTATGAGTGAAAACATATGGTATCTGCCAGGACAACCATCTCTTGAAAGCTGGCCCATCATTGTATCTGCCTTTTCTCCTTTTGATCGTTTCATCTTCCTGTTTCCTAATCTCTCTATTGTCTGCTTCAGCAACATACAAGTGGCACATGTTGGCCTGGAGCCAAGTGTAATTCCCTCATTGCTCTTTTGGAAGAGGCGATCTCTGCTAGAAGTTGGGCATTAGTTATGCAGAATCTTTGTGAAACAGGAGGGAAGCCTCAGAAACACTATGGAACCCGACATTTTGCAAACATGTAGATGGACAGATAGCATTTAAGAAATGGCATACATCTGCATCTTTGAAGAGGATTCTCTTTTTGCTGTGCAGCATCATTGTAGCCTTTGAGGCATGTTGTGAGTGCTTTCTGAGGTTTTCAGGGCCACTGTGTGATAGGCAGTGTTCGCATAAGAGCCAACGTGTCTTGAATATTTCTGTCATTGCCTTTATTTGGAGAGGGTTGGCTTAGCCTGGCTGAATATATACTCTTTCTTTAGAAAAAGCTTAAGGACAGGCACTGTTGACATTACCTTTGCGGTTTCAAATAAAACATTTCTTGGTGAAAGGAGTCCTGTTCCTATCCCAAGATCTATCAATATTGGCTCCCAAGCTGGTCTTCGCATTTCACAGAGGATGCAAGGTAGCGGCGTTTGTGCTGGTCTCCAACCCTGCAGAATCCTCCTTAGGTCCTTACCTAGTTAAACAGGGACAAAAGAAGATATTTCTTTTCTAGAGGATTTTGACTTCCAAAGAATGATGGGAAGGTTAAAGGGCCATATGAGCTGGTATGGCCGACTCAAGGACTGACCTATTTTTCACATTTCTATGTGCAAGGCTCCCAAATGAAAAGCAGAAAACACCCAACTGAGTTGAAAATTGAGAATGTGAAATGGCACAAAGGGCCAAGTCTTTCTGAAAAGTAAAATAACAACCACAGAAAGCAGATAGTAGAACTTGTTAGCAGCAGCTACCCAAGAAGTGAGAGGAAGGAATGGTGCAAGTAAAGGTCTGGGTCACATGTGTGTGCAGGTGTGTGTGTGCCTATGTGCACACGCATGTGCAAACATACCATACTGTTGGTATGGATAGATGAGAGGCAGAATGACAAAATGTCTAGAAGGCCAGCCAGTCTTGGCTTGAATCATAGCCTGCAAATTACTTCACTTTGTTAGTCTTAGTTTTTTCCTGTGCAAGTAGAAACGACAGTAGTACCTACTTCATAGGGTTGCCATGAAGGTTAAATGACATATAAGGTATCTAAAACACGGAAAATTCCTGGTGTAGAGCAAGCCCTCAGGAAGTACTTGCTATTTTATCATTCCCATGTATTTTCTGTGAATAAAATATTGTGAAGACAATATTAGTCATCCAGTGTTTTGGGGGGCTTTGAGATTGGGTTTTCCCTCTCTGGCCATCATAAACGGGGAATGTGGACCCTTTAGTTATAAAAACAGTTCTTATTTTTTTGAAGGGCAGTCAATATCTTTCTCTATGTGTTCACTGTTCAGAATATCTTTTGAATGGCCATTTGGTTTTTTTATTTTCCATTAAAAAATTCTTATAATTTAATTAGGACCTTCAATCTGCCCTCTTATTTTCAACCCTGCTTTATGCCTCTGCCTTCAGGACTAGTATTATTAATTCCTGAACTTTTTGAGATCCTGGGGTATCGCAAAATTGTGAGATTTTCACAACTCTTAAAAATAGCATTTTGGGGGACACCTGGGTGGCTCATCGGTTAAGCGTCCAGACTCTTGACTTCAGCTCAGGTCATGATCTCATGGTTCATGAGTGTGGGCCCTGCTTTGGCCTCTGCACTGACAGTGTGGAGCCTGCTTGAGATTCCCTCTCTCCCCTTCTCTCTGCCTCTCCCCTGATTGCCGTGTCTCTCTCTCTCTCAATAAACAAACAAACAACAAATAAAACAAGCATTTAAAAAATAGCATTTTCCCTAGTTTCACTGATACACTACCTTTTCTTATGTCTTTAGGGATATTAATTAGTTTTTAAAGAGACTTTCTTCTATTCCCTACATTGTCTTTATTTTTTTAGGGTTTCTTTGTCCTGTGGATTGCTTCTGGTCTCCCTTTGGCTGTAGTGGTTTTCCTCGTTTGTCTAGGATGCTTGCCTGTCACTGATACTTAAATGTAAGGCCCTGAAAAGCTAAATGGAAGCTCGGTGTACGTGGGCAGGACTGCGAACTGGTATGATCAACAGATGGGGACTTGGCTTTTGGCTGGGATATACAAATATTAAATTTTTTTTTAATGCTTATTTATTTTTAGAGAGAGAGACACACAGAATCCGAAGCAGGCTCCAGGCTCCGAGCTGTCAGCACAGAGCCTGATATGGGGCTCAAACTCATGAATGATGAGATCTGACCTGAGCCAAAGCCTGGCCTTTAACTGGCTAAGCCACCTAGGCGCCTCAGGACATACACATATTTTTATCTGTGGGTCTTTCCCTGGATCCAGTAGTGTCCTCAGAGAGGACTCCTCCATCTACTCTTGTCCTGAGAGTTTCAATTACATTCCTGTATTTGGGGAACAAGAAGAGAAAGAGGCCGAAGGTTCTCTCCATTCATCCTGCAGTATTTTCTTTATTTTTATTTAAAAATTTTTGGAAGTATAATGACATACAAAATTATTTTAGTTTCAGGTATACACATAGAAATTATTGCCATGGTAAGTCCAGTTACCATCTATCACCAGACACAGTTTATGGTATTATTTACTACATTCCTTTTGTGGTACATTACATCCCCATGCCTTATTTATTTTATAACCGGAAGACTGTACCTTTTAATCCCTTTCACCTTTTTTGCCCATGTCCCATCCTCCTCCCCTCTGGCAACCACGGGTTTGTTCTCTGTATCTACCCCATCCTCCTCCCCTCTGGCAACCACTGGTTTGTTCTCTGTATCTAAGAGTCTGTGCAGTATTTTATTTAATTCTTCTTTCTTGGCTGGAGCTGGTCTTGTCGTCACCTGTGCCTAAGCCTCGGACTCCAGCACCTGGCTTGTTGACCTTCCCTGAGCGAACCCTGTCTCCTGTGTGTCGGAGTATGGACTGCTGTCCTGCTGTGTAGATGGGGCAGGCACTGGGACACAGATCTGCTCATATGGACCTTCAATCTGCCCTCCTCCTTCAGCCCTGCTTTGTGCCTCTGCCTTTAGGACTACCTAGTATTATCAATTCCTGAGCTTTTTGGGGTCCTGGGGTATAAATAGGTTTGCCTCTGTTTGCCTTCCTCTGCAGGTACTTCAGTTTGGCTTCCTTTGTCATCTTTCCCGTACAGTTTCCATGATTCAAAATGTTATTGACATTTTTGATTTGTTGAGTCCTCTCCTGTTTGTTGTTTGTTTGTATATTTTTAGCTCTTTAATTTTTTTGCTGTCATTTTATCAGGTTTTAGGAGGAAGTAGAGATAAACACCTGTGTTTATTTAATCAGAAGTCTAATAATGGAGTTTTAATAATATACAGGTCCTATGCCTAAAGATTTTCATTAAGGGGCCTAGGGTGGGATCTAGGCATTCCTAGATTTTAGGAGCTTCCTGTAGGGTGATGAGTTGAGCCGACTTGATGGCCCACTGAGTCCCAGTAGAGTGTGGCCTTGAATACTTTCGTCATGCATGGTTGACTTCTCTCCTTCTTGCTAGAAGTGCAGCAGTGGGCAATGGCTAAGTGTGAAAATCATTTATTGGTGCTTTCTATGTCCCTGGAATTGTGTTAAAGATTCTTTTGGTTGCAGATGATTGAATTAAACAGCTTTGGCAGTGAGTTTTTGGCCAATATAAATAGAGAGGGGGAGCAGGTACTCAAGCACCATATGGGCTTCCCCGATATTGCAGCAAATCTTTTCTCTGTGGGCTGGTTTCATTCTTCATGAGGCTAGAACAGCTTCTTTCTTTCTTTCAATTTTTTTTTAATGTTTATTTTTGAGAGAGAGAGAGAGACAGAATATGAGCAGGGGAGGGGCAGAGAGAGAGGGAGACACAGAATGTGAAGCAGGCTCCAGGCTCCAGGCTCTGAATCATCAGCACAGAACCCAATGTGGAGCTCGAACCCACAAACCATGAGATCATGACCTGAGCTAAAGTCAGACAACTGACTGAGCCACCCATGTGCCCCGAGGCTAGAAACCATTTCTACATTCAGACTTAGTCTTCCATCTTTGCAGACTGCATGCTAGAGAGGCAGAGTCTTTCCCTACAACCCTACTATGCCCATCTCAGCTCAGGTACAAACAGTGCAGGGGAAGGCCTTGGGGTGGCTCGCTTGGGCCCGGTTTTTATGTCCCACCCAATCATGACAGTGAAGGGGGGTATCGTACACCCTTGGCTATTCAATACCTGGGTGTGTGCATGCACCATCTGTGGAGCTCCCCAGACATGCTTATTTCCTGAGCATTCTGAAATGTTCTGAAGTTATGTCCACTCCTATACCTCATTCTTTTTCATTAGTTCTAGTTGTAGTTTCTTATGATCCTGAAACTTACAGGTAATACTAACAGTTAATCTTTCTCAACTTACCCAAGGCCCTAGAGCTCTGGTCTCAGTTGGCTGAGTCCCCAGACATGGCAGCTCATCATGTATGTAACAAACAGCTTAAGAGACTCTTACCAGAGATCTCTATCAGAGTGAGGGGATCCTGATGGCCTTCCATTTACTTTTCTGCTTATCTGTTGCTGCACAACACACCACCTCAGTTGTTGGTGGTGAAAACAATAATGGCCATTTATTTTGCTTATGGTTCTGGAGACTGACTGGGCTTAGCCAGGTAGTTCTTAGCTGTGGTCTTAGCAGCTGGGGCTCGGGTCCTCTCAAAGGCTTTTTCATCCCATAAAAGTTGCCTGGCTGGGAAGACTCCAATGGCTGGGCTCCTCGGACAGCAGTCTTTCTTCAAGGTCTCTCCATATGTCAGCTTTGGGGATCTGGACTTTTTACACGGTGGCAGAAGACTCCCGGGATGAGTGTCCTTACATAAACCGGCAGACACTCCATGGCTCTTCCTATCCTAACCTCAGAAACCATAGTGTCATCTCCACCCCACTCCGTTCATGGAGGTGGTAACTGAGGCCTGCCCATGACGACATGTAGAGGGGAGGCAGATTCCACCCTCGATGGAAGGAGTGTCCAAGAATTTGCAGACATATGTCATAATCACTATCCTGATCTTCACTCTGCCAGTGTCCCTTTTTAGGGTCTATCACTTTAAACATCCCAATTCTGGCTTTTACAGGATTCTTTTGGATGCAGGTGACATGATTTGAATTAGCATATAGTTAAACCACAGAAGGGCAGGGTGACTGGAGCCAGGGACTTCAACATTTGTATTCCCAGCCACTTGCTCAGGACACTTCCCTAGACCAGTGACGGTAGTTGTAGGGCATCAGCTATGCGTGGCAAATCTGAAAAGGGCTGATTGCCTCGCTATCAGTTACTGTGGTCAAGGTTGTGGGAAAAGGTAGCAATTCCTATGTGGCCACCAGAGTAAGGTGTCAGGTAAAGGCAGTTTCCTGAAAGAAGAGGGGTGCTTTTCCCAGGGGAAGTGGGGTGATGGGCTGACTGGGGAGTGAAATCCCGCTCAATTTTTAACAGAGTATCTTACTTAATTCCAGCAACAATCTACCCTGAGGTAGGTCCTAATGTTATTCCCTTTTAGCAAATTCCCTTTTGAGGCTTAGAGATACTCAATATCATGTCCAATGTCACTCAGCTAAGCATGGCAGAGTGAGTTGCTGAGCCCATTCTGTCCAAATGCAAGTCCCTGATCTCAACACCCCTCTCTCCCTTGTCCCCAGCCACACTCTCTAGTGCAACCAATGGAGGTAAGAGACTAGAGCTGGGAAGGGAGGTAGGAGGCAGGCGTCTCTGATCTCAAGCTCCCACATTCCATTTTTCTCTCCTACCCATCTGCCCTGCCTTCACAGCAGGCGGCCGCTCCTCCAAGGGGCCAAGCAGTAGCGTGATCACTGTTGGTTACATTGGCCCAGCCGCCTGCATCCTTTCCTCCCTTAGTTCAGCTGAAGTGAGGTTGGACTGTCCCCAAAAGAATCTTACTAGGGAATGCACAGAACACAAGTTGAAAGCAAATAACACAGAAATATAAGGGTTGAGGATCTGAATGTGATCACAGGGAGTTGATGCCTTATCTTAGTTTCAGTAAAGTTCTGGCCCCCAACCGTATAACTGCTACAGCCTGCCGGCCCCCAGGCCTCTGGTTCCTTCCCCAGTCAGCAGCTGCAAGTACTTCCCAGAGACACTTTCACCAGCCCAATCTTGAGGCAGGTCCGACCTCTGTAGTCTTCATATAATTGGGCAAGAAGGATCTGTATGGAAGGTGCCCTTGATGAAGGCCCTCTGTCACCCAGAGAAGATTGGCAGGCCCCACACCTTCTGCGGCCCAAGATTATATAGGATAACTTTGGAATTCCTGAGTTGCTTCCACTGGGCTCATCTGCAGGGCCAGGATCACAGACATGACCACAGGCCAGTGGAGGTCAAGGCTTTTTGCCTGAACCTGTGTGTGTGTGTGTTTGTGTGTATGTGTATGTGTATGTGTGTGTGTGGGGTGGGGAGTGAGGGCAGAATTCTGATCATTATAATTTCTCAATTTCAAAATGCTTCACATGTATGTAATGACAGCACACAGAGGAGGGGGAAACAACAAGTGATTTCTCTCTTTGGGCCCTTGTAGACCCCCGATATTATCTGAGACCCTGCTATTTGTGCAAGAAAGAAGGAGAAGGGCCTGAGACCCATACTGCTTCCAAGCTTTGGGCTCCAAGGCTGGGGAAGGAATTTTTTTTTTTAAATAGCCAAGAGCAAGATAAAGGAAAATTACAACAGTTTGACAGCATAATTTTAATAAGTTTTCTTTTTTCCTGGCACAGAGATTCATCAAATTGTGGCTTGAAGCAATAGAGAGATGATAAGGGAAGGAACAAATGTTGAGAATAAGCAGTCACCGTGGTGGCCGCCTGGAATGTTGTTTGGTTGTGAGGGTTGTCACACTGTTGATATTCCCAAATGCTTTCCTGGCTCAAATGAAAAAATGATTATTTAATGTATTCAGTTCTATCTGCTCCTGAGAGAATGACTGTTGTGGCCTTCCAGGCTGGTGGGGGTGAGGCAGCGTTGGATTCCTGGCTCCGCAGGTCCTCCTCCTTCGTCCCTCTCAGTTGCTCCCTGCTTCTCCTCTGCCCTGGGGCCGGGGTCATGCTTGGCTGCCTCCCGGCCTTTGGCTGAAGCCAGGACCAGCTCGGTTGTGCTGGGGTGCTTCAGAAGAGCGGGGCCCGCCAGCACTCCAGGGGAAGGTGGCTGTGGGGGCCTCCACAGAGTGGTTGGACATTCTAGAAATCCCAATGCATCCCGTTGTTGTGCATCTACATGATATGGATGCTGGCTGTATGCCAGGTGCTGGAGATGCCAGTGAGAAATGGGCAGGCCTCCTCACTGTCCTCTAAAGCGTGTATGTCCTCAGTGGTCCCCATCCTGAGCCCTGGGCCTGCTCTCAGGTGGAACTCAGAGGCAGGCTTGTCTCTGAGCTCAGTGCAGCCAGACTAGACCCCGGACAACTCAGGAGTGCAGCGATAGTTCAGGGACCTACTGGGCTGCTTCACTCCGGGGGGCTCGGGGGTCTAGGGGGCTGATGTGGTCTTGGGCGTTACACTTAGTAGGTGGCAGATGATGGAAATGCCAGGCTGGATGTAAGCATGAGGCCTCTGAGTGTCCTACAACCTGCTTCCAGTGGGGATAAACTCTGTCTTCCTTCTTAGCATCAGTGATGGATGGTCTACAATCTTGACTATCCTAAGTAACACCAAGTAAGAATGATACACACTTTTGTGAAGGATTTCATACACAGGGTTGTCAAATCCTGTCAGTTTTCCACCTCTGCCATGTGTCTTCCATCCATCAACTCCCTCCTTCTCATCCCCTCTGTCCTCATTCAGTCCCTCATTATCTCCTGCCTAAGATGATTGCCTCAGCTTTCTTACTAGTTTCTCTGCCTGCATTCTCTCTGCCTTTGAAATCATCCCACATAATGCTGCTGGATTAATCTTCTTAAAGTGTAGCTCAGATCATGTCATTCTTTGGCTCAGAAACATTTTGTGACTTCTTCTTCTTGTTTATTAAATTTGGAGAACACTGTTTTGGCCTCTGGCAAGGCAAGCCCCTGCACCAAGTGGCCACACCTTGTTGACCTGGATTTTCTTCTGTGGCTCACACTCACTCACTGGGCATTTTGGCTGAGATCAGGGGCTGCAAGCTTGCCCTGCACTTTGTGGCTTCTCTGCTTTCACTTCTAGTGCTCTGGCTTGAATGCTCCTTTCTGGGATCTTATCCTGCTGGAACTCTCACTGTCCTTCCATACCCAGAGGAAATGGCTCCTCTTTCACAAAGGCTTTCCTGTCCCCACATGGGATGTCATGTTCCTATCTTGAGCCATCATGGCGAGTGTTTTGTCGCTGTCTTATGACAGTTGTCAGAATTAGTGGTGAGTGCCTTCTTTGGCTAGCAAGCTTGTGAAGGCAGTAACATATCAGGAAACCAAAATATCCATTGAATCTGGTGAGTGGACATCACATCTGTCTGTGCATTCCTGACGCGTAGGGCATCTCAGAACAGCCTTATTGTTTTGTGGAAAAATAAAACAGGCCCCTTAGATGTTCTACCAATGTGATTATAAAGGATTATAAATTTGTATATTGTATGCATGTCCATTGGTTATTACATGTGTGAATGGAAATCCAACTCAATCCAGTTTAGACAGCAAAGGGGTTTATTGGAAGGACAAAAGTTTGCAGAAGGAAAGAGGAAGATGAGGTACTTGGGGCAGTTCCAGGGACCTCAGGGACAGGGGTCCACAGCTTCGGGTGTTGTGCAGAACTTATTTCCGTCTCATCCTGTTTCTCTCGGGAGTTAACTTGAAGGGAAGGTGGGAGGATAAGTAGTGAAAAGGACCAAGAGTGTGGCGTGGACTCATCTGGATCATGTATGATCATGGGAGATGATTAAGTGGAAGGCAAAGCTCAGTCCTATTACTTCTGACCCAAGCTGTAAGATTTGTAGGACATTTCCTAATCGTGTCCTTCCTGCAGAGCCAGCAGCCCCACAGATGCAGCCTGCCCCTTTGTTTTCCAGGAGGGGTGTGGGGAGAGCAGGGACTTTGCTGGGGTCGGGGGTGCTGTTGGTGATGGGCGGGAATAGGGAGTGTGGTGGGCAAAGGACGAAGCCAGAGGGAAGGTTGTCCTTTCAGACTATTTCTGGCTCTAGGCATGGAGCATTGGAAGCTAAGCCTTTTAATTAACAGGAGTTGATAAAAATGTCCTGGCTGCTGGAGCAATTAGATGACTTGAAAGGGCTTAAAAGAATAACTAAAGAAGCAGGTAATGAGAGATACATTCATCTGTGAGGCTCTGACTGATGATATGAAACATCTGCCTACCAGAGGTAACCTGAATATTTAACGTTGTGAATCTATAAATATTTAACTACATTCAAATATTTAGCTACTAGAATTGCCTCTCTAAAAAATGAGATTTTTTTCTGAATATGGGGCCATTTTTCTCAAGGCACAATGTCTAAGCAATTCATTTAAAAAATTATTTTTGACAACTTCCCATCGATTACAGAATACAGCTATTGTGTGTTGGGATCCCTTCTGGTACACAGATTGGATGGGGTGGAAAGAGAGCTCTGATCTGATTATCTTTCGCCACATGCAGGAGGTTAGGAGACTCTCCCGGTTTCTTGACTTTACCATGTATCATTTTCTTGCTCTCCCCACGAGAATCTTATAAGACTCCCCTCTGGGCAAAATCGTGCCCCAATAGAGAAAATCTATGCACTTAGGGAATGGCCAAGAAAAGCAAGAAAATAATAGCTGAAAAGTGGGGGTGGATGTTTGTCAAAGGAAAGCTAGGGAAGGAAAATGTCCAGGACATTTGGCCACATGTTCTTGGGTATAGTAATTCTAGGAGAGACTTTGCGTAGACACAGAGGCCGTGTAACTTATTCCCTTTGAACCATCTGTGCTCACACATCCCTGGCCTCAGGTTCTCCAGTTTAAAGATTGTTGCTCTTCACATATGCCTTGGCTCTCAAATTCTCTGTTTCTGAGGGCATTACTTTTCTTCCAACATCTTCTATGTCTTTAAATTTAAAGGAAGCCCTTTTACATAGCCTCCAAGCAAAAACAAAAGGAAGCTTCTATCTGTCTCCATTAATTCTATCATTATTGTCTATAACTCTTATGTTAGTCAGGGTTCTCCAAAGTAACAACATCAAGGTGGTAGAGATACAGATACAGACAGATAGACATAAAAGGATATTCATTATAAGAACAGGTTCATGGGATTATGGAGGCTAAGAAGTCCCACAATCTGGCCTCTGCAACCTGAAGAGCCAGGAAAGCTGATGGTGTAAGTCCAAGTCCAAGAATCCTGGTCTGAGAATCCTGGGCTGAGTCTGAAGGTCTGATGAACCAGAAGCGCCAATGTGCCATGTCCAAAGGCAGAAGAGGGATGTCTCAGCTCAAGCAGAGGGATTGAATTCACCTTTCTTCTACCTTTTTGTTCTATTCAGGCTGTAGGACTGGATGGTACCAACTGCATTGGAGAAGGTGTTCATCTTCACTCAGTGTGCCAATTCAAATGCTAATATCTTCTGAATATACCCTCACAGGCACATCCAAAACAATGTTTTACCAGCTATTTGGTTAGCCCAGTCAAGTTGACATAAAAAATTAACCACCACACCATTATTACCTCTGCTTCTGTTCCTATTATGACCTCCATGATCTCCAAACCGCTCTCGTCCACCTGAAGCACTTCTTGCTCTATTGCCTGATCAGTGGTATCCCATATGGACTTTGGTTCTGTCTGCCACCTCAAAGAGGCTCAAGGAATTATAATGCCCTTTCAAGAGGAAGGAGACTCATGTACACCAATGTATTGGCATTTCTGATGACATCAGCAGTAGCTATTGAGTTCCAGCTGGGTGCCAGGTCCCTTGCATAGCTCATCTTGAATCTCACAACTCTGAAGGTCTACAGTATTATCTCTCATTTACATTTGAAGCAACTGGATGCTAGAGCCCATGCTCTTCCCTTTTCCACACATTGAGAGGTGTTGGATCACTGTCATTGGGAGAGGGGTAGCAGAGGGGCTGAAGATGACCTGCCACAGAATAATAATAATAATAATCATCATCATCATCATCATCACATGAACTGACAGTCCTGGGCTCTTGTACTTCTGAAGGCTTTGTAGGTACAACATAATTTCATCCTCACGGCAACACAGTGGGTGTAAGGCTACTGCCTCCACTTATCAGTCAAGACATAGGAGAGTAGAGGGCTTGCCTAAAATCATGCTGGGAGTGAGTATTGGAGCTGGAATCAAGCCCCAGCCATCTGGTTCCAGATGGGCAACCAAAAACTAGTCTTCAGGTGGCTCAGAATTGGGTAGTGGAATGAGGAAGTGCCCTCCTCATGGCTTGCCCTTAAGTAGAGAGACACGACTTCCCACAGGGCTATGGCCACCTCCATCGTCCTCAGCACTGTCACAGCTCAGCCACCTACAACAATGAAGGGTATGAGTTTGAGGAAAAAAATCACAGGGATGGAAACTGAGACATGATGAGGTTCTGTGGCTGCCTGGTCCTTCCAAATGCAATCAGCCCCCAAACTACATTTTGGCTCATCTGCCACTGCCTTAAGTTGTAGGTTACCAGAATCACCTTGCTGCTTACTCTTACAGCTCTGTGTCCTTTCTGTCTGAAAATCCTGTTCCCCTTCTCCTCCTGTTCCTCAAGGCCAGTTTAAAATTTCTTTCCTCTAATCTTACAATGTTTGTTTGATGTAAAAAGCTTTGGATTTTTTGATTTAACAATTCCACCTTTAGGATTTTAAGCTAGAAAACACTTAAATGAAGGATTCAAAGATCTGTGTTCAAGGACATTCACTGCAACTTTGTTTGAAATGTTAAAAAGTGGAAACAACCTGATTGTCCATTCGTGAGGGAGGGGGGAAGAAATTATAGCTCCTCACAATGGAATACTGTGTAGGAGTTTGAAAAAAGTAAGATTGATTGGTTAGTCCAGAAAGGTGTTCAAGATATATGGTTGGGGGGGGGACAGGTTGTAAAACAATATGGATTGTATGAACAAATTTTCTTAAAACATAAATAGAGGACTGGGGCGCCTGGGTGGCTCAGTTGGTTGAGCGTCTGACTTCGGCTCAGGTCATGATCTCATGGTTTGTGGGTTCAAGCCCTGCATTGATCTCTGTGCTGACAGCTAGCTCAGAGCCTAGAGCCTGTCTTTGGTTTCTGTGTCTCCCTTTCTCTCTGACCCTTCCCTGTTTACACTGTCTCTCTCTCTCTCTCTCAAAAGTAAATAAAACATTAAAAAAATTAAAAAAATAAATAGGAGAAATAAAAGCATAAGCACAGGGAAAGTCTAGAAATACACTAGATAACTGATAGTGAAAATTATCTTTGGAGGAGAGGGCTATGAGGGACTTTTTCCTTTCTCTGATACTTGTGTAGTATTTGATTTTTTTTTTATGAGAGGCTGCACCTCTACTTCCTTGGGGCATCTCTCTGGTTACCCCCATCAGCCCTTTAGCACATTGCTTGTGCCTTTTTAAGTTCTTGTTTCAATCTTGATTATTTAACGTATCAGTCATTTCTCCTGAACCCTAAACCCCTTGTCATTCATTTTTGTATGAGGTTGAATCATATTCAAATGGCAATTTCTGACCCTATTTTGCCTGTAAAACTGGCAGTGCCACAGCGCCTAGTCTACTCTGTCCTCAGCATGGCACCTGGCCTGTGGCTGGACCGACTTGAATTGCTTTGAAATCATATTGGCATTTGGTATTTATTTATTTGCCTTAAATGTTTATTTTTCTGACATAGAGAACATGAGCAGGGGAGGGGCAGAGAGAGAGAGGGGGACAGAGGATCCAAAGTGGGCTCTGTGCCGACAGCAGCGAGCCTGATGTGGGGCTCGAACTCATGAGCCATGAGATCATGACCTGAGCTAAAGTCAGATGCTTAACTGACTGAGCCATCCAGGCGCCCCCACATTTGGCGTTTAGACATCAGCTGATTTGCTGCTTTACATGAACACATATTCATTATATTTATATATTTTTTCACTTATATTTATAAACTTATATTTATTCACACTGTTGATACCATTCACCTATAATTAATACTCAGATTTGTAAAGATAACTCTGGCATGTGTTTAATCAAACAATTACTAATGTGTCTGTATAAGAGAAAAGATCAGAAGTAGAAATTTAAGATGAATCCTAGAAGAAGTAAAGCCTCTGACATGGAAAAAAATAGGTAAACCTCTACTTCTTTCTGATTTTTGATTTCTTCTTAAGATGTGTCAGCTAAAGAGAGGGAGGAGACTTGAACTAAGACCAATGTAATTTTTTCCATCCAAGGCAAGGCGTCAGAGTGCCTGTCTCTGAGAGAGGTGGCTGCCAGCAGCATCCGGTTGAGGGGACTGTTCATCAGGGGACTTCTTTAAAGACAGCCTGTTTGTCTTGAGGGCTTGGCTGAGCTCCTTGGTTAAGGATTTGTTCTTCTTTCTTTTATTCATTACAGTTATGATATTAGACCTGAGTGATTGATCTCGGACCTCAAATTTTCCACAGGTTCAGACTAGAGTTCTCTTTGTGAACACAAGAAAATATTTTAGGTGGTCAGTTTGTTATTGGAAAAAATAAAATCAAATGTGCAAACATGGGAGCCTATTTTAGAACTCCGTGTTCCAAAGTCATGGATGTGTTTAAAGATAAGAATCCCATGGGGTGCCTAGGTGGCTCAGCCAGTTAAGTGTCCAATTCTTGGTCTCAGCCCAGGTCATGATCTCATGGCTTCTGAGTTCAATCTCCACATTGGGCTCTGTGCTGTCAGTGCAGAGCCTGCTTGGGATTTTCTCTCTCTTCCTCTCTCTGGCCCTCCCCTGCTTGTACTCTCTCTCTCTCAAAAAAGAAGATGCCAGCTCTCTCCATTCACTTTTGGGAGGAAAGCCTGAGAAATAGACATCCATGGATGGATTCAAGGGAGGGCAGGAAACATAGAGCTGGTCTTTGGGATTTCCACCTGTCAGGCCTGGACAGAGTCTGTCTCTCTACTGGCCCTGGCAGGAGGCCAGGCTTGCCTAGAGTGTGAGAGTTAAGGTCAAGGCTCAGAAATAGCAATGGCAATTCAGCTCTGAATAGGCATCATAAGTAATTTTTAAGTAATTTAAAATTAGAGCGCATTAGAACATTGGATCCAGAAGGGATCTCAGAGATTATCTTGTTTCCCAAAGTTCTACAGGATATTTTTAGGTGTTCCGAAATAAGGGAGGAGGCGTTCCATGGCTGTGTAAGATTGAGGACTGCTTGGATGTAGCAGATGCTGCCGGTGTCCTGCTTCAGCACAAGACCGACTCCCAGCAACTCTTGAGTGTGTGTCTAATGCCCTTTCTGAAGCCATGGAGGGCCCATCTGTCCTCACATCATGAGGCATGGGTGCTGGAGGCTTGACATCTACCCAGAGCAGCCTTTCAACTCTGACTAGTGAGACCTGGCATATCAACATCCGGCAGTCTTGCTCCTCAGGTGGGGTAACTGAGGCGTGTGCTCTCCACTGGCTCCTGCAGTTACGTCAGTCGGCGGGGGATGGGGGGGGCGGTGGGGGGTGCTGGGCTCCAGATGCCCCCACGGCAGCTGTCTTAATAATGCATTCTTCAAGGCTGCTTTCCCGTCTCTGTCTTGCTTCCCAGTTTCCTTGCTGTGTTTCCCTTCATTTCCCAAATCAATTACTTGCACTCAAATCCTTGTCTCAGCTTCTGCTTCAGGAGCCCAAAGTAAGATAACTGAGTAAAGAAAAAAAATGAACAAATGTTTTTACTGTAGAACTTTCCAGATCCTTTACTATGCTAATGTGCTTTGTGACTGTTTAAGAGGGACATTCACTCTGCAGCGTTTCCCAAATAATTGCCTATAAAACCATACCACTGATCCCACAGATCTCTCTTGAGACTAGTATTCCAAGCAAAATATTTTGGGAGTCAACTTCATTATTTTACTGGTGAGAGTATTGTTAATCTCTGCATTTTACTGACAAGAGGACTACTCCTTGGAAAGTTAAGTATTCATCTAAAGCGTCACAGTCACAGGCGGCAGAATTATGCTTAGAATTTAGGTTTTTTTCTTCTGTCTTCTCCACACAATTTTGTGTCTGTAGCTCATTCCAGACCAGCCCCGTGTCAGAATTCCAAGGTCAAAGAACATGGAATTGGGAGTTAAGTTTCAGAGGTTCTAAATGGTCTCCATCACCAGCCATCTGCGCCCCTCTGTGCATTCACTTACAGTAATCCTTTGTCTTACCTTCCCCATCTATAAAACCAGATGGTTAAATTAGCCAACTTGAAAAAAAAACTGTGGTAAAATATATACAGTATGGAATTTACCATTTAACCTGCTCTTAGCTGTACAGTTCAGTGGCATTAAGTACATTCACAGTGTTGTGCGACCGTCACCGTCCTTCACCTCCAGAACTTTCCCATCTTCCCAAACTGTGTACCCATGAAACTAGCACCCCATACCCCTGCCCCTCTAGCCTCTGGCAACCACCATCTTATTTTCTGTTTCTGTGAATTTGACTACTCTGGGTACAGCATGTAAGTGAAATTGTACCGTTTTTGTCTTTGTGACTGGCTTATTTCATTTAGCATAAGGTCCTCAATGTTCATCCACGCTGTAACATTGTGGAATTGCCTTCCTTTCTAAGGCTAAATGACATTTCATTGCATGTCTGTACTGCATTTCGCTTACCCGTTCATTTGTCAATGGAAGGTGGGTTGCATCCACATTTCACCCACTGTGAGTAATGTTGCTATGAACCTGGGTGTAGAAGTATCTGTTTGAGACCCTGCGTTCAGTTCTTTGAGGTATATACCCATACATGGAATTACTGGGTGATGTGGTAATTCTTTACATTTTCTATAAATTTTTGAAAGTCTGACTCTTAAAAGGGGAAAAAGAGAAAAATAAAGATGGTGGGGGAAGGATGTCAGCACTTTAAGTCCCTTGGAAGTCACTTTAGTTGGAGGGGGAGTGGCTTGGAGCAATGGTGGCAGTTGCAACAATGATGGCAGCCTGGCTCTGATCAGAAGCAGCCATCAGCAATCAGAGCACAGATCCTTGATGTTTAGAGGACAGGGTTCATTTCGCCTACAGTGGCTCCAGCAAGCTGTGTGTTCAGTGGCTCCAGGAACACACGCAAAGCTTCTTGCCACATTCCTGGGGGTGAGGGATGGACAGCCGCTACCGCTCTAGAAGCTGGAATTGACTGAAATTAATTAATTTGTTATCTAAGTCTAAAGTTGCAAACCTTCAATGGACTCCAGAGTTTCAAAAATAGTTGTATCAGATAGAGTCTGCCAGGAAAATTGCTGTCTACCTGGGAAGACAACTTCCTGGTCCTTCCTGCCCTGCCATCTTCCCCAAATCCTCTCTTTATGTTTAATTTTTTGAGGAACTGCCAATATTTTCTGTGGGGGCTGTACCATTTTAGGTTCCCAACAGCAATGCACAAGAGGTCCAATTTCTCCACATCCTTGCCAGCCTTTGTTATTTATGTCTTTTTTATAATATCCATCCTAAGAGATGTGAAATGGTATCTCACTGTGGTTTTGATTTTCATTTCCTTAATGATTAGTGATGTTCCACATCTTTTCATAGACTTACTCGCCATCTGCATATCTTCTTTGGAGAAATGTTTGTTTTGCCCATTTAAAATTGTTCTTTTTGTTGTTGTTGAGTTGTAGTTCTTTATATGCTCTGGATATTAATCCCTGTTATCTGACTTTTAAGGTTCCTTTCTGTCAACATTTATACATATTTTTACTTAAGTTTTATATACTTAAGTAATCTCTACACCCAACATGGGATTTCAACCTATGACCCTGAGATCAAGTCACATGCTTCTCTGACTGAGCCTGAGCCAGCCAGGTGCCCCAACATTTGTATATCCTAAAACCACATTGAGGCACCTGGGTGGCTCAGTCAGTTAAGCATCTGACTCTCGATTTTGGCTCAGGTCATGATCTCATGAGAGATAAGCCTTTGAGCACAGATTGGGCTCTGTGCTGACAGTGCGGAACCTGTATGAGATTCTCTTTCCCTCTCTCTCTGCCTTTCCCTTGCTCTCTCTTACTCTCAAAATAAATAAATAAACATTAAAAAACACATTAAAACCATACAGACCTAATGGTCTCAATACACCTTACGCTCTTGTCATAGATAGCTTAGAACCTGGCTATTCAAAGCGTGGTCCCCGGATTGGCAGCATCACCATCATCTGGGAGCTTGACTGAAATACAGAATCTTGGGGGCACCTGGGTGGCTCAGTCGGTTGAGTGTCTGACTTCGGCTCAGGTCATGATCTTGTACTCTGTGAGTTTGAGCCCCTCCTCGGGCTCTGTGCTAACAGCTTAGAGCCTAGAGCCTGCTTTGGATTCTGTGACTCCCTCTCCCTCTCTGTCTCTGTCCCCTCCCCTGCTCATGCTCTGTCTCTCTCTCAAAAATAAATAAAACATTAGGAAAAAAAAAAAGAAATACAGAATCTTGGACCTCACCCCAGAGCTTCTGAGAGAGAATCTGCACTTGAACGAGGGCCCCAGGTGATTCACTGAGGCTTGAGCAACACTGCTCTGGAACACAGTGTGGCTGTGTAAGACGTAAGATGAGGCAGGCGTTTGCTTTTTTCAATTTGTGATTCTAGAATGATCCCATCCTGGCATTCTTGCCCTTTCTGCTATTAAACTGTGCATTTCTGATGGCAGTGTCACAAGTGTATGGCTCTTCTTAACCCTGACATGCTGAGATGGATGTTTTTCTCTAGGGCTGAATCAGATCAGTCCATATGTCTATATCTTTTTCTATCTACTTATCTTTTTTCCCTTCTCCCTGCTCCAAAAATAAATGTAGCCAGTGGCTATACCTTCTGTTTCTTTCTAGAAAAAAAAAAAAAAGAAACAGATTCCCACGCTAGTTTTCAGTGGTCCATCTGACACTGTTTTATTTCTTATCTGCTCTGTGTAAATTGCTTGTAGGTAATTCACTCCTTAACCTCCAACTGGGGCTTTGTGTCGCCCAGGTGGTTATTATCTCAGCAAGTTAGTGACATCAGTCCATCCCTTCCCTTGTGGGATTGTATACCTTTAATGAGAACACTCCCTGAGTGTCCACTTCTGAGCTGCTGGGGCAGGTGCAGTAGCCAAGAGTGAAACCTCTGCACAAGGAACATTTGAGCCAATGAGACTCTTGCCTGACATCTGTAACCTACACACTTCATTTGATGGCTAGCCTTGAAAAATACCGTTGGCTCATGGAGATTTCTGGAAAGGACAACAATGATCATGATACCCATGTTAATAGACACATTCACTTTGAGCATGGGCTGGCTGCTTATTATTATGGTGTTTCCTTATGGTGAATCTTGCTTTGAATGGCTTACTGAACTCCCACCTACTCAGTCTACATTGTCTTTTAGTGATGTGAGCATTATCTTTGTTTATACTTATTTCTATCACATACAGCACACAGGTAGAAGGAACCTGAAACTAAAATGCAAAGTTAGTGTCTCATCACTTCTCAGTAGGAGTAAACTCAAAAGGAAGGGGGTGGGAGTCAGGCATCTCTCTGTAAACACATGCTCAGGATTACTCAAAACCCTCAGTCTATTCTTCTGTGATGCCTGTCACCAAATGACTGCAGGAAGGTGCTTCTTGGGAGCGTGATGGTGGATAACATCCATTCCCCTCCCTTTGACTAGTCTCAGTCCATTGCAGTAACTTCACTCCCCGGCTACTGATTGGTTCTGGAATGATAGGTGATTAAAAATAGGTGTGCAGTGATATCTGGGGTTGGGGTAGAGGTGAGAGAATTCTGAGAGACTCCCTTGTTTATGGAAAAAAAAAAGGTTCTTCTTTTTCTGCTTGGATTTGGCGTGTCTGGAGAAAACACTTGGGAGCCCTGCTGCCACAGTGCCATGACCCTGAGGATGAAGCCAGTGCTGAGAACAAGCAGTGCAGAGGCTTGGAAGGACCTGGGACCTCAGTGACATCGCTGAGCTGCTAGATCAACAAACCCAAGACTCTGGCCTGTCAGTTTTGTGTGACAGTCAATTTCCTTACTGTCTAAGTCAGCTTCAGTCAGGATTTTTGTCTCCTGCAGCCAAAAGCATTCTAACAGATACAGAGAGACAATATGGATGGTTTCCCAATATTTCAATGTTTTGGGTTTATTTAGTTTGCAGTGTTGTAAGTTCATGGAATAAAACAGATCCATATCCCCAAGTGTGCAAACACATCGCAATGCTAACTATAAATTAAATGTAACTTTTAATCTTTACTCACATTTTAAAGTACCTACCCCATGACTTTCCTTCACTAACACAGGTAATTGCAAGCTGGCTGTTTTATTTCCACTGAACTCTGCAGCTTTGGGTGTAGGGATGTGACTGTGTCCAGCATCTCCCATCTAAGTCTGTTTCCTTTTAACTTGGCTGTGGGCTCTAACAAGACAAGGATCACAGTAATCACGGTGTGTGTTTCAGCATCATAAATTCAGGGGTTGGATAAAGTTAACTTATAAAAGGAAATTTTAAATTACATTGAAACTAACATTTAACATTAAATGTTATTTTCTGAATAATTGGATCATGTATATGGTACACATTCAAGGGCACAGAAGGATCAGGGTTCCTGGGTGGCTCAGTTGATTCAGCATCCAACTCTTGATTTCAGCTAAGGTCATGATCCCAGGGTCATGGGGTTGAGCCTTGCATCAGGCTCTGAGCTGAGTGTGGAGCCTGCTTGAGATTCTCTCTCTTTCTCTAATAAATAAATAAATAAATAAACCCAAAACAAAACAAAAAAACAAAGGCACAGAAAGTATACAGTGAAAGAAAAGTCTTCCTCTTACCTATGACTTCAGCCATCTGGTCTCCCTCTTAACAGGCAGTCACTGTTACTGGTTATGAAAGAAAACTTACCTCCCTAATCCAGTCAAGCCTGGGTTCAACCTAGGACATGAGTCTACTGATACATAAGAGATTCTAGAAAGTTGGCCAGAGAGTTGGACGGAGCCCTAGATCTAGACTTATTGAGACTGTTCTCTGGTCTTGACCTTGAGAGAACAGCTGAGCCCTACACCTTGATTAGGTTGTCTGAGCCTCTTTTATGAAATGGTGGTTGATAATGTGCTGAGTTAAACTTCAGATAAGATATAACAATAAATGTTCCCTGGAAAGGAACACACAACGGCAGCTGAATGCAAACAAATGAATGCAGTTTACTGCATTGGGATCCAAGAATGAGATAAAGATTTTCATGCACCTATTTAAAATTCTGCTTAATGTTTCAATAATTCTTGCATGACTGAAATATAAAAATAAAGCATGTGGAACCTGCTGTCAAGGTGTACTGACTAGCTGGCTCTACTATTGTTGACTCCTACTGGGGAACAGGAAACTTTAGGACTTGGGCAAGGTTTTTCATTTGTTTGCTTTTGTTTGTTTGTTTTGTTTTTGTTTTCCATTCGAGGCCTTAATACTTTTGTTGGCCCTTCAGTGCGTGGAGGAAAAGATGGAAATGCAGGGCCTGGTTTATCTAGTTCCTGGGAGTACCATGTCTGGGCATAGCCTGGTGGTAGTGGTGGTGGTGGTGGTGGTGGTCCTAAGACTTCGCAGTGCCCTCCCGGGAGGTATATATAGTACTTGTACGTGTGCCTGGCAGTGGGGTGGGCTCTGGGAACAAGTACTACTGGGGGACAGGGTGGTGGCATCTGGATTCCTCATGCTGACCCTGGATTCTTCCAGACTGAATAAGCCATCATTGGAGAGGAATGACAACCCAGCCTCTGTTTTTAGGGCTTAGTTTGGTACTGTAAACGAGAGTTGACTGGGACGGAAAAAGCCAGCATTGTGAGGGTCCAAGGGCAGGCTGGTGCAGGAAGCCCACAGCTGGAACATGGAGCCTGTCCCAGAGGTGTTGTATTTACTCTGGCAGGCTCGTTGGTAAATCCATGCTAAGCCCCAGCTGGGACACGGGCAGCTATGAAAGGGCGCTTCACCTTCTGCACGGTGCTTTTCGTCGGCCCCTGGGCATTTGTGGTCTATCTGTTTAGATTTTGAGCCCGGCAGAGACACTGTCCCTTTGTACAAGGCTGCGTGGTGGACAGATGCTCTGATTCTTTTTAATTCAACTTAATTTTTTTTCCTGAAAACCAAGCCTCTCTGAATTAGAAGTCAAGCTACTGCCCTAGGATTGGGCCAAGATTTTGTGGTCGCCGTGGTAACAGCACCTTCTGTATCTAAGAATGATTCCTTTCTCTCAGAAGTAATGTAGAGTCTGCAAGTCTCACCCCTGCCCCACCCCCCAGCCCACGTCTCTGTGGGGAGGTCCCTTTGTGCACAGGCAGTCATCTCTGGGAGGGCCACTGCCTCTGTTGATAGTGTCATTCCTGTTGCTGCCCACTGTCCCCTCCTGAGGTCCAACCTCAATAGAATATTTGTGAATTTGGTCAAATTGGGTTCTGACCATTTCCTCCCTGCCTGTACATCTCTCCTTTTCCAGTTCAAGAAAAGACAGCAAAGTTTTACCGAAGCTGCAGAGCACAGTGATTATGCGTGAGGCTCCAGATGAAAGTTTTTGAGTTTGGCAGCTTCACCCTTTCCTAAGTAAATGTCCTCAGGTAAAGTTCTGAGTCCCTTGGTTTTCTTATCTATAAAGTGGAACTAATAATAGCACTTTCCTCAGAGGGTTTCAGGGAAGATTAAATTGGGATTATGTGTGCGAAGTGGTCAGCACAGAGCCTGCCGTGTGGTAAGAACTCACAAATAAGCTATTAGTTACTCTGACGGTGTGTTAGAGGCCGTGCAGGGCTCTTCCAGGATGAAACAGTACCAAAGGCAGGCACACCCAGGTCCTTCCACGCTCGGCCTGGTTCTAACCTGCTTCTGGTTACGGGGTCTGCCAATGCTGTCAGTCTGTTCTTGGAGTCCACATTCAGCAGTGCATCCATCCTGGCTTGCCCTGACCTTGCTAACTGCTGCTCTTTCCAGAACCTGACCTTACATCAGGTTTCTTTCTGCCTCAGATGCACTGTTGGCAAGATCCGTTCTCCAGAGCTGAGTCTCTATGGCTGATGCTCTTGGACATGCCTGTAAGTAAGGTCATTGTTCTAGCTCTAGGTGGCCAGCTCAGCACCTCTCCAGTACTGCTGACTGTCTTCTGTCAGACTACCACTACCAATGGGCAAGATGGAGGAGCTCATGCCAGTGTGTCTGCTGTCTCAGCAGAGAGCTACAGGCGTTGGGAACTGCTCCATTCCTGCCTTGCAACTGAGTGCACTCTGGCACAGGGCAAACCCTTCCCAGCACCCTGGAGCTGGCCCCTTCTTGCCTGTTGGAATTTCCTATGTAGTTTGGGAGTGCTTACAGAAATCTTATAGAACTTTTATTCTTTGCCATCCAAAAAACCTCCTTTGATCCCAATCTCAAGGCCGAGAACCAGGTCTGACCTGACTGACATAATGGAGCAGGTAGATAGATGAACCAACCATGGTAGCAAAAACAAAGTCCCCTGCCAAGCCCCAAAGTTCATACTAACCTGCTATCCTTTTGTGCCTCTGCTGCTTATACTGATTTGTATTATAAAGTAGGAGAGCCATTGGTCACACATAGTAAGTGCTTGAGATGTTGCTAGTCTGAGCTGAGAAGTGCTGTAGCCAGAAAATACAGCTGTATCTTGAAGGTAGTACAAAAAGTAAAGCTCTAATATTTTTATGTTAATTGCATGTCAAAATGATAATGTTTTGGATATATTGGGTTGAATAAAATGTATTATTAAATTAATTTCACCTTTTTATTTTTAATTTTTTTTTTTATATGGCTACTAAGGGGTGCCTGGGTGGCTCAGTTGGTTAAGCATCCAACTCTCAATATCGACTCAGGTTGTGATCTCACAGTTGTGGGATGGAGCCCTGTGTCGGCTTCACCCTCAGCTTGGGATTTTTTTTTTTCTCTCTCTCTCCCTTTGTCCCTCTCCCACTCATGTTGCCTCTCTCTCTCTCTCTCTCTCCCAAAAAAAATAAATAAACATTTAAAAAATATGGCTAATAAAAGTAAGTTACACATATGATTTACATGTGTGACTTACATTATTTTTCTACTGGACACTGTTGCTCTAGATTATAATCTTTCTGCAATAAGTTAGGGATCAAGGAAAATATGTATTACTCAAGGAATTTTAATCAGAGAGGGGTTTAACACAGAGAATTTGGTGCTTATAAAACTAAGTCTGGAGGAATGAAAATTAGCAAGCAGAGGTGGGTGTGAGGGGTGAGTCTCCTAAACTTTGAGCCTCACTGATGACTTTCAGAGTTATCAGGAGGTACAGCTCAGAGCAGAGGTCAGAAAGCAGGAAAATGCTTCTAATGGTCCTGGCTGCACCACAACGCCCAGGTGGGTGAATGGCAAAAGTTTTTCTGGTTTTTGAAAAACCCCACATATACTAAAACAATGTGCTCACCAATGATGCTGGAAGAAGATTTGCCTTCCAAATCTCATGCAAACCCATCCTGGTTGGCAGAATGCAAATCATGGTCAGGATCTTGGACGCCACATAGTTCCTAGTCTTCTAGTCTCATGATACAGAGGAAAGCCAGGAAGGGATGTATACTAATTGCTGAAAAGAAACAGATAAGACCAAACCAAAACAAAATAACCTCCATATTAAGCATATTCCTCAAGGACTCATATTCATCTTGGAGTCTAGCATAGTGCCTGGCACATAATAAGTGTTCATGAATAGTGAAAAGCTTGTGTGTGTGTGTGTGTGTGTGTATGTGTGCGTGTGTGTATTTATGTTGGTTCCAATATTTTGCTATTGCAGGTAATGCTGCCACGGGCATTTTCATGTGTGATTTTTCTTGTTTTTATTGAGATATTTTCTAGGGATAGATGTTCAGGAGTGGGATTGCTGAGCATTACTGTTTAGTTTTGTCATGTGGCTTTCTAAAACTTTTGTGCCAGTTTGTAATCACACACACATATATACAAAGATTCTATATGAAGGATGGCTTTTGTGACAATGTCACCAACCTTGTACATTATTATTGTCTGCTTATACTTATTCTAATTTAGTATGTAGAGGGTAAGCCCTGTTTTCTTTGGGTTGGCTACTGGGGAGACAGTGAGCAAAAGAGCTGATCGGCTCAGCTGCAGAGGTCACAATTTCTCTTGTGATTGGAGGCCTCCAACTGCCAAGCACTTTTGTCCAGAGTAAGCCCTCCTCACTGTGGGATGTGTTCTGCCTTAAGATTAAATGAGAAAGAGTAGCAAACTCTGAATCACCAAAGTCTCCTCTGCCCCCAGTGAGAGTTAAGGATAATTACATAGATTTTTGACAGTTGTCTCAGAGAAGGAAATATCAAATGGTAATGGCTAAATGAACCTTTTCTTTTCTCCCCTGAATCTTGCTGTGTTTCATGATGGGGACCCGGGCAATGATGGCTTATGTGTTTATGAATTATATTCTTTTTTTTTTTTCACGTATGTAAAAGCAAAGGGCATTTATTATTACGGCTTAGGCTTGCAGGGCCTAAGTTCGGTCTCACAGCCTTCACCAACGCAGTGGATCTGTGCTGAGAGCCGAATTATATTCTAAGAACAAGTATATTCCTTATTTGTCTGTGAGGGGAGGATGATTTAAACGATGTGAAGATAATTCAGAATCAGTCCAGAGAAATGTTTCAGTTTCCTTACCTGTAAAATGGGGAGAATAACAGGATACCTTATAGCATTGCTGTGAGGATCAACTGACTTAATAGCCAGAAGGTGCTTCTCAGTGGTCTGGCACATAGTAAGTGCTGGGCAAATGGTGGCTGTTGTTAGGACAGATGAGTCTATGCATGTCCCTCAGCCTGAGCCCTGATGCAATTAGCCACTGGTACCCTGAGCTGCATTTTGTTTTATGATCAGTAGCCAAGAAAAGAGGCTGTTGGTACTTAGCTGGGAAATCCAATTGTCTGTAAAAGGCCTGTGGCCATTCTGGGGTTTATGAACAGGAAGATGTGTGCAAGGTGCCTTTAATTACAATGTGTTGAGTTGAAGGATGGCTAAGCTGGCTGGGGTCTTTGACATCATTTAGTGATATTGTTTTATAGATGAAGAAACAGAGGCCCAAGAAAATGCAGATTTTCCAAGATCTTCCAGCTAGCTAATGAGCAGAGTAGAGGCTGAGTCATCAGAGTCTCAGACCAGAATCTTGCCTGTTTCACAAGGGCACCCCACCCACCAGCGGCCAGTGGACGAGCGTGGGCTGGTGGTGGCGGTAGGAACACACTGTGTCTGATATTGCCCCTTCCCTAGGCCAAACGGAGGAGATGCTGTTCTGCTAAAGATTCTGTGTCCCCGGAGCAGGGGTACTGGTCTTTTTGAGAATGAGAAATGCATTCTAACATCAGTAATTTTTATAGGCTTTCCCCCATTCCAGCGTGATACAGAAGCTGTAGCTTCAATATCCAACGTTAGAGAAAACGTGCCATAATATTGGCTACTGTAAACACAGGAGCACTTTACAGTGGGGATGTGCATACATCTGAAAAGTAGTTGGATCTGTATTATTTATTCAGACTCCACATGATTGGATGGCATTTAGATTCATGATCACCTTGCAAGAACTCCACCACCTCAGTAGATGACGTTCACATCCATTGCCAGAGAAGACTGCTGTTTTCCTCTATTTTCTGAGAGTTCCAAAAGGAGATACTAATGTAGGAGTAATGCAGTGAGAATAAAGAAGAGCAGCAGGCTAAAATATTCTGGCTAAGCTCCCAGCTACAAGGAATGAGGCTTGAGTAGAAAAACACACACACACCACACAAAGCTCTTTCTTATTCTTTCACATAAATGCAATGGTAAACTGATGCCCAAATGAGAATATTGGCCCCGATAGTCTGAAAGCCAAGGTATTTGGGGGCAGTTATAGTTCATTAACTGTGGTGAAAAACAAAGTGACAGTCAAAGCTAGAGCTGGGGCAGCCAGACCTTTATGTTTTGTGATATTAGGTAATATGCATCTAACAGAAATAGATTGAAGCTGCAAATTCCTGACTCCATTTTGCCTTTCCCAGGGCACTGTTGGGAAATGTGGAAAAGAGAGAGGAAATTCCCGGAGGTGGTTCTGCAGGGCATAGACCTCTGCCTTCTTTGGAGCAGTTTTGGGTCTGGTGTGGCCGGGGGAAAAGGACAGCAGTGAAGTGAGGGCTCCACACAGTGGGTTTCTCCTGGGGCCTCCACATACCAGCCTCTTGGGAGGGATTGGAGGGAGGGGGAAGGGCTTCTGGTCTCGGCAGCATGAGAGGCCCAGGACTCCTCCATAAAACAAGCATAACACTGGGGAAAAACGTCAAGACAATCATTTCAAAGCACTGTAAATTGACCGAAGGCAGACAACAAATTGAGAAGCTTTTATTCTTGAAAAACAGCTGGGGCTTCGGGTAAGAAAGGCAGGCATCTGTGGCTGCCTTGCCCAGGGTTGTTTCCATGCCCTGCCGCCAGCTCAATTGGCCAGAACTGTAGCTTTAAACGTGTGGGGCTGGCTGGACAACTTTGCTGCCAGAAAGGCAGACTCAATTTGCTGTGTGTGTGTGTGTGTGTGTGTGTGTGTGTGTGTGTGTGTGTGTGTGTGTAATCCTGTGGCTTTGCTGGATGAACCTGCAGGACTCAATTGGCAATAAACAAGGATAACCCATGAGTTTGCTAGCCCAAGATTTTGTTCTTAGTTGGAGTGAGCCATAAATTCAATGGGGGAAGTCCCGAAAATGTAAAAGCGCTACAGAGAGGCTGGGAGAAGCTCTCCACATATTCCAGCCATCCGGGGAAACCGTGCATATATGGAAAGAGAGCCCTGTGAAAACTGAAAACCAAGGAGAATTGAGATTTGGCTGCAGCGTTCAATGTGTTCTTCAGCCCTCACACTGATCTATCCATAGAAAGAAGCAGACCTGGCCAGTAACTCCAGGCCCAGTGTTGGTCCCGCTGGCCCATGTGTCTGAGATACTAGAGAATCTCGAGTCTGTGAAGTGATACTGGCCGTCATTTTGCTACCTGTTGTTTTGGGTGTCTTCCTAGTGGTGCTGCTGAGGCATGGTAGAAAGAGCTCAGGCTGGGTCAGACAGACTGGGGTTTTAATCCCAGATTTGTCTCTTACTATCTGTGTGAATTTTGGTGAGTTGGACACCATCATTGTATCTGATTCAATCCTTATAAAAGTCTGGTGAAGTAGGCATTATTATGTCCCTATGTTCTAGGATGCCTTGGTATAGAGAGCTTTGTAATCTGTAAAATGGGTTTTTGGGTTTTTTTGTGGGGGGAGGTATGAGGATTATATACTGTAATGGCTATAATGTATCTATCACATGGTAGTTGTTCAATAAATACTTTTTGTGTTTGTTGTTATTGTTGTGGCTGAAGACACAGAAGAAGAAGAATGACCAGGTTGCCAAGCCCAGAAAGCTCATCCACATAGAGTCACCAAGAAAATCATCAGATGCTGGTATTAAGTTGCAGTGGGTGAGACATCTGGATGCCCTCTGTATTGGTTTTTATTTCTTTAATTTATTGGCACAAATTCTGTGGCTTGAAACACAAATTAATTATCATATAGTGCTATCTGTCTGCATTTTGGGTACAGGACAACTCATCTGGATCCTCCCTTTGCTTAGAGCCTTGTAAACTGGAACAAGGGGTCAGCAAGTCTGAGTTCCTTTCTGGAAGCTCTGAATATGAGCCCACTTCTAGCCTTGTTCAGGTTGTTGGCTAAATTAAGTCCCTTAAAATAGCAGGACTAGGGTCCCTGTGTGCTTGCTGACTGTCAGCCAGAGCTTATCTGTGCTGGAGATCCTGCTAGATATTGTTCTAACTTTTCCTCGTATTTTTTTAAACTAAGATATTAAGAACATTTTTATAAATATTTATTTTTGAGAGAGAGAAATAGATCACTAGAGGGAGAGGGGCAGAGAGAGAAAGAGACACAGAATCCAAAACAGGCTCCAGACTCTTAGCTTTCAGCACAGAGCCCGACGCAGGGCCCAAACCCATGAATTGAACTGGGAGATCATGACCTGAGCTAAAGTCAGATGCTTGACCCACTGAGCCACCCAGGTGCTGCTCCTCGTATTTTCCATGTGACTCTCCTCCAGTGACAGGGACGGGGTCCCTCTCATGCTCAGAATGCCTCTTACTCTCTTCCACTGCATCCCTCTGACTCATGTGATTACATTAGGCTTACTTGGATAAGCCAGGCTAATCTCTGTATTTACAATCCATAATCTTAATCACATCTGCAAAGTCCACCATTCTCGCACTCTGGGGATTAGGGCACGAACATCCCTGGAGGAGGTGCACTCTACCCACTGTGGCCTCTCAGGGGAGAGCAGGCGAACTCTTGACACAGGAAGCCACATTTTTTAATAGTTTATTTATTTATTTTTGAGAAAAAGAGAGAGTGGCAGGGAGCAGGGAGGGACAGAGAATCCCAAGCAGGCTTCATGCTGTAAGCAAAGAGCCTGAGGCAGGGCTTGAACTCACGATCTGTGAGATCATGACCTGAGCTGAAATCAAGAGGCAGATGCTTAACTGACTGAGCCATGGAGGCAACAGGAAGGCACATTTATAGGAAACCAGGAACAACCAGCTGTTAGAGAACATGACCATGTACAGATCCGGTTGGCAAGGCTGTCACTAGTGAACATCTGTTTTTGTCTACCCAACATTACTTTCTTTGGAGGAAATGTCCCTTGTTCATTCTTTGTGGTTTTTATGAGGCTGCCAGTCACAAGGTTCTACACACTTGGCCACGATAGACCCATGACCCAAAAATTGGTCAAAGAGATCACCTCTTTCTCAGGTATTGACTCTTTGGTGGAGACACACAGGCATTGGGTGCCGACTGGAGTCGGGTCATGGAGGGCCAATATCCTAGAGCCTCTCATAGCAGCCCTCATTCAGTCCTTCCCGGGGCCTGGTTGTTCAGCAACAACTTCACCACTGGGCCCTACTTAGAAACCTTCCAATATATCCCGTTTTTGGCTTGAGTTATTCAGAGTTGGTTTCTATTGCCTACACCAAAGAGTATTAACTGATACATTATCTGTCAATCTCAATCTCATGGCCACTACCATCATTATATTAAAAAAAAACCACATTTATTCAGGTCTCCTTGGTCAGAATTATTATGGGAGTTAATTACTGACATAGTTTCTAATTTCCAAAATGGAGCTTGTTACCTGTGGCATGCCTTTTTAACATTTTCCCATGAACCCTGATAAACCGGGGGCAGACACACAGAAAGTAATTTAATAACATGTAATGCCCCAGAAATCAAGGCACATTAAGGCATCAGCTAGACAGGCAGAAATCACCACTCCTTTTAACCTTTTATTATCTACTGCATATGAATTACAACCACACAATGCAATTCTCATTCAAGATGATGGCCTGAATCATACAATTTCAAGTATGAAATGTGCTCTGTTTATTTCAGCAGGAAAGTATGCAATACAACCAGTCTCCTTGTTTATTTTTTATGGTTCAGTGCTAGAAGGGGTAAACCTAAATTACACAGTGCATTCACTCCTCTAGAACACCTCATCACCTGACAATGCAGAGGTCTGTGAGGTGTTCTAGTGGGTAAGAACAGAGATTTGGATTCTGTACAAGCCGTGGACACTTATAGATCTGGCCTGATGAGGGAAGGGAGTGTTCTCAGCAAATAATACATATTCAAACGAGCTGAGGGCGGCACCTTTTCTTGCCTTGGGTCTGACCATGATTCTTGAAGGTGAGAGTTTAAGAATCTGCTTTGATCACTTGAAAGGCAGTGACTCTGGATGTGCAGGAAGGTCACCCTTGCTTGGTGGCATTAGCTTTGATGTGAACAGTACAACAATATTCATTTTGATCCTTTATGAAGAGAGTTCCAGCAAATTTAGTTCCACCCAAGTTCTCACAAGGTGAGACATCCAGCGTTCAGATTGGTTCTCTGTGAAGATTAGGATGCAGTGAGTCTGCCCGCTGGCGTGGTTGCCAGACCCTTCACTCTGTCTTTTCAGACCCCAGGAGCCCAATTTCTCTAAAGAAGAAATTTGAAGAAACAATTCACTCCATCAATCTAATGTCCCTCTGAGTCAGAAGAACAATCTCTCAAAGACAATTCAGTTCCATAATAATAGTAATACAGGAGCCATTACCACCTCCTGTGTTCATATCACACTGCCTTTCCACAGGGACAGGATGCTTGGAAGATCCTCTCTCATTCCAGAAGGCAAGGCGCTGTCACTCCCAGGAGGCCCAGTATGATTAGCTGGGAAGGATTTGATCTTCACAAAACCATCCCCACACACTGTGATCTTCTAAAAGCTTGCAAAGGAGATTTTTGATGCCACCTTCTCTTTAGAATTTTCTTTTCCTTTCCTTCCTTCATTCCTCCTTCTCTCCCATTCCCTCTTCCCCCAACTCCTTCTTCCTTTCTTCCTTCTTCTTTTTCTCTTAAAGGCTTTATTTTTATGGAGCAGTTTTAGGCTCACAGCAAAATGAGAGGAAGGTGGAGAGAGATCCTCTGTCTCTCACACATGCGGAGCCTCTCCCATTATCAACATCCGCCACCAGATGGTACATTGTTTACAACTGATGAACGTACCCAGACACAACACCGTCACCCAAGCCCATAGTTTCCATTAGGGTTCGCTCTTGGTGTTGTACAGTCTCTGGGTCTGGAAATATATGTGACATGTATCCACCATTATAGTATCAGTGTTTTCACTGCCCTAAAAATGCACGTCCACCTATTCATCCTTACCCTTCCCACCAGCCTCTGATCTTTTTCCTATATTCATAGCTTTGCCCTTTCCAGAGTGTCATATTTTCAGACTGCCTTTTCAGATTGGCTCCTCTCACTTAGAAATTCGCACTGAAGATTCCTCCATGTCCCAATAGCTCATATCTTTTTAGCACTGAATAAAATTCCACCATCTGGATGAAGCAGTTTATCCATTCACCTACTGAGGGGCATCTTGGTTACCTCCAATTTCGGGCAGTTATGAATAAAGCTGTCGTAAACATCTATGTGCAGGTTTCTGTGTGGCCATAAGTTTTCAACTCCTTTGGGTAAATATCAAGGAGCGTGACTGTTGGATCATATGGTAAGAGTATGTTCAGTTTTGTAAGAAACTGCTAGACTGTCTTCCAAAGAGGCTGTATTCCAGCATTGAATGAAAGATCCTGTTACTCCACATTCTTCCAGCATTTGGTGTTTTCAGTGATCCAGATTTTGGCTACCGTATTAGGTGTGTAGCGGTGTCTTGTTATTTCAGTTTGCATCTCCCTGATGACATACGATGTGGAGCATCCCTTCCTTCTTCCCTTTCTCCCACCCTCCCTCCTTCGCTCCCCCCTCCTTTTTTTTCTTTTTCCACTAAGCTTGAGCAGTTAGGATAATATGCATATAATCATCTGCCAGGCAGCTTCTTTTCAACTTAAAAAAAAATGTTTTATTTATCTTTGATACAGAGAGAGACAGCATGAGAGGGAGAGGGGCAGAGAGAGAGACACACACAATCGGAAGCAGGCTCCACGCTCCGAGCTGCCAGCACAGAGCCGGATGCGGGGCTCCAACCCATAAATGTGAGATCGTGACCTGAGCCGAAGTCAGAGGCTCAACCTACTGAGCCACCCAGGCGTCCCTCTTTTCAACTTTTAAAAATTCAGTGGTACGTTTTCAGTCTCAGGGACTCTCAGTGGTCCTCGAGAGGCCTACAGAATAATGGCAGCATGGGCAGTGACTCAGCTGCCTCCTAAGTGCCCCGGATGTATTGTTTCCCTCTGCGGTGACTAGGCCTGCGCTCCATTCCTTTAACACAAAGGCATTGCTATTGACTAGTTTTGAAGGGAAATTTATTTTCATCTGCCTTCTTAAGCCACAACTTTGACACCTCCTCCTCCTCCTCTTCATAATAGTCACGGTAGGGTGTTCAATTATAGCTAAAAGCCCTAGATTTAAGTGACAGATTAAGAGGCTCGGCAGGTTGCTACTATAATGTTCATTTCATCTGTTGGTTTATTTTTCTGACCTGCAGGCACCGGGCTTTAGGTAAGCTTTTTGACATGCTGCTGTTTGCTGGTGCATCCTGTGCCTGTCTGGCTCCCTTTGCTGGGCATTCTTGGAGTGGTCTTTGGGAGAGGTCAGCTGGAGGGAGCCCGTTGGCACGGCACCATCTGTGGTCCCAGCACTTTTGATTCTAGGACCTAGTGAGGCTCTCACCTCACCAAGTGGTGGGAGAGCAGGAATAAACCCTCCAGACACCCCTGTTCCTGCCCAGCCCCCAGCCCTTGGCATAGAGCCTGGCACACAGTGGGGGCTCCATAGCGCCTGCAGGATGAAAGAATGAAATGCTCCAAAGCAGGGAGGCATTAAGTGTCTGCATTTGCTTCAGGTGGAGATAAGGAGAGAACTACAAATGCCACCTACTCCTCCTGAAATTACAGGAGAAAAAAATGCCTATATTTTCCATTTTGCTTTGTTTGACCTCCAAGAGTATACTTCCGCCCCTGTCCACTCTGCCTCTCTTTTTGCTCTCCTCCAAGGACCCTCCCAGGCATCTTTGACCTCGATGGGGTCTCAGAGGAAGCTGCTGTCAGCTGCTCACCTCTTTTCTGAACCTGAGGGCAGGGTTTTCCAAAAACTTGGTACTCTCCTAAGGATGCACATTTCTCTAAGTTTCCAAAGAATGGAATTCCAGTTCCAATGGTAGAACCGTAGACAACCCCATCAGATTGCCGAGAAGCTGTCTGCAGGTACGCTCTCCTGTCTCTCAGAGCTTACGCTCCTCTTGGAGTGAGGGTGAGACTTCTGTCTCAGACACCTGGAGCTTTATTGGGGGAACTAGTCAGCAGAGACAGTGAGGGGGTCAGGCACTGCTGCTTTAGGTGGGGCTCTGTCTCACCCCAGATGCCTGGCCGAGGGCACCCAGTATCTTCCTGGCTGCACTTGCCCCTTTCTGCCCCTGCTTGCCAGGTCTTCCATAGCCCCAGGGTCCCTGTGCTTAGAGCATTCAGCACAAGCTTGCCCTTCCAGAGCCTGCTCAGGCTGGAACCTTCCTCAGGAGCCTTTGCTTGTGCTGAAGCTGGACCTCACTCTTGTCTGACCAGGGCGACTCTCTGAGGTTGCTCTGTACTTCCCTTCCCTGTACTTGAATGTCTTGTGTGTCTTCTTCTCCCAGTGGCTGTGAGTCCCTTCAGGGCTGGAGTCATCTTTCTCATTTTATAGCTGTAGTGTCTATTGCATTATAAACCTGAGTGAAAAGTATGGAAAGAAAGAAAGACACAGAGAGGAAAAAGAAGGAGGAGAAGAGAAGGAGAAGGGAGAGGAGGAGGAGGAGGAGGAGGAGAAGACGATGACCACGACGATAGAGGAGGGGGAGGAGAGGAGAGGGAAAAGGAGAAGGAAAGGGAGAGGGGGAAGAAGAAGGACGGGGAGGAGGAGGCAGCGGAGGAGGAGAGGAGAAGTAAGAAATGGGTTAGTCACCTAGTTCCTGCCATTTCCAACCAGTCTAGTAAGTAGCTGTCAACACAGTTCTAAAAGAACACTAGTGGGGTATGCATCCCTATGGATTTGAGTTTCCATCCAGAGAGCTGGTGGGTACTGGATTCTCCTGAGGATTGGAGCACTTGTCTTAGTGCTGTGATGGCCCCATCTAATAGATATTTAAACCCAGGGTTTTTTTCATTCCATCTTCTTGATCCCTTATTTTTAGTAACTACTCCAATTTTAAGCCCCCTTTTGAAGTTGGATACCATTGGTCTTTTACATTTAGCCCTTATCAGTAACCAGTTAGTGTCTGGTAATTGCAAATTATTTGAACAAGAGGCAAATGTATAGCAAGAATCTAAAAAGGTCAGGGGAGTTGTGTCTAAAAAAATGCAGCCATGGGATTGGAGAAACTTCACTGGAAGTATTAAGACAATGTCTAGGTCCTACTCAGTGAGGCTGGAAGTGCACCTGGTATTCAGTGCCAGGCCTTTCTGCAATGAGCAGGGTGGGACCGAGCTTCCTGGCATGAGGGCATGAGGGCATGCATGTGTGCATGCGTGCAAACAAGATTCAGCTAGGGTTACTGTTCAGCTTCGGTTCCGAGTGGTCAGTGGCCCGACTGTACTCATCATTAAACAGAATGACCTTCTCCAGAGCAGCGTTATGTGTTTGCTGGTGGAGACAAGGGGGGAGCGTGCCATGCCGTGGGCTCCTGAAGCCAGAGAGCACCCCTCCTCTTTTTTCTTCATTTTTGCTACACAGTGTATATTAAAGTTTAGGCAAGTTTCAAACAAAAGAATCACATTTTTATATCTTGCATTTTAGGTGAATCTGACAATTTAGCCTAAACCTAATTAATATAGGAAGAGTGCTAATGAAGTTTTGCATCCTGTCAGATCAGCGAAGCCCTCTATCCCTGACCCTCTATTCATGTCCAAGGTAATTATTTCCCCCCAGAGTCCCAGAAAGAGGGAATTCCTGATGGACTTTCTGTGGTCAGGACTTTCCCCAAAAGAGAAGGATGTCAGCAGCCCCGAGCACTTTGGGGTGTTTGTCTTCAAGCATCTTGATCTTCTTCAGGTGCTCAAGAGATGGGATGCTGAGACTATACTAAAGATATGAAAGTCAGGCTGTCCCACACCCTCGTCTGAAGCCCCCCTACTTCTGCATCTGGACTCCTCAGAGAGAACAGGAGTGGTATGTAAGATTTCCATATCCCCACCTTGGCTTTTCTGCCAGGGGAGAAGGGAACAGAGGGGTTCAGCCCTTACTCAAACTCTTCTGCTCTCCAGGCCAGCCAACAAATATTCCATAATACTGGTCCCTTCAGTCTTTTCTGGGGGTCCTCTTAGCTCTCCCAAACAGCCTGTGCCCAACAGAAACCAGGCCCACAGGGCCCTCATTCTCCTGACCCCCCCAGCCAGAAATCTGCTGTGCCTCCTAGAAGCTGGCTGCTAAGTCCCATCACCCAAGATAGTGTTGGTCTTTGCCACCTCTGGTCCCTGATGTCTCTCTGCTGTGACACCCATTTGTCCCAAGCTCAGAGTCAGAGAGGATGGCATCTCCAGAGAGTGGCTCCCATGGCCACTCACTTGTTCCCTCCCGAGGGCTGAGCGCACATACTCAGCAACAGGAGAGGCCCCAGGTGCCTGGGCCTCTCCCAAGGCTGCCTTTTCTCTCTCCCTCCTCCATTTTCCTCTATCCTTTTGAAAGGAGACAGGTCTGAACCAAACTGACTCCATGACTGGTTTTAAGTTTCCCCTCTGATCTAGAAGGCCTAAGTTTCAGTTCCCCGAAACTATCAGGCAGTTAGTTACACATTGCCCAAGGCAGGAGAGACCACCCTTGTAACACCCAATCAGAAGCGGCCAGCTAACACCTTTAACATTCCTAAGGACAGGCCTGTAGATAGAAACCATAGATAGTTACCTGTTGTTTAATACTAGATTAACCAGTTACTCACCCCACGTGGGGGTCCTTGGCCCACCCTGTAATTGGTTATTTTCAAAGAAACACTAAATATTGTGATTGGGTCCCGCCAAAAGTAATGAACGCTCTAGACAAAATGTATGGTTAAAGTTGTTGCCAATACTGTTGTACAATTATGATTGGACCCCTGTACCTGTGTCACAATTTCTTGTGACTCCCCCTTCCCAACCCCATAAACACCCTGCTCAGTCAGCCCTTGTTCAGGGCTCTCAGCACGGATCCACTGTGCTGGTAAAGTCTGTGAACCCGAGCCTGAGCCTGTAATAAAGCCCTTTGCTTTTGCATGCGTGACTGGGTCTCCCTGGCGGTCTCTGGTCTTTGGGGGATACTGCCATCTGGGCACAACACTTTCCTGCCATTCTTTGCCCCTACTGTCACCTTTCACTTTTATTTTTATGTTCCTCAACTTTGTCCCCCTCTGTCTCCCTGAATCCTCTTCCTTCCCTGTACAGTCACCTCTGTCATTGAGTCATGCTGTCCCCAAGAAAGAAGGGCACCCCCTGCCCACTCTCCTCAACAGGTTCAAATGCAGCTGCGGGCCCAGCCCTCTGTCCAGCCCACCCCCTTCTGCCATCTCCCCAGCTCCCTCCTCCAGCCTGGTTTGATTTTCTTTGGTTTCCTGTGCTCCAGCTCTTCTCCCCATCCTGGCTGTAAGCTCCTTAGAAGCAAGCAGTACACCCTTGTTTCTTTATGGGTCCCCTCACACCCTGGAGGGCGCTTTGAAAAAACACTTGTTTGTTGACTGGTTGATGCAGATACTGAATTAGCTAATGCCAGGCCAGTCCACTTCCAGCAGGGCTAAGTTCAGGGTTGGAGCCAACACAGAGTCTCTAAGCTGAGTTGTGTTTCTGACAGGTTCATGGGGAGGATTAGAGCAGGGGGCCTGGGACCAAAGGTTCTGGAGACAAATTGAGGGATCATACCTAGATATCTCATTGACCTGTTGGGGGACCTTGGGAAGTGATCTTATCTTTTTTTTTTTTAATGTTTATTTATTTTTGAGAGCGAGATGAGTGCGAGTGGGGGCTGGGGAGAGAGAGAGAGAGGGAGACACAGAATCTGAAGCAGGCTCCAGGCTCTGAGCTGTCAGCACAGAGCCCGATGTGGGGCTCAAACTGATGAACCATGAGATCGTGACCTCAGCTGAATTCAGACTCTTAACCGACTGAACCACCCAGATGGGATCTTACCTTCTGAGTCTCATTTTCCTCATCATTAAATTGGGGATAATAGCCTCCCAGTTGCTGTGACGATTAGATGTGATGCTCTTTTACAAGGTCATTGCATACTGTTTTCTTCTCTCTCCTCCAACCCATGTTTGCAGAAGACATGGGATGTAGATGCCAATCCCTGGGGCAGTATCCCTGGAGCGCTGGCAAGTACAAAGTGAGAAGGAACCCAGGAGTCAGGGAACATAGAGCAGTAAACCTAGGTCCTGCTGGCTGGGGCTGCTCACACCGGGGCTGGTGGAAGGGTCGTGAGGATAATGTAAGATAGTGTATGCAAAGCTTGTAGTAGAGGCCACAGAGAAGGCCTTCCATAAAAGGTATCAGGACCGGAGGCAAATATTCCAGTCTATTGTCTGGAAAGAACAGGGGTGAAAAGGAAGAGCCTCACAGATACACAATGCTGGAATTTTGAGCTAACTGCTCAGAACACTCCCCTCAGGGCTGGCTGACTCCCGGAGCTCAGGATTGATGGTCTTCTGTCTGGAATTACTTCAGGGGTCATGGGGGACATCACAGGTCAAATGTGCACCAGGGTCTAGGCAGCACAATAGTTTGTTTGAGCCACTGAGTTCTCCCGCTGTGGGATTTTCAAGTGCGTGACTCGTGAAACACAGCATGCACTGACATCATTTTAATAAGGCTCAGACACTTCCATGAGATACTCTAGAGTCTTCCACTGAAATCGTTTTGCTGTCAAAAGCTGACATTATAACGACATTGCAGGAGAGACTCCCTGGGAAATCACTGCTCATTTCCTTTCAGGCAGTTCGTTTACCTGCAGAAGCTGGACTCTTCCGCTCTGCTCTGCAGCGTCTGGCGATTGACATGATCCCGTAAGTCAATTTTGCAGCTGAGTGGACTGAGGTCCCAGAAAGCCAGAGGCCTGAAGTGGAAAATATCGAGCAGGTGACTCATTAAGGCTTGAGTCGAGGACTTGAGCCCCAAGGAGCAGCCTGTGCATTGCGGACCTTATTGGACATTAGGAGGCCTGATTGGACTGTGGCCTCTTTTTTGGCCAGTGTGGGGAGAAGGAGAGAGAGAGCCTGGGAATATGTCCCACTGTTGATTTTTCAGGCTTTTTGATGCATTCATCCTCCCACCCCACTCACTTTGATTTTTTTTTTTTTTATTTAATTCTCATCATCTGCCCCTCATGCTACAACTTTCCTCTAGCACCTTTCATTCTGCTCCATTCAAGTGTGAAGGCATGCTTTTTCCTTTTTAGCTGCTCCCTATCCCATCCCAACTCAACAGATGGCTGGCTTTGGGCTTTGGTTTCCAGAGAAAAGGGTGACTTACTTCAGCGATCTCCCCTCCAGTTTCCAGTTTCAGAAAATGAGGTGGGCACTGTCTCGCACAGAGCCGGCCTCTGATGCTATCCTTTGGGCCTGGACCCGGAGTTTCCTCCTCTGGGCTGAACTGTCACTGTCTTTTTTTCACTGGTCCCTTCTAGGCTTTTAGACATGGGCTTGACCCAACTTCTCCTCTTTCCACTGCTGAGCTTCTTACCCAGTCATTCACATCCCGCACTGCTGCTTTCTCTCTCCGGGGCCCCTCAAGTCCTCCATGACTGTTGCCCATAGTTTCTACTCAAATGGCCCCCTGGAAGTCAGAGGTGCCTTTCCAGTGGTCAAGCTGCCCTATAACCATGGACACTCTTAACAACTATCTTTGAGGAGCGCCTAGGTGGCTCATTTGGTTAAACATCCAACTTTGGCTCAGGTCATGATCTCATGGTTTGTGAGTACAAGCCCCACACGGGACTGTCAGCACAGAGAATGCAGAGCCCTCTTTGGATCCTTTGTCTCCTTTTCTGCCCCTCCTCCACTTATGCGCATGCACGCACTCTTTCATGTGCTCTCTCTCTGTCTCTCAAAAATAAATAAACATTAAAGAAATTATAAAAACAAATGAACAAAAAATGCCAACCATCTTCTTTGAAACTCTTTGGTCAGTGGGTCTCAGTGATGCTCCACTCTGAGCTCTCTTCACACCTCTGACCTGTGTTGTCTTACATTCCCCTGGTGTGTTTTTCACCTCTCACCCCAAAGCTACGCAATCTTCAGGGCTCAATATACTATTCTCATATTTTCTATTCTTCCTTGGAAAACTCCCTCTCTTTTCAGTTCTCATGAAAACTGATGTCTCCAAGCTCTACGGGAGGGAGGTCCTCAAAGCTGCATTTCTAGTTTCTACTTCATTTCCAAGTTCTCTACTTCAATCTCAAACCACCCTAAGAATCTTTCCCTCCCAATAGGCTTCCAGCACCTCACAACAAGTGTGGGGAAAGCTGACCTGGCTTCTGCATCTGGATCCAAAGCACAGTTATTGATGAGGGAACATAAAGCAAGATGACAGGCTGCACTGCCCCCCCCTCCCCCAGTTGGGATATGTGTGATATTCCTCAGGCACTCCTGGCTGCTGGCTGCCCAAAAACAAAGGAAAGGGGAAAACAAAGGGTTAAACTGATGGAGATCTTAGTCCTGCAGGACCTAAGTTTCCATCACCCCTCCATAGCGACTTGGGAAACAACAGCAGAACTAAATTTCTTACAACCGTTGACAACTACTAGAGGCAGGCAGTTTCTCCAGGAATTCCTTACCATCTTAATGTTAATGCTTTGCTAGAGGGAAAAACAGCGTTAGCTTGACAATCACTAGGCCTCCAGTGCCCTGAGAGTCTTCTTAAGCATATGAAAATCTCACTGGAAACTTCTTCTGGACTTTAACCTCCCCCAACTCCATAGAATATAACCAGTCTTTCCTCATGCTCCCCGGGCAGCTCTTCCTGCCCACGGGTCCTGGGTCCTGTCCCCATGCTTCAGTGAAATCACCTTTTTGCACCAAAGACGTCTTCAAGAATTCTTTCCTGGTCTTTGGGTTTGGACCCGATGAACCTCACTATCACCTCCAAAACCTTATCAGTTATGTCGAGGATGCATAGAGGAGGGGTTGAATGTGCAAGCTTGGAAGCCAGGCTCTGTTCAGAGCCTCCCCTTGCCTCCCCTTGCCTTGCTAATCCAGCCGTGTGACAGAGGGCAGATAATTGAACATTTCTCTCAGTTTTCCCAACCGTGAACTGCGGATCCTAATAAAACTGACCTCATATGGTTGTTGTGAGGAGTAATTGAAAAAATGCACATAAGTTCTTAGAACAATGCCTGACAAATGTTACCAAATGTACATTCTCAAAACTTCTGAATTTCCTTGGACAGATTTCTCTTTCCTCTCCCCATCTTGTGTCCCGATCCCACATTTCTTTTTTCGAGTCCTTTAGTTTCCTCCTGGCCCTCGGTGTCCTAGGCCAGGATGGTGCATTTGGCTTTGAAATGGTCTCCTTATTTCCGGGTTCTTCAGCCTGAATCTAGCCTGCACATCACATCTTTAACCTCACTTTTAAAAAATGTTTAGTGGGGCACCTGGGTGGCTCAGTTGGTTCAGCGTCTGGCTTTAGCTCAGGTCATGATCTCCCGGTTCGTGGGTTCGAACCCTGCGTCGGCCTCTGTGCTGACAGCTAGTTCAGAGCCTGGAGCCTGTTTCAGATTCTGTATCTCTCTCTCTCTCTGACCCTCCCCTGCTTGTGCTGTCTCTCAAAAATAAATAAAAAACATAAAACAAAAAAATTGTTTATTTTTGAGAGAGAGAGTGTGAGTAGGGGAAGGGCAAAGACAGAAAGGGGACAGAGGATCCACAGTGGGCTCAGTGCTGACAGCAGCGAGCCTGACACTGGGCTGGAACTCAGAACTGAACCATGAGATCATGACCTGAGCCGAAGTTGGATGCTCAACTGACTGAGCCACCTGGGCACACACCACCTCACTTTTCTGTGCTCTTCATATACTCACCATTTCTTACAGGAGAAAGTTCTCTACCATCTAAATCCACCCTGTTTTTTCCTTCTCGTCTCCATTTCTCACTCACTCAAACACCCAGTTCCAGGTGGTCTAAGTGTTCTATAAACAACTTGCTCATTTCTCCCTTCCCCCTTCAGACCCTCCTTTAAATCCTTAGGGACTCACTACCACTCAAATGCCTACAGTGTTCACACTCCAAGTGTTTCATTAATGGACTTAATCATACGCAACTGTCTGGTGAGTGGAAGCTGGGTCCTCCCAACAAGACCGGAAGCTCCTTGGGGGTATTGCCTATGTTGTTAATTCCTTTGTGTCCCCCATAGCACCTAGCACAACCTTTTGCTCTCAGCAAGATGTCAATAAAGATTTGTTGGCCATTTGGCCAAATAATCAGAACATCAGGTTCACTGTGAATGCATACAAAGACGTGAAGGAAGTCTGTGAATTCCCCATGAGACTTGATCTTCGCTTTCTACATCCAATATAGGCACACATGTGTGTAAAAGGGCTGGACTGGGGCAGGGAGTAGGTTTGAGAAGAATGGGTTAGGGAAACTAAGATATTGAGGATATGAGAAGTGCTGATTTATTTTTGGGTTTCTGGGCATCTTAAGGGATTACTCCAGTGTATCACATAATCGTTCATTCCTCCTGGCTTCCTGTTAATTTCTTTACATTATGCAAATATTTATTAAACATTCCATTTGGTTGGATTCTGGAACCATAGTCTTAAGTTGTGATATTTACTGATTGACCTAATGACAAATGACAGTTCTAGAACGATTCTTCCAAAGAATGCAAGAACACCAATTCAGAGGGATACATGCACCCCTATGTTTACAGAAGCATTGTTTACAATCACCAAATTATGGAAGCATCTCAAGTATCCATTGACTAATGAATGAATACTTATGTATGTGTGTGTGTATATATATGTGTCTATATGGATATGGGATATGTATCCATATGTGGTATGTATATATCTTTATCTATATATAAAATGGAATCTTACTCAGCCACAAAAAAGAATGAAATCTTGCCATTTGCAAGGATATGAATGCAGCTAGAATATCATGCTAAGCAAAATAGGTCAGTCAGAGAAAGACAAATACCATATGATTTCACTCATATATGGAATTTAAAAAGTAAAACAAATGAGCAAAGGGGAAAAAGAGAGAGAGAGAGACAGACCAAGAAACAAGACTCTTAACTATAGAGAACTGATAGTTACCAGAGGGGAGGGCTTGGGGGGTGGGTTAAATAGGTAATGGAAATTAAGGAGTGCATTTGTCCAGATGAGCACTGGGTGATGTATGGAACTATTGAATCATTATGTGCTATCCCTGACACTAAACACTGTATGTTAACTAACTGGAATTTTAAAAAAAGAAAGAAAAAGAAAAAAATATGTACACAAGTATTTTGACTCTAAAGATATAATATAAATCTGGGGAAATCAAATTATGATTTTTCCTAAGCTTAAAAAAAAAACCGTTCTCTGGTTTGTGGTCTGTGCCACAGCCTTTTTGATAAGCTGTGATGTTGGATGACCTTTGAATGGACTAGTGGGGGGTACACAGACCCCTGTCTGGGCAGTGATGCGCAGAGCCAGCCTTATTCAGGATGGGGGAAATAGCTTCCGTTTGTCCAAGGTGTGCCTGCTGCAGGAACAGAGAGGCGTCTGGGATAGGAGAGTGTCAACTACCCCTGCTTCACCTTCGGCTTTACTTTTCAAAAGAGCAACCTATGAACAGCATCCAAACTAAGCATTCCTAAGGCTTGTCCTCAAGCCCAAAAGGCTTCCTTTCCCAGTGAAAATCAACCTCATTTTAAATCTGTCTCCATGTCTGCATTTGGCTTTCAAGATTTTTGTGAACTTCATCAACATCGCTGACAAACTGGGAGATGCTCAAATCTCAACAGAAATCAATCAAGTGCTACAATTTTGAGGGGAAAAAAAGTTGCTTTGTTTCTGACTTGTACCACAAACAGCGGCTCCAATCTGTCATTATGACTGAGAACGTGTCACAACAATCTGTTTTTATTCTTTACAAAAGAAGAACCACATCTTGCTCTCCTCCAGCTACGGCTAATTTGGAAAATTTGCAAGCTGACATGCAACTTGATTAAAATGACCTGGAGCCACCAATTCTTTTAAAATGCAAGTCAGTGCTCACAACCTCAGACCTGTAGTCCAGTTATCTCCTTCACAGCTTGTTTTTTGTGTGGGAGGGGGAGCTACAAGGATGCAGGGTGGGGTAAGGAAGAGCTTAATGCTATATAGTCCACATAGAGATTTTTCATTATTTTTTATTTTCCCTTTTCAGCTCTGCTGTCACCATGGATTTCCTTCATCGCCTAGTGAACAGGAAAAGTCATGGGACATCTCGACAGGACTAACATGGATTTTATAGTCCTTGGCACAGAGCAGGTATGTGGCCCAAATGAAATATCCACATTGGGGTTGGAAACCATTTTGACTCTGTGGTTTCACTCCCATTCCACACTTTTAGAGAATACATAGAGATTAGTCCCAGTTTGAATCGGCTTCCTAGGTCTTTGTCAAATCCTGGCTACATTGACAGCAATGATATTTCCTTCTAGGGAAACCGATGGGCCTAGGGAAACAAATGATAACTATTTGGCTCACTCTAGGATTAGGAATCATGGGATTTCACATAATGGAAACTGAGGCCTTGTTCAGGAATCTGAGTGTGGGTTTGCTTCATAAATACACTCTTATGAATATCTCACTTTTTAAGCTATAACAAATATGTGTTATTGGCCCATCAGTGAGGAAGGGTGTTAATGTGGGCTGGCAAGGGTGCCCACAGTTGTATTGTTCACTAAGACAATGTGTAATTATTAGGGGACAATATATAATTACACACTGAATTGTGTGCTGCAAACTCTGAGTGTTGGCATTCTATCTCATAGTGAGGAGAGCTAATACTGGTTGAGACCATGTAAATGCAGACACTCATTTGTCAGGGAATGTACAGTAATGAGAATCATTTCTGAATCCTGTTGCCTTGGCAACCTATTCTAAAATGATGTAGATAAAGAGCTAGCAACACTTATCAATGAAGCCAGTGTGTCTTGGGAAGGAAAGCTGCCGAAAATAAGGCATCAAGCATCAGACCAAACCGACTTTTAGGGGGGATGACTCTGTTCAAAATCTGGTCAAGATGTGAAATGAGGGACTAGGCATTTAGATCATGACTATCATCAGTACGTTGTATGACACCCTGGTCAAACACATATCTACTGTCAAGGTTGTGGGACATTAATCAACTCAGGCTCCAGCTCTTACTCACGGCAGCTCTTCTGAATGGGTCATTTTTGTGTGGCTGGACAGTAACTGAGATGCCAGAGGGGACACCCTAGGGTGACTGAGTAGAGATCAGCTCCCCATTTGGGAGACATAGGTCTTGAAAGGTGGCAAGAATATCTGGATGCTTCCCTGTTCCCCTGGTGTCTCTGGTCTAATGTGAATACATGATTTGACTTAGAACTGATACAGTTAGCTCCTTTTTAAAGATGAGGAAAACAAGGCCGAGGAGGGTTAAGTAACTTGTTTATGTTATGTCTTAGAGACAAGGCAGGACCAACATCAGGGACTTGACTTGTCCTCCCCAACAGCTAGAATGGAATCTCTCAGGAGTCCCACCTACCTGACCTCAAAACCTGCACATCCCCACCCCCCCATTTCTGACTCAGCACACGACCTGATAAGGGCTCACTCTAAGATTCTAGGTTTGAATCTTGCCTGAGTAGTGCACGCTAAACTCTGAATCAGCAAGGTTTCCGGGGGTGCGTGGGGAGGTGGCAGCCAGCTCCTGTGTCACTCTGGGCTGAGGCAGGTGAGGCTTCTCCAGGGCCTGGGCCTGAGTCAGGCGCCTCCTCTGGTATGCAGGGAAGTGAGGCTGGCATGCCTCTCTGGGCAGCCTGTTGTGTCCTGAGAATACCAGTAAAGAGATTGTAAGACTGCATTTGGAAGTTTCTTTTTATAGCACTAAACTTTGTCCACATTAAAAAAAATATATTTATTTTAAAAGAGAGCACATGTAAGCAAGGGAGTGAGGTGGGGAGGGGAGGGGAGGGGAGGGGAGGGAGAGGGAGAGAGAGAGAGAGAGAGAGAGAGAGAGAGAGAGAGAGAGAGAGAGAATCTCAAGCAGGGTCTACACCCTGCATGGAGCCCAGTATGGGGTTTGATCTTGTGACCTGTGAGATCATGACCTGAGCCAAAATCAAGAGTCAGATGGTTAACTGACTGAGCCACCCACGTGCCCCTGTCCAGATTTCTTAAACCTATTTTAGTTGTGTTCTTTTAAATTATATTCTACCAAGTTCAGGCTGACTATAATCAGACCAAACCAGTAACCCAGCCATCTTCCAGATATGGAACTTCAGTAATTATCAGTCTTGAGATTGAAAGTGTGAAGGGGTGCTCATTTGCATTCTGTTAAAGGTCATCTATGAAGAACACTCGGAGATTATACATAATAAGACTGTGTTGCATATTTGAGAGTTGCTTAGAGAGTAGATCTTGTAAGTGCTCATCACAAGAAAAAGAATTTTGTGGCTATATACAGTGACAGATGTTAACTAGACTTACTGTGATGATCATTTCATTTTGCAGTATACACAAGTGTCAAATCATTACGTGAAACACCTGAAACTAATATAACATTATATTCAGTTCTATTTCAATTTAAGGAAAAAAGAAAAACAAAATAAAGAAAATTCCAAACAAAGAAAACCCCCCAAACTGTAAGAGAAAAAGAGGAAGGTGTACATTGACTATAGTGGCATATGTTTACCTCTGGCCCCTAACTGGAACAAAAATGCTTATTTAAAGGTACTTTGCCCTTATTAAGTACAGAGTCACAGATTAGAGGGGGCTGCTTCTTCCTGCTCTATTCCTTCATAAGCCAAGTATCCTCTTTCCCTCCCTCCTTCCTTGATGCCCTCCCTCCTTCTTTTCCTATTTATTGAGCCCTTACTGCTTGGCAGACACAGCCCTGGAGACTAGGGATATGAAGGTGGCTGAGGCACAGACCTGCCCATCCAGGCTCCTCTTCTGGTTGGAAATAGACACAAGGTTTTGATGACTACTGTCCAAAGTCTTACAGCACACAGAAAGAGAAATGGGATCAAGGTCAGGGAAGGGCTTATGGTGCAAGTAACCTTTCAGCTGGGCCCCAGAGGTAGGTAGGAATTTGCCAATTGGAGAAAGAGGATTTGTGGAAGGGGGAGGGGCTTTCTAGGCAAAAGGAATGGCATGATTAAAGGCATGAAGATAAAAAGCGACAGTTTAGGGAATGTATTTAGTTAGTTATTGGATGTGGTGGAGAGAGCCCACTAAAATGTGTGCCGTCCCTTTAGTACTACAGCCTGGTTGCCCAATCAGGGACTGCATTTCCCAAGCCCCTTTGCATCCAGATGGTGGTGATGTGACCAGGCAGTAAAAAGGCAAGCCTGCTTTTCCCTTGTGTCTCTCCCTTCTGCTGCCTTGGATTCTGAAGATTCTGAATCTTAGGCCAGAAAAAAGCCATAAAATGGAAGTCATCAGGCCCTGACTCCCATGTGGAAGGGCACCCACTGATGACTAACACCTGTGACTTGTACCATGTGAGTGAGGAGTAAACTTTTATTGTGGATGTGACTGAAATGTTGGGATTTCTTTGTTATAGCAGCTGACACTACCCTAACAAACGCACAGTGTGTGATGGAAGCATCTTAAAAAGTGTTCAATGCAAAGATATTTTGGTCAACTAAACTTAGGAAACACTGAATTCAACAGCTTTCATGGCAGCAGGATGGTATAGCGGTTTTTTGTTTTATTTTTTTAAAGTAGGCTCCATACCCAACGTGGGGCTTGAACTCACGTTCAAGAGTTGCATGTTCTGCTGATTGAGCCAGGCAGGCGCTTTAATATACAAAAGTGTATAATAAATCCCCAGGAGAAATGTAGCGTCTAGTTTTAGAAAATTTAGTTTTCTGGATGTCTTTGGCCATGTGACACTTTTCTTCAATACTTAGGAATGTATTGTAATTCTGTCGAAGTCAGAGAAAAGCTTGTGCCCAACCCAGGCAGGTGTTGAGTATCAGGGATGAAGTAGGAAAGGGAGGGGCCGTGTAGACTGCTTTCTCTCCCACCACCCTTGCTCACACTCCAGCTTCTTAGCTCTTCAGTCAGCCCTCAAATGACTCATGTTTTGTATCCTGTTCGTGGCCTTTGCCTCCAAAGCTCTGCCTGGACTGTTCTCCACTCATCTGTTCTTCTGCTTTTTTTTTTTTTTTCTTCTAAATCCCGTTTTCTCGGTGAACTGCCTCTCCTTTGGGTCAGCTGGAAGATAACCAAGAGACTGTATAATTGAGGGCTTGACTTTTATGCATGAGAAAAACCGAGACCCAGGAAGATAAATTGAGGCCTGAGAAGGTAAACTGAGGCCACAGACGTAAACCAATGTACAGGTTGGTTGGTTTAGTGATTGGACAGTAGATTTTCTGCCATTGGAGAAATGATCCTTCCTCTTACAAGAAACCTGGGGTTACCTTGTCTGTAAAATTTCTTAGCCTTTCGTCTGGACTTTATGTTCCCTTTGGCTTTTTTACTCCTCATCTCTGCCTTCAGATGGGCTCTGCAGTGGAGGTCTCTTGGTTTAGGTCACTGATCCTATACATTACACAGTCATGTGTATGTGTCCCTCGAAGGCCTTGGATTCTCTTCCAGGCCTCCGTAGTAGGCTGATCTTTTGACAGGGGTAGGGGTGCCTTCGGTAGGGGTAGCTGGTCCTCTCCTGCCTGCCCACAACCCCAGTGGCGTGGTAGACTCCTTCCAGCACGCTGGGGGCAGAGGGCTCTGCATGCCTCCCCTTCACGCAGAACGTAGCTGCCGTCAGGGCTGTTTCGTGCATTCTTTCTGCCAGTCTTGGGCCTCTCTTACAATAGCGGTAGTGTATTTCTCTGGCTTGGATGGTGTTTGAATTAACTTAAACAAACATAAGCAGAGCAGCTGGTTGGTGGAACAGAAAGGTTGGGCTGGGGGTCCAGGCCAACACTGCATAATTTGTGGTCATCTCTGGTTGTAGGAATCCAAGCCCTGTTTCTCTTGAGTCAGAATTTACTGCTGTGTCCTTGCCAAAAAGGCAAATCATGGTTGATTGGCCAGTTGCTCGCTGCCTTACAAAACCTTACAAATGTAAGCCACGGTTTTAAAATGTACACATTCACTGTGTTGTATAGCACACAAAGGTGTCTCCACTTGCAGATGGAGCTGCTGAGCCAGACGGATGAAGTGACATAGTGGCTCAAGGTCATGAGTAGTGAGAGGCAGAACTGGGGTTCACATTCAGGCTCCTGTGACCCCACATCTCATCCTTTCCAGCTGAATTACCTTTGGAAGGCTTGTCAGCTTTGCAGTCAGATGTGTGTTTCATATAAGTCTCTGCTCTCAGGTAAATCACCAAGCTTGGCGCCAGCCCCTGGGATGTCGGGCACCAGCTCAGCCCTCCACAGCAGTTCCCCTTGTTCTGTCAGAGATGCCCTCCACCGGATCTATTTTCCCTTTTCTGGGGCTCTGATAAGCATCATGAAACCTCCATCTCTGGGGTCAGAGATGACTTCACTAATCACTGACTGATGACATTGTCCTCTTATGCTCCTTTTGTTCTGGGTTCTGTTTGTGGAATATGACAGCTGGCATCATGGAGAAAGTGAGGGGCTAGGAGTCAGGCAGCTGCTCTGAGGCCTGGCTTTGCAGGACTTTTGTGTTGTATGACCTGGGGAACGCTCCTGCAGGTGGATCTGATGTCCTCATCTATAAAACAAGGCGGGTGGGAAAAATCTATCTGGTTCCACGCCACTCGAAAATTCTGTCATTGCCTTTATAAAGGCAAGCAAGCAAACTAAACAATAAAGCCAAAATTACCTGAACAAACATACCTTCAAATCCACATCCAGTAGGGATAGTATTTGTGATGGGGACGTTGGCATTTAGGAATGAGGTAAGATTCTAATATGCTTGCTGCTAAAGTTTTGTCATAAAATTTGAAGCAATGCATGATGGGAAACCTTAATCCCTGAAAGTCCTCTAAGCAATATTTCTAATATATATTTTGTCGAAGATTTGATGCTCTCTGCTTAGGTATTTCTAACAAGCGCTCTCTCCAAACAAATCTCTTTGAAAATGCATTAGATAACACAGTTCCTTCAATTCCATATCTTCCTTTCTGTCTAAACTGAAAAAGCCAGTTCACGTTATTAATGACAAGTCATTTTGCAGAGTGCCCGGGTTAATAGAAGAGATAACTGGCAAAATATAAATGTGTAATACTAACATGCTGAAGATAAAACAGAGGTCTAATGCTGAATGCATAATGTGGAGAATGGAAGAAGTTCCTGGCTGGTGCAGAATTCCTACAGAAAGAACCAGAAAGCCATGGTGACCATTGGTCTCCCAACTTGTTACTTTCCTATTTTCTTTTGCATCCTATTTTCTTTTGCAGCCCAATCATCTTCCGTGCACCCAAATCTTAGAATTTCAGAGTAAAAAAAAAAAGGGTTGTTAGGGAATTTTGAGAATGAGGAGACTAAGCGCAGTCAGGTGCAGGGACTCCTCTGAAGAAACACTACCAGTTTTCTCAGGGAGCTATGCTGTCTGCCATTCCAACCCTTTGCCCAAGATTTTTCCAATCCAGGTGCCTCCCCTGTCTTCTCCACGTCAGCCCAGCCCAGGGAGAGGGAGCAGGCATTTATCAAATTGAAATCAGAGCACAGCAGGTTCAAATTCCAGCTTCACTGACTATTTGTATGGCTTTGGGAAAGTCCCTTCACCCCTCCTATACCTCAGCCTCTCCCCCTGTCAAATGAGTTCATGCAGTTAAAGCCCTTTGCACTCTAGTGAGTGTTCAGAAAAGTTAGTGATTTTCATTAATATTCTGTGATGTGTAAGTTTATTATTTTTGGCTACATAATCTGTATCTGGAAGCACAGTACAGGCCTGGACGATCTCTCATCATCTCTGGCTTAAGAATTGTGTATTTTCTTGATAATCTTCAAGTTCACTCTCAGAAGGAATGTGGTAGTTGGCTGTTCTCTGTGTCCCTAAAACTTGAAGACAAGAGGGAAGGCACTTAAATGGTAGCTGAGGCCAATGGGGTATATTATGGTTTGAATGTTTGTGTCTGGCTTCCACATTCGTGTATTGAAATCCTAATGCCCAATGTGGTGGTATTTGGAGGTGGAGCCCCTGGGAGGTGATTAAGTTATGAGGCTGGAGCCCTCATGCATGGGATGCGTGCCATATAAAGAAGACCCCAGGGAGCTTCCTCCCAATTTCTGCCATACGAGAAACCAGCTGTCCACAACCAGGAAGAGTGCCTTCACCAGATACTGAGTTTGCCAGTGTCATGATCTTGAACTTCCCAGCCTCTGGAACTGTGAGAAATGAGTGTTTGTTGCTTATAAGCCACCCAGCCTACAGTATTTTGTTATAGGAGCCCAAATGGACTAAGACAGAGTGGATTCCTTAACTCCAAGAGTGTGGAATCTCCTTCAGTGGCCAGGAGCTGACCTAAGTGACCCCTGGTATCTTTTTGACTGTAAGTCTGTGCTTGCCACTGGAAAGTTTAATGAATTGGTTTCATGTTATAAATATTAAATAAAGTGGATTCTCCAAGTCTTAGTAAAAAAGAGGGCTCATCCTTGAGGATTATGAGAAAATTAAAAACAGAACTTGAGCTAGATAAACCGCCTTGAGGTGCTGGGACTTTGCAGTCAAATATGCATATGTGCTTTCCAGCTGCATGACCTCGGGAAGGTGACCTCATCTCCCTAAACCTCAGCTTCTGCATCTATAGAACGGAGGAGATGTCAGTTCCTTCCTTATAGGGGTGTACTGAGAATTGATGAGGCAGTACCTACAATGTATTTAACACACTGCCTGGCCCACAGTAAGGGACATTAATTAGCATTATGATTAATTTGTAAAGAGGTTTTAGAAAGCAAATGCCTCATTTGGTTACAATACTGAGATATCAAAAATATTTAAAAGTGTCTCAGTATAAATGTTCAATGAAAAGGACTTTTGTCTTTTGTTTTTCAATTAACGTGCCCATCATTTAAGCAGGGAACAAGTGGTGAGGGGCCAGCCATTTTTTTTCTCATTTTACAGAGGTATTTTGAGTGGAAAGTTCTGGAGCTGGCTCTGGGGAAAAAAATCTAGTGTGTCTGAACCGCACAAACTATTTGGGAAAACAAGCAAAGCTGGATTGATCTGAGTTGATTGTTTTTTTCCTCCCTTTTTCCACCAGCCAATTTTTGGGTAGATACGGCCTCATTATGAAATCTGACCCAGATTGATTCTGGATAATTCCGTCTCCAGGTAGATGCAATCTGGGGGGCGCCTGCATGGCTGAGTCACTTAAGTGTCTGACTCTTGATCTTGTCTCAGGTCAATGATCTCACAGTTTGTGACACAGCCCCGTGTTGGGCTCTGCACTGACAATGGGGAGCCTGCTTGGGATTCTCTCTCTCCTACTCTCTGCCCCTCCCTACTTGTGTGCTCTCTCTCTCTCTCTCAAAATAAAGAAACACTAAGAAAAAAAAAAACCCCAAACAACCTGAAATGTTTTGTGGAAGACCCTGGAAGATTTCTGAGCAAGAAATGGAAGCTTGAAGAGCCAGAGAGGGAATAAATTCGGGTTTTCAGTTTCTGGTGACCTTGATCAGCATACAACACCCATGCTCCTCCCAAACTCCTTGATGGGTTTGAGCCATTCTACTCTTTGGAAGGGTCACTGGAAGAAACTTCAGGAACAAGAGGGGACCACTCCTCATTCAGTAGTTGAGAAAAATGAGATTTAATGAGTTTGTGTGACGAATGTCTATTACTCTGATATTTTCCACTTGGTCTGAGCACAATGTACCATTTTCTTTAAACAAGAGCCATTGAAGGAGACTTCCAACCAATTTCCAGTTTCCATGTTACTCACAATAAAACAAAGGTATCTATTCAAAACGTAAAAGTGCCATTGGTGTTTTACAGATTTGGGTGCATTGGTCTGTTTCCTTGTGTGCTGGTGGGGAGGAGGCTGGGTATCTGGGATTGGGGGTTGGTGAGGGGGTGCGGGGGAAGTTTGAACAGGCAGGGCAAAGAAGACCTTCACTGCCACCTTGTGGTCACCTGCAACAACAGAGGGTCATTGCTCTGGAGAGCTGGTCTGTCCAGCTTCTTTCTTTGGCTGCAGGCCTGAGATCTTTATCAGTGCAGGCAGTATTGCTTCAATGAGCTTCTGTTACCATTTTTCTTTCCAGTGCATTTTCACTTTCTTTAGCCCCAGGAAAAGGGAAATTGTTGAGAGCTAGCAAAATTCTATATTCTGGAAAAATAGCTGCAGAGAGGAAGAGGTCAGGATCTAGGGAGAGGCTTTTAAGATGAAATGTTGGAGAGCCTTGCAAGATCCTTATTTCATCTTGCTATAGCATCTATCTACAAGAGCAGAGATTTATGGGGCAAAAGTCAGGCCTGGAGTTGGCACCTGTCATTGTCATCACCTGGTCAACTGGGGGAAGTCAGGACAGATGAAGATTCATTTATTATCTAATTTATTGCACTGGATTGCACTCCAAATTAGTTCTCCCATCACATTCTGATAGTCTCAGATTCAATATTGTCAGTTGAAATACTAACGATATTTTTCAGTGCAAAAAAAATGACTTTCAAGGCATGTATTAGGGAAAGGATTATAATAAATTAAATGCCTAAACTGGCAGAGTGCAAACAATTTTGACTCAGATCTAAATGTTTGCACTGGCTGTTTAAACATTTAATTTGTTAGACTGGAAGTACCACCACAGAATAAGCATGTTAATGAAACTCGGGCTTCAGCAACGTGAATCATCCCACGTACACAGAGCGTGACAGACCCGAACCAGCAATGTGCGTTGATTTCTCATTCTCCAAATGAACACTTTGCATCTTTAAACCCCGCAGACATTAGTGATTTTTAATGAATTGTTCTGTCTTTCCGAGGTGACTTTTAGATTACGCTGTAAGATAATGTTAGTCTGGGAAACCATTTTGTAATTAAGTTTCAGGAATGTATCACCCATAGGCAATTGATTTAAATGGTTACATGGACAATCTGTGGGGGTGACTTTACATTAAAAAATAGAAAAATGTAAAGAATAGGAGATGCAAAAACAAAACCTCTAAAGACCAGTTTATCAAAAACAAGTAATTTTCATTAGCATCATTACCAACATCATCACAACAATTATCTTCACCACATTGTCGTCATCCTCCTCATCACATCTTTTGGGGCGTTGGAGTATTCCAGCTGAATGTTCCTTGTCCAACCCCGGTTCCTACAGATTAGTCACGTGATGCTGTTTAAGGCACTTGTCTTCTCTGAAGTTCAGGTACCTCATTTGTAAAATGAAGGGGTTTTTATTACGCTAAGGCTAAGCTGTTGTAACAAAGTGGCCTCCAAATACAATGGCTTAGTGATTGACTTGTTTGTTTATTTTAAGTTTATTTATTTTTGAGAGAGAGAGAACATGAACATGAGTGAGGGGAGGACAGAGAGAGGGAGAGAGAGACAATCCCAAGTAGGATCTCACAAACCGTGAAAGCATAACCTGAGCTGAAATCGAGAGTTGGTTGCTTAAATGACTGAACCACCCAGGCGCCACCCAAATACAGTGATTTAAATAACATAGATTATTTTTTCATTATTCATAACTGAGTTACTTCAGGCAAGCAAGGAGCTCTTGATTCCTTTTTTGAAACCCCTTGGCAAGCACCCCACTGCCGGTAGACCCAACTTCAAGGTCCTTTTGAACTTGACTTCAACTCACACTTCCCATGTAACCACTCTTTGTCTTTCTACTTCCTCCTGTGTCTTTGCTATGCTGTTTCTTTGGTCGAGAATTCCCTCCTACTCTGCATCTATGACATTTTATTCATTCATGACCCACCTCCTATGCTGCCTCCTTAATGAAGTCCTATAATTTCCCTCCTCTGCCCCTTGCCATCCTGTTACAACATTCATTGTTTCTTCCTCTGCTTTCTGATATCTTTACCTCTTTGTAGTATCAAATGCCATTTTCCCTCTAATTTCATTATTTATTCAAAGGGATTATGTTTATGGAGGCAACAGACTGCATATTATTTATCTTTCTTTCCCATCTTCTCTCTCCTTCCTTGCCCTGCCCAATACCCAGCATTTTTCCTTGCCCAATAAATGTGTGTTGAACTGAATGGAGTAAAAAGTTGTTACAGATAGGAAAACTCAGTCGTCAAAATAGCAACCATTTGCTAACTCAAGGGGCCAATTAGGCAATGGGCTGTTCATTGGAAAATTCTAGATGTGGATCAAAACAATCCCAATTAGATTCACATCCTGTGTGAGACCAAGAATAGCATACAGAAATACTCCTTGGGCCCAGCATCCATGTGGAATAGTTTTCCACTCATGTTGCCTAGGAAGAACACTCTTCCTGAAACTGCCATGATTTTTCTTAAAACCTTTGTCCATGAGCCATGTGAAAATTTTCTTTTGAGCTGGAACATGCATACAGATGTTATATAACATATACTTTAAGTCTATCTCGATTTGTGGAATTTTTACCTCCATTCTACCCCCGGGGTCACGTCAGAATCTATGAATTAACTGCCTGAGGGCGTTTCATTTCAAACAGGAGCCCGGCTCAGGGAATGGAGCGCAGGGAACTGCCATGGGTTTGCTGTGCAGTTGGGAAAACTCACCTCCCTTGCCCAGACCTCAGTCTTCCCACTTGTAGCTGAGGCCGCTGCAACGCTCCCTGCTCACAGGACCGTCTGCACACATGATGGCAGCTCATTAGTGGAGTGCTTTGAAAAGATCGTATGAAATCCTGTTGGGTACTGTTGGGAGGCTAACCTCCAGGCTTATGAAAATGGATATTAAAACCATGCATCTGCTTGTTCCAGTCACTGAGTGCACATGAACAGTCCCTTAGTTGTGTTTATAACACTGCAGTTTTTTTTCCAAAGAAAGAAATTAAATTTGTTTTTTCAAATTTTACAAATGCAACCACGAGTTAGTCTGCTTGAATGAATTTCAAATCATAATGTAGATAATGTCAGGATGGCAATAAAACTTATGAAATAGAGCAGGGGTGGGGAAAAGAGAAAGCAGGAGGGAGAGATTCAGACAACTCTGCTTTTCTGTCTGGCAATTTTTCTTCCCCCCTTCCCCCACTCCTGTATATGCCCTTCAATCCCCAAGAACATGTAAACCTTTCTACTCCTCTTTGTTTAAGTGAATCTGGCCAGGTGGCATTAATGCTTGCAAAGGTAAATGGAAACTGCAAAGACGGATGTAGTCTGTCATCTAGTTCAGGGTTTTTCAATTCCTCGTACTGTCATCTTGTGGCTCACCTATGATTGGAACCAACCTAGCTCAAAATGGTGAAGTTGAAGACATCTGCATGTGTGCCCTCACCTTCCCCTTCCGCCCTTGTTTTTCCACTCGGTTCATTTATTCCACAGGACTGTGTGCCAGGTCCCGCTCCTATATGGCCCTATTTCCAGGGAAGACTCCAATATGAATGAGGCCAGTCTCCGCTTATAAGAAACCCGCTGTGTTGTGGAGATGCTATCAGTTTTCAGGGCAACAAGGCTTACACCCATGAGCTAACCTGTAACGGTGCAGTTTTAGGAGCGGGAGGGGTTTGGGGCAGGGCAAAGGGCCTTTGGGGTGTCTCAGAAATCGTACTGCGGAGCTTATGTTGCTCGTGCATGACAGGACCTTATTGTAAGAAAGATTTTTATCAGCTTCATCTGATCACTGGGAGGCCTTTGGAGTGAAGTTAAATAGCCCCTCCGTCAACACACACACACACACACACACACACACACACACACACACACAGAAGAGGCGAGGAATAACAATTGCTTTACGCTTGTCTTCTTTAGAGACCATTTGGTCACAGTTTGCTCAAGCTGGCTTAGGCAAAAAGGAAAATTTGCCTCATAGAATACTGGAGCAGAGATGGCAAAAGAGCTCCCAGAAGGCTGAGTCCTGGAACTGAAAAGCCACCAGGAGCTGCGTCAGCTACCCTGTGGGGCCTCAAGGTCTCTGCTTTCCTTTGTCAGCTTGATTCACTTTTCTTTCCTTGGATGACTGTTTTTCTTAACTTGCATATGCACCAAGCATATCTGCCTCTCCCCTGATTTATCAAAAATACCAGGGTCTCGAAGCCAAATACCCAAATAAGTGACTCCAATTTACCATTTGATTGGCCTAAAGATGGACTTACTTAATTGAATCAACACTTGAAATGACAGAATTACATTACCATAACAATCTGACCATTTGCTTGCTTGGAGATACAATATATAGTGTTTGGAGTTCTTGGATCTTGAGATTGGAGACAGCTGGGTTTGGAGCTTGTCTTTGTGACTTACTTGCTATATAACTGTATATACTGCATGTTAGCTAACATGACAATAAAGTATATTAAAAAATAAAAGAGGAAATGCATATAAAGTGACTAGCATGGTGTCTGACACTCACTGCAATTATAAACCAAAAATTTGTTCACATCTTCCTTGTATATAAATCTAATTCCAGCAAGCTGGTTCTTGTTTAGCACTCTTTGGGGAGTTAGATATATGAAAAATATTGTATAATAAATACTTTGGAACACATACAGGAGTGGATCAATCAGAACATAGGAGGCTACTTTTCTTTCTCTCTGATTTTCTCGATGCAGTGAAAGAGATTAACACTAGAAATTGAGAGGAATTCCTCAAATGGATGGGATTGGAAAGAGCCAAGAAAACCATAGTCTAGAATCTATGCAGAAGAAAACAACTGTAGTGTTAGAGAAGAATGAGGGACACTATAGGCTTAGCTTCTGAAGTTTTAAGGAGCAAGAAGAGGGTCCTGGGGCAATTGTTAAGACCCCAGTTGAGAACTCTCTTCAGACCTGAAGGGCTAGTTGTAATTCTCACCACCCTCTTGCTGAACAGCAACTGTGGCTAAAAAGCAGAGGTGGGGAAGGTGCCTTGTAGGGAAAGTTTTCTCAGGTCACTGGAGGGTCTGGAGGTGAAATAACCAAGGTAACCTTGAGGAAGTTCAAGATTTAATAAGAGATACAAAGGGGACAGAAGGAAAGACCTTCCCAGAAGGGAAATCACTGTAGTTCTTATTGCTAGAGTCCCCTTCACCTTGACAATTGGTGAGGGGTCCCCAGCTGCCTGCAGCCTCATGCCCTAGCTTCTCTGCTGGGACACCCCCTCAAAAAGAACCCATTCAGGAGAAATGTCTTTTAGGAAAACCAGTCAACAAAACTGCAGAAGAAACATTTGTCAGCTACTCACACCGTTCACAGTATGAAGGGGCAGCCAATGAGTATTAGACACTCGAGGAGAACCAACAGCATGAAAGAGAAGTACCAAGATTAAGAAGAAGAGCTGGTGATCTTGGAAGAAAAGAGGATAATTCAGGAAACAGAAGTGTAGGAAAAAAAACTGGGAGGGAAGTGCACTCATTAAAATAATAATAAAAATAGACTGTTCTGAAAAAGAAAGACTCAGAGAGCAAGGAATAGTTCTAGAAAGTTAAAAATATGAATGGAAAATTCAATAAAAGGACTGAGCAATGGAATAGCCCAAATTAGTGACCTGGAAGATAAGTCTCAGGAAATCTATCAGAATTCAGAGCAAAAATACATGGAGATGGAAAATACAGTTAAAAAGTTAAAAGACAAAAAGTCTCAATCCAGGAAGGAAGGAAATCATGGAAGAAATAGTTCTTTATGTTTAAGAGAGACAAGAATCATCTGTTTGATTATTTTTAAATTTTTTAATGTCTATGTATTTTAGAGAGAGAGTCAGTGCTAGTGGGGGAGGGGTAGAGAGAGAGGGGGACAAAGGATCTGAAGAAGGCCCTCAGAGCAGGCAACCCAACATGGAGCTCAACCCATGAACCATGAGATCATGACCTGAGCCGAAGTCAGACACTTAACCGACTGAGACACCCAGGTGCTGCAAGAATCATCTGTTTTAAAGTAGTTACTGAAAACCAGTAGAACTAATGTGAAAAGATCCATATCAGAAAATCCTGGTGAAATGAATAGATTCCAGGGACAAAAGAAATATCTGAAAAGCTTCCAGAAAAAGAGAAATCTTACCTACTATTGTGGACAATGGTAGTTACAGTTTTGTCTTTTTTGTGTGATCTTTCTTCTGTCCATGCCATTCAGATGGGCCTGCGAATTATAGGATCACCGCCTTCCTCCCCCCTCCCCTCACCCCCAGTTCAACCCAGGCCACAGGGAGAGTGTGATAAGCTCGGGAAGGGCAGAAAACCAAAAGGGCTCACTCAGAGTCCTCTCCAGAGTTTTCTGCTGTGTTAATGGGGAAGTGGGTCTCTCCTTTGGGTTATGTGGGTGCAGGGATGTTGACTGTAGCTGTAGTTACTGTCTTGCATAGAGGAAGCTTGTCACAGTCGGAAGAATGAGCCTAACATAGAAACACAGGCAAATAGACATATAGAGCCACAAGACATGGAAAAGAACTTTGATGACTCTGTTTGGACCACTGGATTCAGCCCTACTTCGGGCCAGCTCCACCTCTGGGCTTCCCAGGTATGAGCTAATAAATTCCCTACTTTGCTGAAGCTGGTTTGAGTTGCGCTTCTGTAATATGCACCTGACAGGGAATGAGTCAGACCAGCATCAGACTTCCCACTAGATAAACAGGTGCTAGAAGCTAAGGCAGAAAAGTCTTCAAAGCTCCAGGGGAATATAATTTTGAACCTGGAATTTTCTGTTCATTCAAACTAGCATTCCAGTATGAGGAAGTGCAATGACTCCAGAGGTTTTCCATTCACAGAACTTTCCTGAAAGAATTACTCAGGAACTTATTAGAGCAAAAAGGAAAAATGGAAGCTAGAAGTAGGAAGGTGGAATATGGAAAACAATGTTGAGCAAAGTCTTCAGTAAAAGTAATAATTAATCCAAAGGAATACTGATACAATAAAAAAATATCCACAGTAGGCAGCAACTACAGTTCTAAATAACTGTGTCATGGTCTGGACATTCGGTCAGTATGCTAAGAGTCTAATATTGTTAGGAACTAGATATGATACTATTGGCCTTGATTGAAAAATTTAGTTGTTGAAAATTAAGGCAACCTCTAGAAAAGTAGAAATAAGATGTGTAATTTCCAGGCCGTTAAAGAGGAAAAAACATCTTTATCTGATACAAAGTAAGTTTGGAGAAAAATAAATAACAAAGATGCATGAAAACAGAAAGTGTTAAAACAAGCTGATGGGAACACATCTGAACACAAGAGGGGCCACAGTGAGTGTGAGTAGATTAGGTGTCAGGGTCGTGCAGGCAGGGATGGAGGCTGGCTTTGTCCTTGCTGAGTCCCTCAGTAAATGTGTATCGAATAAATGGCTAGATATTCTATGAGCTGAATTTTAAAACTTCTGTTTTAAAGCCAGATCTAAATCAAACAAACAATCCACACACACCACATGCACACATACAAAGTTTGAAAATATAAGGATGAGAAACTATTTCCCAGGAAGAGGTGGACAAAAAGGACATATGCAGTAATATTAGTATTAGATTTAAAAAAGTAACAACTCAAGGCCAAATGCATTAAAATGAATCAAGAGCAATATTTTGTATGACCTTCTGGATAAGAAGTGCAGGCAGATTAACTGAACTGATAAGAAGGGTCAGTGAGATGACCAGATACAAAATTAACTTACACAAATTAATAGCTCTTCTAAATCCTAGTACTAACCAATTAGAAAATGAAGAGGCTAAAAAATCCAAATCACATTCACAGTAGCAACAAACTTGACAAAATCCCAAGAATACTGATATAATAAACAGAACTAGAAATGGGTGAGACTGTTAATGACAAAGAACCTCTGAAGTGATACTGAGAACATTCTGAAACAAAACAAAACAGACCATGGGCAAAAGGAGAGACACGCTTCCTAAGTGCAATAACTCAACATTATAAGGATGACAGTGATTCTCACCAAATCAGTAGACAAATTCAGTGCAATCCAAATAAAAATCCCATTAATTTGGGAGGAAAAAAGCAAGAGGATAAGAAAGCCTTTAGGAAGTAAAAGAGGGGAGAGCCACCTGGGCGGATCAGTTGGTTAAGTGTCTGACTCTTGATTTCTGCTCACGTCATGATCTCATGGCTCATGGGTTCGAGCCCCAAATTGGGCTCTGCACTGAGCATGGACCCTGCTTGGGATTCTTTCTCTCTCCTCTCTCTTTCTCCCTCTGCCCCTCCACCCTTCTCTCTCTAAAAAAAAAAAAAAGAAAACCTTGCCCCTACCAGATATCAAAATATGTTCCTAAAGTATAATAATCACAAGTATCATGTTGGTGTTGGTGTAAAAACTGACAGATTAGTAATACAGGATCCAGAAGCAGATGAATCTACTTATGAGACTTCAGCTTATGATAAAGATGGCATTTCAGTTAGTGGAGAAATGGTGTTTATAAGGTATTAAGAACATTGCATGTTCATTTTGAAAAATAAAATTAGATTTCAGTCTTATACCATCACAAAAGCAAATCAGTGATGTACTAAAAAAACAAATCATGAGATCTAAATATAAAATATCGAAAGAAAACATTAAAAAAATGTTGAAATGGAGAAGACCTTCTTATGTCAGACACAGATGAAAAAGTCAGAAAAGAAAACACTCATGGATTTGACTGTCCGGAAACCACAAAAACAACAACAACACCTTCTCAAACAAACTTTGCTAAGGGAAAAACTGTTGGCAAGATATAAAAACACAAAAGATTAGAGGCTCCTGGGTGGCTCAGTTGGTTAAGTGTCCAACTTTGGCTCTGATAGCTCAGAGCCTGGAGCCTTTCAGTTCTCTGTGTGTGTGTCTCTCTCTCTGCCCTTCCCCTGCTTGTGCTGTCTCTCTCTCTCTCTCTCTCTCTCTCTCTCAAAGATAAATAAACAAACATTAAAAAAGGATTAATGTACATAATATTTAAAGGACTGGTGGGACGCCTGAGGGGCTCAGTTGGTAAAGTGTTGGACTTCGGCCCAAGTCATGATCTTGCGGTTTGTGACTTCGAGCCCCGCGTCAGTCTCTGTGCTGACAGCTTGGAGCCTGGAGCCTGCTTCAGATTCTGTGTGTCCCCCTCTCTCTGCCCCTCCCCAGCTCATGCTCTGTCCCTCAATAATAAATGTTAAAATATTTTTTAAAAATTAAAAAAGTAAAGGACTCGTAAAGGGGCACCTGGGTGGCTCAGTCAGTTAAGTGTTCGACTTTGGCTCAGGTCATGATCTCTCAGTTTGTGGGTTCAAGCTCTGCATTGGGCTCTGTGCTGACAGTTCAGGGCCTGGAGCCTGCTTCAGATTCTGTGTCTCTCTCTCTCTCTACCCCTTTTCCGCTTGCACTCTGTCTCTCTCTCTCTCTCTCTCTCTCTCTCTCTCTCTCTCTCTCTCTCTTTCTCAGAAATAAATAAACATTAAAAACAAAGTAAAGGACTCATAATGTAAGAGACAATTCCATAGAAAAGTGGACAAGGAATATGAATAAACAATTCTCAATAGAAATTAGAAATAGAAAATCCAAAGGGTCACTATGCATGTGAAAAAGATTCAACATTATAAATAAAAGGGAAATGCAAATTAAAATAAGAATGTACTGTCAATCTTTACCCATAAGACTGACAATAATAAAAAAACAAGTGGAAACCACTCAGTAATGGCACACGGAAGCTTTTGGCTGCACGTAACAGAAAGACAGGACTTTAGCTGCTTTACGGAGTGAGTGGCTTTGTTATCTGAAATGACCAAAAGTCTAGAGGAACAGCTAGGGCCACATGTGGTGGCTTCAGTGGCTCGTAATGACAGGGGGGGCCCAGGTTCCTTCTCTCTTTGCTCTGACAAACTGTACCCTAGGGTTGTTCCTCTTATGGTGGCAAAAGTGTTGTGGGGTTGCAGATACCACATTCAGTCCTGGTAAGTTAAAGGAAGAGAGAATCTTCTTCTTTTATGACCCTTTTAGGAGAGAGGAAACTTTTCCGGAAATTTCCTCAGGCAACTTTCCCTTCTTGTTTCAGTAGCCAAGAACTGGGTCTCATGCCAGCTCCTGAATGCATCTCGGGAGAGGGGCTTGGTCTTATTGTCACCATCTAGGAAATCAGCCGCTTGACCTCTCTAATGAGGGTGTGGGGGAGCTGCTACACTCCACATAGATGGAAGAATAAATTAGTGTAGCCTATTGATAGCTTTCTTAAAATAAAACAACTCCCTTTTAAATTAATCAATCGATTAATTAATTTTCAAATATAAGCTCTATACCCAATGTGGGGCTCGAACTCATCATCCCAAGATCAAGAGTTGCGTGCTCTACTGATTGAGCTGGTGTGGTGCCCCTACTGATGTCTTTCAAAATATAAAATTTGCACATCTTTTGAATCATCACAAGTGAAATAAATCAAGTTATAAAAATGCTACATTTATGTTACAAACACATACAAATTACAATGATTTGCATACAAAGTCATAGAAAAGGAACTTAAAAGATATATATACTTCTAAGAGTCAGCATGGGGAATATATAGATTATTCTAAGTTTTGTTTGATTTGTTTTTCTTATAAAGACACTTATTTTTTCAAAGCATGTGAATTTTTAATAATTTTTAAATAACTTGACCTTATTTTTCCAGTTTACAATGCTTTCAGCAGTATCTTAGGATTCTACTTTCATTACAAGTTTATTGGTAGTGTATTAAAAAAATTTTTTTTTGTTTGAATAGAGTTGACACACAGTGTTGCACATTAGTTTCAAGTGTAAAACATAGTGACTCAACAAGCTTGTTGAGTGACTATATGATGCTCACAAGTGCAGCAATCATCTGTCGCCATATGATGCTATTACATACAGTGCCACTGACTATATTCCCTATGCTGTGCCTTTATTCCCATGCCTGGAAGCCTGATCTCCCAGTGCCCTTCACTCCTTTTGCCTGTTCCACCTCCTCTCCCCCTCTCCGGCAACCATGTTTGTTCTCTGTATTCTGCTGACAATAAAGGCATTTAAGTATCTCACATAATTAAGTCTGGAGGCAGGTGATCAAGAGTAGGTTTGGGGAGGCCTCCAGTTCTTTTTCTCTCTCTGCTCAGCCATTAGCTATTGCCCAGCACGTTGGCTTTTTGTTCTTCAGTTTCTTGCACAGTTCCCAAGCTTTCCCAGTTCATGGTGCCCTTACTGTTTTAGAAACTTTTTTCAAGGAGCCATTAGACCAAAAGACATACCTAACATTTCTGTTTATTGGGTAGTTAGAGCCAAAAGATTTAGTAAGAATTTATGTCCTAACAACTTAGTAGCCATTTGAAAAAAATAGTACACATACATTGAGAGAAACATTTTTTTATTTTATTGGTAAAACACTGCAATTACTTACTAGTGAGATATGTGCTCCTGTTGGGCACTGCACAATTTCTCCAACCACTACCCTCAGTTCCTATCCTATATTGATTTTCACATAGTACTGGGTTTTGGTTTTGTTTTTAAATCACAGCAACTTCCCCAGACTTAGCTTCATGAATATAGTTATTAAAAGGAATGTAGTGTTATCTTCTACTGAAACTGCGGACTATCTTGACCTGGTAATTTGTACCACGTTTGACAGATGTTGGATATCACTATTGTTAAATTTTTTTAAATGTTTGTGTGTTTATTTATTTATTTATTTATTTATTCATTTATTACCACTGTTGTTAAAAGTTTACCTTGAGGAACACCTGGGTGCCTCAGTTGGTTAAGCATGGTTAAGTATCCCACTTTGGCTCAGGTCATGATCTTGAGGCTTGTGAGTTTGAGCCCACCCATCTGGCTCTGTGCTGACAGCTCAGAGCCTGGAGCCTGCTTGGGATTCTATGTCTCCCTCTCTCTCTCTGCCCCTCCACTGCTTCATGCTCTGTCTTTTTATCAAAAATAAATAAATGTTACAAAATTTTAAAAAAGAAGTTTGCCTTGAAAATTTACCCTATCATGCCTTTGTGAATTCACTGTGGCACTCAAGGGTGCCTCAGCATATAGTTTGGGAAACTGCGGGTTTATCATTTTGTGATTGCAAAATGGTTGCCTCAGCTCCAAGGATGCATCTCTGCACAACGATGCTCATGGGAGGAAGGAAGTAGAGTCTTTCCCATTACTTTTAAACATTTTCAAGTTTATTGAGATATGATTTCATATTACAAAATGTGCCTATTTTGAGTGTATGGCTAGATGACTTTTGACAAATGTATAGATCTACATGATCATCACCCAGTCAAGATACATAACATTTTCATCATCCCAGAAAGTTCCTTTGAGCTCCTACCAAATCCCAGCAACTACTGATCTGCTTTCTATCATTGTAGATTAAATTTATCTTTTCTAGATCTTCATAGGAATGGAACATGCTGTATGGACTCTGGCTTTGTGTAATGATTTTGAAATTCACCCACATTATTGCATGTGTTAGTGGCCATTCCTTTTCATTGCTGATTAATATCCCGTTGTTTGAATATAGTACAGTTTGCTTCTCCATTCACCTGCTGGCAAACATTTGGCTTGTTTCAAGCTTTGGCTCTTATGAGTAAAAACTGCAGTGAACCCTGAGATACAAGTCTTTGTGTGCACATATGTTTTTATTTCTCTTAAGTTCTCTCTCTCTCTCTCTCTCTCTCTCTCTCTCTCTCTCTCTCTCTCTCATTGTTTAAGGAGAGTAAAGTTATTTCCAGAAAAAGCAGACTTTCACCTACGCATCATTGGCTAGTCCTGGTCATCCTCATATGCCCCATGCAATTACTAGAAAGAGGAATGAGGTCACCTTGGAGCAATCAGCTCATATCCTTTGGGGCTGGGAGCTGAGGTCCTTTCTGAAGTTTGTTGGCTCCCCAAACCAAATAGGAGTCATACAAACCCAGGAAAAAGGGAGGGATAGCTCTTGGGTATGCAGTTAGCCGTGTGTGCTTCTTTATTTTATCCATTAGTATTTTTACTACAGAATTTGGTAGTAGAATTATTTATATATCACAGTAAGAGCCTCTTCTCTGACATAAAGGTGCTTAAGCAGATCTTTTGCTGACAGATACTCAACAATAGTCCTAGAAATAGCCAAGAAGAGAAAGACATATTAAAAAAAACCTTGACAGATAGAAAGATAATTGCTCTGGGGAGTATGATATGAGGGCAGGAGTGTCATATGGAGAGAATTTTACCAACTGGCTGCCAGATGCGGGCCTGCCCTGGGCTGAGGCACAGCTGGTCCGCCCTACAGTAAATCAGATGTGGGAGGCAAGTACCATCTGGCACATAAACTTGGCAGAGCCTGGAAAGAGAAGTTAACTCACGTGTGAAGTTATTATTATTATGGATGCGCATGAACAAAGCCCTGGCACCTGCAGCAGGGCGAGCTGTCTCCTTCCTTTGGGGCTTCTCTGTCGCTGCTGTCACGGGGCAGCCACAGAGGGCCCCCACCCCTCTGCCCTTGGCCCTTCACTTCTGGTCAGGGCTGGCATTCCTCAGCTTCTGAGGAGCTCCACACTCAGCACTTCTCCCCTTTCTCCCCACTCCCTCCCTTGTGTCATTTTCCTATTTTCTTCTCCTTTACTTGGTAAGCTTCTGAAATTCAGGGATCAGATCTTACCTATTTTTGTTCTCTATCCCTGCTCCCAGCATTCTTCCTTGAACAAAGTAGGTGCTCAATAAGTCGTGAAAATATCCTTGCCACAGGTAAGGACAAGAGGGCAGCACTGTGACAGTAATGTTTCTACCTTTGATTTTTTGTGCGTATTTCCAGATAATATGTTGATTGGTGACATGTAAGAAGATGCACCCAGAAAATGCATCCTTAGTGCACATTTCAGTATGTAAACCTTGCCCTAAGACATCTCAGTATTCTTAATTCTCTATTATCTACAACTAAGAATCATAAACTGTTAGGGTTGGAAGGCACCCCAGAGGTGAGCATTTTCCAGATGAGAAAGAAGCCCAGAGAGTTGGAAGACTTGCTCGAGGCCATACTGGTGATTGGTGGCAGAATAGAACACTTGTTTATAACCCACTGATTCCAGCAAGGATTTAAGTCTGTTTTCGAGGATAACTAATTAGTTAGGACAGCAAAATTACAATTAATTAGAAGCAAGAGAAGAAAGCAAGTAACTTAAAAAGGAGATAAAAAATGAGTTAAAACAGAAACTTAACCCCAAAGGCCACCCTGCAACAGGCTAGCCTTCACTTGGCTCTAAATGACTATACATTTATACATCAAAACAGAAAGGAAACCTGGTCAGCTGCAAAATCCATGATATGCATGAAAGAAACAGCTCAGTAGCTCAGAGAAGCCCAGGCAACTCTTGGTGCCAGTACCTGACAGGCATGGCCCATAGAAAGAACTCTGTGTGTTGTAGAGAGTCCTCAACAACATTTCATGGTGCACAAAGTGTCTCCTGGTGCGGGGCTGGTGGCTGATGGCAACACAGTGGGACTCATCCTGAAACCAGCTCTTAATTGTGGGTATAGGGGAGAACTCAGAATCTTATGCAAGATCATCAGTAGAGGAAAGAAGCTCACCAAACTGATATGTGAAAGGATTAACTCTGAATTCTGTGACATCAGGAGTACAATAATAATTACTGTTCTTAATTATGACCCAGAGGCACGGTAGGCCCTAAAGTATTTTCTAAATTATCTAAGTGAAATGTTTTTAAAAAGGTTCAATCTGGCTTCATATTAATTTAAAACTTAATTAGATACTGTCATCTGTTCTAGCTATTATTTCATATATTTGCTTTATCCCCTTCAATTAGATTGTCCCTTTTTTGAGGGCCAGGGTCCACATACAGGGAAAGTGCCATTTCACAGAACAAATGCAAGAAGAAGCCTGTAAGATTGACTTCAAGGGGAAAATCTTAGCTTGTTGTGAATTTTTACTTCTCCTACCACAGAAATGGGTGGTGGTCCTGCTTTCTCCATTAGTCCCATCCCTCTATTCTAGTCCCTCAATGTCCCATAGCACATTTGAGACTAGTTTGGAATATTAAACAAGGCCTTAGAAAAGGCTTGGGGATAACAAGAGGAAAATAATTACAGTGAGTAACCTGAAACTACGGAATCTAATTTACAACCATCACCAATAACCATACCCACACATACTGACAGTATAATGTAGGGATCAGGAGCCCAGATTCTGCTCTATGATTTATTAACTGTTTCATCTTATATAGGTTACTTAACCTCTCTGGGTGTCATTTTCCTCATCTGTAAAAAAAAGCTAATTATGGTACTTATCTCATAGAGGTGTTGTGAGAATTGAATGGATTCTTATAACAGTGCATGAATGTAATAAATATGTGTAGGCTATTAAGTATAGCTGAGCACTTTTTCCAAGCCAGGCATTATGTATATATTAACTCAATCTTCATGTAATGTTCTAATTCAATGGTTCTTAATTTTTGTCTCTGTCTTAAGAATTATTGAGAACTCAACATTTTTTAAAATTTATTTTTTAAATTTACATCCAAATTAGTTAACATATAGTGCAATAATGATTTCAGGAGTAGATTCCATAATGCCCTTGCCCATTTAGCCCATCCCCCCCTCCCACAACTCCTCCAGGAAACCTCTGTTTTTATATTATTTTTCTTCCCTTCCCTTATGCTCATCTGTTTTGGATCTTAAAGTCCTCATATGAGTGAAGTCCTATAATATTTGTCTTTCTCTCACTGACTAAACTGCTTAACATAATACCCTCTAGTTCCATCCACATAGTTGCAAATGGCAAGATTTCATCCTTTTTGATTGCTGAGTAATACTCCTCCCTCTCTCTCTCTCTCTCTCTCTCTCTCTCTCTATATATATATATATATATATATATATATATATATATATATATATACACACACACACACACACACACACACACACACACACACCACATCTTCTTTATCTATTCATCAGTTGATGGACATTTGGGCTTTTCCTGTACTTTGGCTATTGTTGATAGTGCTGCAATAAACATTGGGGTGCATGTACCTCTTTGGAAAAGCACACCTGT
>NC_043703.1:49857646-50045721 GCF_006229205.1 Suricata suricatta | reverse complement strand
CACACACACACACACACACACACACACACACACACACCACATCTTCTTTATCTATTCATCAGTTGATGGACATTTGGGCTTTTCCTGTACTTTGGCTATTGTTGATAGTGCTGCAATAAACATTGGGGTGCATGTACCTCTTTGGAAAAGCACACCTGTATCCCTTGGATAAGTACCTAGTAGTGCAATTGCTGGGTGATAGGGTAGTTCTATTTTTAATTTTTTGAGGAACCTCTATACTGTTTTCCAGAGTGGCTGCACCAGTTTGCATTCCCACCAGCAGTGCAAAAGAGATCCTCTTTCTCTGAATCCTCACCATCATTTGTCGTTGCCTGAGTTAATGTTAGCCATTCTGACAGGTGTGAGGTGGTATCTCATTGTGGTTTTGCTTTGTATTTCCCGGATGATGAGTGATGTTGAGCATTTTTTCATATGTTGGTTGGCCATCTGGATGTCTTCTTTGGAGAAGTGTCTATTCATGTCTTTTGCCCATTTCTTCACTGGGTTATTTGTTTTTTGGGTGTTGAGTTTGATATGTTTTTTATAGACTTTGAATACTAACCCTTTATCTGATATGTTATTTGCAAATATCTTCTCTTATTCTGTCAGTTGCCTTTTAGTTTTGCTGATCGTTTCCTTTGCTGTGCATGAGATTTTTATTTTGATGGGGGTCCCTATCGTTCCTTTTTGCTTTTGTTTCCCTTGCCTCCGGCGATGTGTTGAATAAGAAGTTGCTGTGACCAAGGTCAAAGAAGTTTTTTTCTTGCTTTCTCTTCTAGGATTTTGATGGCTTGCTGTCTTATGTTTAGGTCTTTCATCCATTTTGAGTTTATTTTTGTGTATGGTATAAGTCCAGGTTTATTTTTCTGCATGTTGCTGTCCAGTTTTTCCAGCACCACTTGCTGAAAAGACTATCTTTATTCCATTGGCTATTCTTTCCTGCTTTGTCAAAGATGAGTTGGCCAACATTTGTGGGTCCATTTCTGGGTTCTCTATTTGGTTCCATTAATCTGAATGTCTATTTTTCTGCTAGTAACATACTGTCTTGATGATTACAGCTTTGTAATATAGCTTGGAGTCTGGGATTGTGATGCCTCCAGCTTTGGTTTTCTTTTTCAAGATTGTTTTGGCTATTAGGGGTCTTTTCTGGTTCCATACCAGTTTTAGGATTGTTTATTCTGGCTCTGTGAAGAATACTGGTGTTATTTTGATAGGGATTGCATTGAGTATGTAGATTGATTTGGGTAGTATTGACATTTTAACAACATTTGTTCTTCCTATCCAGGAGCATGGAATATTTTTCCATTTTTTTGTGTGTCTTCTTCGATTTCCTTCATAAGCTTTCTATAGTTTTTAGTGTATAGATTTTTCACCCCTTTGGTTAGATTTATTCCTAGGTATTTTATGGTTTTTGGTGCAGCTGTAAATGGGATCAATTACTAGATTTCTCTTTTTCTTGCTTCATTATTGGTATATAGGAATGCAACCGATTTCTGTGCATTGATTGTATATCCTGCAACTTTGCTAAATTCATGGATAAGTCCTAGCAGGTTTTTGGTGAAATCTTTTGGGTTTTCCATATAGAGTATCATGTCATCTGCCTGTGGGGAGGCCACCCTTCCCACCAGAGCACTGCCAGTTGTCGAGAGTATCAAGCTGTGGAGTTTAAGACTCTGTGCTCCCCCTGTTTATAGAGTCTTAATGGAATTTAAACCCTCTCCTTTCTCCCTTTTTAGTTTGGCCCCTATGGCTGTTTCCACTTTTCCACTTTCTCTCCAGCTGCTTTTGGAGGGTGCTTTTTCTGGACTCTCCCTCTCACCCTCCCCCTACATCCTCTTTCCGCGAGCAAAACCAGCTTCCTGCCTTCTGCAGTTTCTCTCTACTCCAGTTCTCTGCTCCTCATACTTGCTGAGTTCTATGGTTCAGGTTGTGCAGATTGTTGTGTTAATCCTCAAATCAGTTTTCTAGGTGTGCAGGATGGTTTAGTGTTGATCTGGCTGTATTTTACAGATGAGAGATGCAAAAATCTTCCATGTTGTTTTGCCATCTTTCCCCTCCCCCAAATAGCTTTTGTTACACAGATATGTAGTTGGAGAAGAAAAATGTATTTTCCTAGCTTTTTCTTATAATTATGGTCCTCTTTGATACTGTATGAAAACTCGACAGGTAGTAGTTTCTTAAAGTCTAGTTGCAATATGGAATCTGAAACCATATCAGTGAATGTTTCATCTTTTGTTACATTAAAATCCATTGGTTTATCTTGCACTTTGAGTAAATCATTTACCCTTATGTGACATTTTAACATCACACATCAATCATTTAGAAAATAGTGATTCACTGAGTTAGGCAGATTATCTAAATTTTCAAACATATTTGTTAATGTAATGACCAATCTCATTTAAAAAGTCTTGAGCATTGGATATCTGTCAAGCTCACAGGTTTTCCAAAATTCTAATTTTACCTTGAGGATTTAAATTTTACTATTGAATGAGTACTGTCATTGCTTCTCTCAGAATGATGGACTCACTTTATTCACTTTCAATAAATAAATGAATAAAGTCCACCAAATACCCAATTCTGAATAACCATAGTTGTCTGCCAGTCATTCTTTCGGGTTCCATAAGAAAGCAGCGATTTCAGCTCACAACTTAGACAGTCACATTAGTGCTTTTCCTTGAGACATCTATTGTACTTCTGTTTGTAGCCAAGATGTTCTGTGTGTACTTCCCATTTGTCACTTAGAGTATTAAAAAGACATCCTCAATGGTTGAGATTTAATATAAGTAGTAATTATTACTATTTCATCTAGTTCATTATTGAGGATTTTTCCACTGCAAGTATGAGGAATACAGTGATTAGTAGTTTGGTGCTCCTGGCTTGGCTCATGCTAAGGCAACCAGTGTTTTCATCCACCACTGCATCATCAGAACAAATGTCAACACAGTGAAAGAGGCAAATATCATCTTAGTGTTATTATGAAAATAGGTATTCTCTTGTGCATTTTCCAAAAGATTCTAGGGGACCACTAGAGGTTCAATGACTATACTTTGAGAACAACGACTTTAACCCTTTGCCTCCTGAGAGTCACCTAGAGTTCATCAAGAATCCTTTATGTCCAGACTCAGTAGATTGAGAGCAGTCTCCATTCTGGTCTACCAGAAGGCCACAATCTGAATTCTCCTTTTCTATCTTTTCCTTGGATGTTTGGTGTTTGAAAGGATAAGGTCCTTCAGAATAAAAAGAGACCATGTCCCTTTCCAGGAGCTTGGCCACACTAGTCTGGCTGTGAATATTATAAAGCTGAAATTTATAAAGAAGTGCCTGTATATAGAGTTGGAGGGCGGGGGAGATGGCTCATCCTCTGTTGTCAGAGGTCTCTTGGAACCTCCATAGATCCTGGCCTGGTCTCAAGTCTGATGTAGCATAAACCCTACTTTCTAAGCATTGTTCTTCTTACCCTTTTACATAACTGGCTGAATGGTGTCACTGACTCTAAGGTGCTCCCTGGAGGAGAGATGGGCTGCCAGAGGCATTATCTATGTATCCCAGACCCATATGCTTCTCTTAGACCAGAGAACCTATATGTTCATGTCTTTAGGCTGTGATTATGTTCACCACTCATGTGTTGATATTTATCCTGCCTCTAGCAGGGCTCAGTTGGGGATAAGAAATGAGGGTGGGGAGGGTGGCACAGGAGTAATATTGTGGGATAAAGACCTATGGAAGCCTTAGGCAAGCAAAGAAATGAAGTGATACTTCAAAGCCATACCCTTTTGTTGTGGTTAAAAAACCTAACAACAAACCACAACACTCATCTGCCCAACCAATGGAAATTGACAAATGCTAATGTTTTGTCATGTTCATTGCAGATCTATTTAAATAAAAGAAATAAAACATTACAAACAAGATTTAGGTCCCTTAAGCCTATATCTTTTAAATATTCATTGAACATTTGTTTTGAAAAACGGCTGTGAGAAAAGGCAGAGGATAATCACCCTCTCTTCCTGCCAGTGGTTCAACTTGCTCCAAATGTGCCCGCCCCATTCAGCAAACAAAAAACAACACCATTAATTGATGATTAATAACCTTCCTTAGAAGGCCAGTCAGCAGCTGATCTCTCCCCCTCCCCATCCCAATATGCCAACCACATGCAGTTCTCTTTTTCAGAGGCATTCTGGAAACTAGTTGTGGATCATTGCATTCGTGGGGATTTTGATGATGCTTCTTACAAACTGGCTGTCTGTGCACTGCTCAGGCCTGTCCATTTCTCCTTGTCTGGCTGGAGTTATGTGAGCTCACATGGATTACTTGGTCAAGCAAATTGGTAGCTATCTGTGTCCTAGTCAGGAGTAAGAGAGCACAAACAACCCACTCTTGCTCTTTTTCCTTCCCACATCTCCACAGCTACAGTAAATCAGATTGCCTGACATTTTTTTAAAGCTGCATATGAATCTAATGCCCTCAGACTAGAAATTTCCGTTATATCACTCAGCTTATGGCAAGAGCACTGGGCTTCTCTGATTAGTGAAGCTGAAGAGCAGAAATGATTCACAGCCCTTTTGTATTCTAGCTCTTGGGTCTGGGATGAGTGAATGCAGGAGGCTGGCCAAAACACAACCCCAGTGACTCAATTCTTAAATGATTTAAAATGAACATAAGCCTGGGACTTATGTTGAATAAACATCTACATTTAATAAGCACTAAAGAAAGGGGTGAAGTGGCAGGACTAAGGAAACAAAAGTGAGGACACCTGCTTCTGATAATCTTTTGCTCAGTTTCTCTTTCTGTAAGATGGGTCCACTTATAATTAGTGACAGAGGGCTGTCATTGTGAGCAGTGTATTTTAAAAGCATCTTGAAAAATATCTTACAACAAATCAAAGACAATTTCACAGGAACCAGAGTTGAGTTTTATGCCATAAAAGGAGAAAATAATAGACCTAGTCTTCCAAATCAGCAAAGCATCCAACCAGGAAAACAGGAATTATTCTGGCTTTTCTTAGAAAACTGGAAGGAATTTAGGGGCTCTTACAAGATGAATGGAATAAAAGCTAGAGTGCTAAACTTTCTACCATTTGAGAATCAGGTAGAGCAGGACAGGACCCTGAGAATACCTGAAGAGAGGAAGAAAGGGTGTATCAGGAATTTGCATAAACTAATAACTAATAAGCTTGGGAGGAAACCCAAAGGCTACCTTATTTGGCCCCCAAACCAGAACCTCTCACCCCTATTCCATTAGCTCATTGTCTTACTTTTGCTTGAAAGTTTCCAGTGACAAGGAGTCACCACCTCTTGAGGTAGCCCATCATAGTTTTGAGTATCATGCATTGTTATAGGTTGTTTACCAAATCTCCCCCATGAAAAGTTACTGTACTGAGTCCCCTCATCCCTCACTCCTTCCCGTCCAGACATGCCCCAGTTGGTCCAGGTCACTGACAGGTTGTACCACTCAGAGCTGTGCACAGCACTCCGGCAGGAGCCTAATCATCTGTGAGCAGTGTGGAGTGGCCATCAGCAGATGTCTCCAGGCCCCCTCTAACCTCTCCTGACACCTCTCACCCATGTGCTCTGGGAGCAGAGAGGTGAGGGGAGGAGAGGATAGAGGCAGGACACGTGGTGTAGCTGATGTCTTGGTAGATGGGACAGGGTCCTGCCTCCACGCTTCACACTTACCACTTCACCTCATCTCTACTGAGAGGTTTTCTGTTTATTCTTTGTGTCTGTGACAAGCAGTTAAATATTCTGGAGACACTGGTTGAAGATTATATTCTACAGTTGAAATACTCCTGGGTAAAACCATATAGAATCAAGACAAACCAAGGTATGTCTTGGCTCAACACTGCATAATCTCCATAGTGCCGTGGTTCTCAAAGGGTGGTCCTTGGACCAGCAGCAGTAGCATATCAGAGAACCTGTTAGAAATGCAGATGATAGGACCTTACCCCAAACTTATTGTATCAGAAGCTTCTGGACTAGGGCCCAGCACTCCGTGTTTTAACAAGCCCTCCAGGTGATTCTGATTTGGAAGTTCCCCTAAAGTCGGTGCTCTTGGTGCCCCACCCACATGTACCTGTGGAGCCCAGGAACTCCTTCCTAGCTGCTGTGACCTGCCAAAGGCTTATGATGGCTCTCTTCTTGGGAGAGCTTTCTTCTGCCCTCTCATTCAGGCTTCCCTCCCCTTTTCCTGAGAGCACTTTTTATGAGAATCTCCATCTCAGGCTGTGCTGTTCAGGAATAGTCACCCAAAGTTAAGTGAGGAACTGAAAGATTTATGAAGATACTTAAGAGTTCCATTTGAGTATCTGAAAAAAATCTAGATGATGTTGTAGAATGGGACAGTTATTAGCTTTTCTATATAGATCTAGGCTGGGAGATGCCCCACCATGTGTTGGGAGGAACGCCAGAGACAGAATGGTGGCATTGAATTTCTTCAGCAAAAGAGGATGGCTGAAATAGGCCTTAGCATTCTTGCTGCATTTCAGCATCATTAATTCATTCTCAGACCTGCAGTGAGGATGGCGATTAAGGGCTTTTGGCTGATAAGTAGAATGAGTCACAAGGAGGTTCAGTGATAGCTGAAAGTCAGTCACTGAATAAAATTGAGATTCCATTTCCACCCACTTACCCACTACTGCCAACAGCCCAGTTCTTTCTCTGATGATCTGGTGACATTCATTAAAAGCAAATCTTCACCCCTCAACAGCTACTTTCCTAGAACTGATAGAAGGAAATCTTAGCAAAATGGACAAAGTCTCAATAAGATAAGAGACTAATAGCCAACATTTAGCATAGAAAACAACTAGATGCTTTCATCAACTGCATGGTTTGCTGTGTTTGCCTAGAAAAAAGTGTAGATTTGATAATTATTTGTATTTGGTCATGTTGCTTCAGATACTGAAATGGATTGGACCACATCAAATTTCGAGAAAAATGGTCCGCATACACTTCTGTGAGTGACCTGAGTTGGGTCTAAGAGATGCTGCTGCATTGGGACTTGAAGATGGGGGAAGGGTTGATCTTCACTTGGTAACGCAGCCTCTATGTGGACAGCGCTGATGCTATTTCTGTGGTCTTCTGGAACTCCTGCCACCACTAGACCAGCTGTGGTGGATGAGATCCTGAATCTGTTGGTCATATCTGATTTGGAGGCATATTTAGCATAGACCCCTCATGGTGAGGCATGTTGACTTGTAGATGCAGAGTCTCTTGGCTATGGTTGTAACCATGACCTTTTGCGCTTGGCTCAGTAAATCATTTCATTCAGCAAGTGCTTTTATTAAATCCTGATTATGTACCAGTCAGGTGCTGGGGATAGAGAGGTGAAAGACGCAGACAGTCCTTGATTTCATGGGTCACCGGGGGAGATAGATATGTGGAGCAGCAATTACCCTCAGTTTGGTAAGTGCTAAGGAAGCACATAGGAGGTGCTCACTGCCCGGTCTGGCTGGTGGCTGGGAGAGGAGATGAAGTGATTCTTGAACAGTCTTGAAGGATCAGAAGAAAGGATCATAGGACAGTATCTGGGTATCTGAAAAAATCTAGGAGAGGAAGGTGGGGAGAGGGAGAGGAAGCAGAGTGCTAGTCCTGGCAGAAGGGCCAGGATGAAGGGATGACACTTAAGTAGATCCTTGTGGCTGAAGCTCCAGGTATGCATAGTGGGTGGGCTGGTGGGAAGGCAGGGCAGCAGCAGGACCCAGTCTGGGGAGGAAGGGAGAGGCAAGAGCCCAAAGGATCTGGGATGTTATGGACAGCATTGCAGACTTTATCCTAAAGGTGGTGAGAAGTCATGTGGGTATTAATCGGCAGAGCAAGTGAGATGAGATGTTTAGAAAAGGTCTTTATGGCAGGAGTGTGGAGGCTGGAGTGGAAGGAGACAGGCAGAGCAGATAGGTTTGTGCTGGAACCCAGGAAAGACACCATGAAAGTTTGAATAAGGCAGTATTAAAAAAAATTTTTTTTTAATGTTTGTTTTTGAGACACAGAGAGACAGAGCATTGAGGGAGGGAGGGGCAGAGAGAGAGAGAGAGAGAGAGAGAGAGAGAGAGAGAGAGAGAGAGAGAGAGATACATAGAATCCCAAGCAGGCTCCAGGCTCTGAGTTGTCAGCACAGAATCTGATGTGGGGCTCAAACCCACGAACCATGGGATTGTGACCTGAGCTGAAGTCAATGCTTAACTGACTGAGCCACCCAGGTGCCTCCCCGCTTTTTTTCTTTTAATATTTGTTTTGTTTTTTAGAGAGAGAGTGAGCAGGGGAGAGGCAGAGACAGAGAGAGACAGAAGATCTGAAGCAGGTTCTGTGTGGACAGCAGATAGCCCAATGCAGAGCTCCAACTCACTTACAAACCCACGAGATTATGACCTGAGCTGAACTTGGATGCTTAACCAACTGAGCCACCCAGCAATCCCAAGTATTTCTTATTCTGTATCAGACATGTGCATTTTAATATTAGCCCCCCAGCACCCACCACCCCCATATTAGCTGTGTGACCTACAGCAAGTTACCTTACCTCTCCAAGTCTTGCTTTTCCCATATGTAAGATGATTTAATGAGGACTTCCCTTACAAAAGCTGTGAGGATTACATGTAAAGTGCTTGATGCAGTGCCTAGAGCATAGTAATCACTAAAACATGGTATCTTTATTCTTGTTCTTATGCAGCCATCCTGACTTGGATAGTCTCCCTGCAAGCAGGCACTGAAGCAAGGACTTGGGTGCAGGAAATTCATTTGGGAAGTGATCCTAGAAAGCACAGGTGACTGAGGAAAGTGAGGTAGGGAAACACCAATGAGTGGGGGTGCTGCTGGGTGCATTGCTGCTGTGGGCAACTGGAGCTCAAATTCACTAGGAGCTCTAAGAAGAACTGTGTAGAACATAACTCAAAAATTTCCCTCCAAAAGACAGGAAAGCTGGGGTGTTTGTCCACCAAACTCATCCGTAATTGGCTGAGGGTTGCCTCTGTAGGTCTTAGATCCCCTGTCCTTCCAGAATGCTCTGTGCACAGGCTGAGTAGCTTGTGTGGCCCTACTGGTGTTGGGGCCTCAAGCAAGTCTCAAGCAGCAGAGACAGACGTGATGAGGGAGACTATCACAGATACAACCCACAGCGTCCTCTGAGGCTGAGGTGGACTCAGCAGACTTGGGACTTGGGCAGAGTATCAGGTCTCCTGCAGTGGAGTGAAGGGACCCTTAAAAAGATATTTAGAGGGGCACCTGGGTGGCTCATTCGGTTAAGCCACCTACTCTTGATCTCAGATCAGGTCAGGTAGAGCCTGCTTGGGATTCTCTCTCTCCTTTCTCTCTGCCCTTCTCCTGTTTCTCTCTCTCTCTCTCTCTCTCTCTCTCTCTCTCTCTCTCTCTCTCTCTCTTTCTCTCTCTCTCTCTCTCCCTCTCTCAAAAAAATAAACTTAAGAAAAAGATACTTAGAAAATAGAACCAACAGATCTTGATGAGTGGAAGAAAGAAATAGGGTGGATGGAGTCTTAAAATGGTGTGTATTTCAGGTTTGGGTTTAAACTTCAGTCCCATTCATAGGGTGTAGAACAACTGTAGAGAGGTAGTTTGGGGGATGATGGTGGTAAGGAAAGGGGGTGATTTCCATTTGGACACACCGAGTTCGAAGTGTGTATGGTAGAGCCAGGTGTCAGAGTGGGTGAGCAAAAGGAATTTTCCTGATTCCCATTAAATGATGTGGATTTTATTCTGACATGTAAAAATTTCTTTTACAAGTTTTGTAGGAGCAAATCCTGTGCTCGGATAATGAGTGAAGACTTTTTCCCCCTGGTAAAAGGGCACATTTAATCTGGCAGTTTAAGTGATGGCTTTTAAAACAGCCTGGTGTCTCTTTTTACCTGCTGTTTACTCATTAGGTGACTTTGAACCTGTTGGTGAATTCCATTGCAGATTATTTTCCTCTGAAGAAAGGGAATAATAAATACTCTCTTGAGTTATTGCATAGCTGTTGCAAACTAGATAGCATTTTCAAAGCCCTTCTGAGTTGTTGCAAAGCACAGTACTCCATGGAGTGTTGTATTACTTTGCTTCAGTTTGCTTTTAAAACTTACAGCATTCCAATTATCCTGTTGTTACTGACTTCAATGCTAAAGTGAATATGCTTGTTTTCTAAAATGGAGTTTTTAGATGATAAAACCTTATATGTGCCAAGTGAGATAAGCCAGATAGTTAGCTAATTATGGCACGGAACTCATCCTGATTGTATATATATTTTCTCTCCATGTGCATATATATTTGCATTGAAGATATGCATCCTGTTTTCACTCTATTTCAGAATGCATTTTTCAATAGATGTTGAAACCACTTACATTTTAATTTTCTGAAGTGGTTTCTTTGATGGATATTTTATTAGAGGAAGCGTAGGACATCCAAGTCAATGGGGCCAGATATAAAAATATGAAATTGGGAAAGTCTGACTTGAGCTTTCTCTTTCAAGGTGACTCTCCCACTTCCCCAAGGGCCATCCCATGTCCCAATGTTCACTGCCAATGTGCCCAGGGGTTGTTGGCCTCCAGCTCCAGAGAGGTGTTTATGATACCATCAGAGACTCTAAGGTTTACAAAGTGGCCTGTGATGTTTACCTTAGTCACACTTAATTTGTAGAGTGCTGAGTATAATGCAAGGCTCTGAATGACACACTGAAAGTGGAAGAGGTGAAGTAAGCAAACTGGTGGTGGAACACAGCCAGACAGCCAGAGTCTGTGTCCTCTTCCTTAGTGGTGGGATTGGACTGATAGTTACTGTAGAGACTGGCTTTCAAGGAAGGCAAGAGAGAACGTAGCAAGTATTACCATGGGCTGGGCACTGTCCTAAGCATTTGGCTTGTAGAGCAGTTCATTTAATTTAATAAGTAATATATTTTCTTAGAAATGTGCACAAAAGTCAGCATTTCTAGAGAAAAGCACGAAGCTCCCATTTTTCTCAATTTCTCTCCCATTTCTCTCTCATCTAGCTCCCATTTCTCTGAGAGCTCCTGCTGCTGGCCCTTAGAGCCTCCCTCCCCCTCTCCCCTTCCTTTTTCTTTTTGTTTAAATAAATAATTTTAAGGACTGAATTGTACAGTTGATGCTTTTTAAGTTCCAAGCAAAAATAAGGCCTCTTAATGGTCCTTTCTCTAAGGGAAAAATATGATGGTGAAGTCATAGGAGTTTTGACAACTGATTTTTTTGGATTAATGAAATAGTTTGCATGGTACAAAATAAAATAATGACAATCACATTATTTTACTTTGGAAGGACAAAAGCAGGCACATTCAGAGATTGAATGCTTTTATTTTTATTTTTTACTATTTTTTTAGGGGAGGGGCAGAGCACGAGTGGAGAAGGGGCAGACAGAGAGGGAGGCACAGAATCTGAAGCAGGCTCCAGCTCCTAGTTGTCAGCCCAGAGCCGGAGGCGGGTACTGGAACCCAGCAATGGTGAGATCCTGACCTGACCCGAAGTGGGGCAGCTCAACCAACTGAGGCATCCAGGTGCCCCAGAGATTGGATGTTTTTAGACTGTAGTGTGGGATTATTGGTCCTTCTGCTCTGCATTTGATGAAACTAGCTCAAGAATAAAGATTTAGATGTTGAAATGGGAGTTCTACCAGAGCTCTCTCTGCTGGCACCTGGTCGTCGTGGCTCTGGAGCTGTCTAGTAACCTAGCCATATCCAACGCTTTCTTTTAGAACCTGAGGTCTGGGCAGGCTGAACTTGTCAGGCGCATGCGCAGCTCAGTTGCCTGCAGAAAGCGCTGAACTTTGTACAGGCCGTGGGTGGCAAAGCACTTGTGTGTGCCCACCCTGCTGTTCAGCTTGGAGCCACCACTGGTTTCAATTATGACTTCAACAGGCAGCATTGAGGACTTCTCTATTCATTACAGTGCCTCACACTCTATAATTAGTAATAAGGGAACATAGACACTTCACAAATATAAAGGGCTAAACAATAATCAGGCAGTAAAGGCAACGCATTGGGACCTTTCTACCTCTTTGTTTCCTTCAAGTTAAAAAAAAAAAAAAAACCTCTTGTTGCTTCATTTTATTTTCTTGCCTTGATTAACCTGGGTTTGAATCTCATTCTGACCACTGATTAGGTGTGCGACTTTGGGCATTTTACCTAACCTTGCTGTGCCCCAGTTTCCTTATCAGTAAATGTAGATGATGATAGTTCCCATCTCAAGGGGTAGTTTGAGGATTAAATGAGATAATTCATGCAGATGCTTTGTAAGGAGCTCTGCTCATATGAAACCTTGTTCAGTAAATGTTAGCGCTTATTGTTATCATTTTAATTTCCAATGAAATGAATGCAATTGTATGAGAAATAGATGTAGGTCTTTTTGAGTGCCTTTTTAAAAACCTTCTATAACAAACATTAAGTACACTCACACAAATAGGTCAGTATAATTATCACCCCCCATCTCCACATGTACACAATCTAGCATTGGCAATGATCAATATTTTATCAGGTTTGTTTCATAAAGTCCCATGTTTTCTTCTGGAATATTTTAAAGTAACTCCCAAGTACCATGTCATTTCACCCATACATTCGAGTGTCTTTTTGTTATTAACATCCTAATATGCTAAGAGCTCCTTGAGACTAGGTCTTCTTAACCTCGAACTCCAGCTCATAGGAGTTACTGCAGTTAGTAAAAACTCAACAGATGTTTAATTAGTGAATGAACAGCCCAAACAGCTTTCTCCACTTTTGTAGATGCACCATAAATATCTGCTGAGTGAATAAATGAGGACAAGGATTTTATAGAGTGCCTGATGTAAATGGAGTTGCGCATGATTTACAAAATAAAGTATTTTTAAAACTCAGATGAGACTTTCTAATACTTGGAAGTTTAATATTGCTGTGAATATTAATAATGCCCAAATAATTAGCACTTGAAAGAAGGTTTAATTCTGACACTCAGATTATTTGTGAATGTCTAATTGTAGGCAACTTCATGAAAAGCAATTAGCAGATTCTTCAAACACATGACAAATCCTTTATTACTGTGCTTATAAGTGACACGGTTTACAGAAAACCAAATATAATTAAATAATAGTGAACTTGAAATCTACCACAGACTCAAGATATACAAGGTATACTTGGCAAGGCAAAAATTCTCAAACACTAGGTTGTTTCAGGTGAAAGGTAAATTTCCATTAAGTAATTCCCACTTTTTTTTTGTCTTACAGACAGTTCCTTTGGCAATAACTTCCACTTTAGCTTTTATTATATAAAAATATAACAAAATTTCATTATATACAAACATTACATTACACAATGTACAGGTTAAAAACACTAAGAAAAAGGCAAGCTGCAAATGAAATTAAAGGCAATAGCATGATAAGAAAAATTAAATACTGCACACATTTCATAAAAATTACATTAACTACATTTTTGTTTGCAAATACCAAACAGTACCAATGTGATTGGAAATAGCTTCCAACAACTTCATTTTAAGGCACATCTTGCATATTTATATATACAACACTGAAACCTGTCAATAACTTAGGGGCTTCTCAGAGTGACCTGTATATGTTGTGAAGACATGCAGCATGGGATTATACATTTTCATTGGCTTCCTTCTTTGGGGACAGGTACCTGCCAGGTGGGGACTGGTAGAGGGATACTCCGATCTCCTGCAAGTCTGGGAGCCTCCCAGGACGGGGAGGGGAGAGCAGAGTGACTGTCCTGTCATAGTCCCTGTGTAGCACTTTCTCGTAGACGCTCTGAAGCCCCACTGTCTTGGGCAGCTGGGCCTGGTAGTAATTGTCCCTGCGCAGAGGATCCCGAGGCAGGGACGTGCTCTTACAGAAGGTAGACATCTGGGCCGGTGGTGGGTGAGGCGGGGGGTGTGTGTTGGGCCCTCCGCATGAGGGGCTCCAGCAGCGGTCAGAGTGGCCCAGGATCTTACACTCAGCCGTGCACGCCCACAGTCCTAACAGAAAAGAGACAGGGAGAGAGCGTGATGATTATTACTGAGATTGCACACAGCTACGCCTCCCTCTTCAGAATGTCAGATGGGGTCAGTGAGGCTGAAAAGAAGAATATGAGGGTGAACGCGGTGATTCAAGATGCGAAAGGAATACTGCTTCGTAGAAAGCCACCTTTAATACGAAGCTGGCTCAGCCCTTCTAGCTGGAAGCAACTTAAAAACCTGATAAGCAGAATTCCCCTTCTCAGGTAGCTAGCGTCACCCCTGCCTCCGCCTAACAGGATGGGAGTGTATTCTTTATTCAATTGATGGAGCTGCCTCCACGAGGCATTTTGAAATTCCTCTCTCAGAGGAAGGCTGGGATCCCAAACCCAGAGAACTGAACAAAGTGGGAAAGGAGGAGGGGAGCTGGGAGCAGAGACAGAAGAGGGCCGAAGGAGGCGGGGAGAGAAGGAACGCTGAACTTGGCAGGAAAGGAGAGTCCTCACCACTCTGCATGTGGTTGATGAGATCCTTTTTCAAAGCGTCCCCGCTGATGTCAGAATCGCTGTCGTTGAAATCACTGTCCCCTTTGCCGCTGTCTTTGCCGCTGAACTTCTCTGCTTCTCGGCCGGAGATGGTATTGAAAGAGTGTCCTTTCCAGACCGCCACGGGGGGCGCCGGCTCCTTTCCGAAGCCGGGGGAGGCACCGTAGGGCTGCAGTAGGGAATGGGAGTAGCGGGGTGGAAGGGGTGGGGGGAGGGAGCGGTGAGGATTGGACAAGAAAAAAAAAAAAAAAAAAACAAGTGTGACAGGTTAGGCCTCTCCCGCGCAAGCACACCCAGACCCCTCCAGTCCCTTCCCCCAGCCTGTCCGCGGAGCACGGAGGGGGGCGCCCAGCCCAAGGAAGGCCTCACCTCGGCGTGCGCGCCGCGGAGCCGCTGCTGCCCCTCGAAGTGACAGGAGCTTTCCCCCGTGGCGCTGCCGCCCTCTGAGCCCGGCACTTCGGCCGCTGCGACCGCGGGCGGGGGCGGGTCGGCCGCGGGGCTGCCAAAGGGCGCTTTGCCGCTGCCAGGGAAGGTGAGCACGTCGAACATGTTGGGCCTGGGCCCGGCTCCCCGGGCGGCCTCCTCCGGGGAGCCGGGAGCCGAGGCTCCGCCGCCCGCCGCCCCGGGCCGCTCTTCCCGGCGCGCCCCCCCTTTGCGCACCTCCTTCTTCCGGCGGTTGCAGGTGGTGGCGATGGCGATGATGGCGGCCAGCAGCAGCGTGCAGCTTCCGGCCAACACGATGATGACGATCAGCGGAGTGTCCCATTGTAGCGTCGGCCCCGACGCCGCAAGCCGCGAGCCGGGCGGGCGAGAGCGCTCCGTGCTCCCAGCACTGGCGGGCGCCACCAGCCCGCGGCCGTCACCTGCTGTCACCACGAAGCTGACAGTGGCAGTGGCGGAGAGCGGGGGGCGGCCGCCGTCGGATATGACCAACAGAGCCCGGAACACGCGGCCCGGCGGCTCCTGCGAGAGGTCGCCTGTGAGCACGATCTCCCCCGTGCGGCGGCCGATGGCGAAGGCTTCTCGTGGCTCCTGCTGCAGCAGCTCGAATGCCAGCTCCCCGTTGGCACCGTCGTCCGCATCCCGGGCCTGCACGCGCGCCACCGCCGTGTCCCTTGCCGTGCGCCCGGGAACCGCCACTTCCAGGGTCCCGTTGGCCGGCACCGGGTGCACCAGGACGGGTGCGTGGTCGTTCTGGTCCAGTACCCTCACTTGCACCAGGGCACTGCTGGAGAGTTGAGGGGAGCCACCGTCGCTCGCCTGGATGCGCACGTCGAGCTGGCGTAGCGTCTCATGGTCGAAGCTTCGCAGCGCGTAGATGGCCCCGGTAGCCGGGTCCACCGACACATAGGTGGACACCGAGCCCCCCGCACGGCCTACTTCGGCCTCCAGCAGCCGGTAGGTGACCTGGCCGTTGCGGCCCAGGTCCGGGTCCCGGGCGGCCACTGTGGCCAAGTAGGCCCCTGGGGGGTTGTTCTCACGTACAGACACCTCGTAGACCGGTCGTGTGAAGAGTGGCGCGTTGTCGTTCTCGTCGCTCACGCGCACCGTGTAGGGGCGCACGGTGCGAAGCGGAGGCGAGCCTCTGTCCTCGGCCACCAGCGTCAGGTTGTACTCAGCGATGCGCTCGCGGTCCAGGGACGCCGCAGTCACCACCAGGTAGCTGCCCGCGTAGGCCGGCTGCAGCCTGAAGTGCTCGTGCCCGTAGAGGGCGCAGCGCACCTGCCCATTGGCTCCCGAGTCTCTGTCCGAGGTGCTGACCAGCGCCACCAGGCTCTCGCGCGCCGCCCCCTCTGGCACCAGCGAGATGGCGCCGGCCTCTGGCGTCCCAGGCCCGGTCGGTGAGGTCGCGTCCGCACCCCCAAGAGCGGCGGCGGCGGCGGCGGCGGCGAAGGGAGAGGCGGCAGGCGCGCCCGGGGCGGCCAGCGGGGTGATGGTGATGTCCGGAGCGTTGTCATTGACGTCGCGGATGCGCACGATGACTTTGCAGGTGGAGGCCCGGGGCCCGGGACCGCGGTCCTGGGCCCTCACGTCTAGCTCATAGGTGTCCTGGCGCTCGTAGTCCACGGGTCCTGCCAGGGTGAGGCGGCCCGAGCGCGGGTCCAGGCGGAAGAGGCGGCGTGCCTCCGGCGGGGTGCGGGCACCGAAGGCAAACACCACGTCGCCGTTGGGACCCTCGTCGGGGTCAGCTGCGTCCAGGTCCAGAAGCAAGGAGCCCACGGGCGCGTCCTCCGCCAGCTCCACCTCCGCCACGGCGCCCTGCGGGAAGGCCGGGCTGTGGTCGTTGGCGTCCAGTACTCGCACACTGAGGGCGGCCGTGGCAGAGCGCGGCGGGCGGCCGCCGTCCTGGGCCACTAGCTCCAGGCTGTAGGCGGCTTGGCTCTCGCGGTCCAGCTCCTGCAGCAGCACCAGGTCCGCGCACTGGGCGCCGTCCGCGCGCGTCTGCAGCTCCACGCGGAAGGGGCTGTGAGGCTCGGCCAGGCGCACGCTCTGCAGCCCGTTGGCTCCCACATCCTCGTCCACCGGCACCTCCAGGGGGATGCGCGTGCCCACAGCCGCGCCCTCGGACACCTCCACGGGGATCTGGGCCCGGGGAAAGCGCGGCGCGTGATCGTTGATGTCCCTCACCTCCACCTCCACGTGTACCAGCCGGAACTGCTCCTGCGAGAAGCTGACCACGTCGAAGGCCAGCACGCACTGTGGCGCTTGGCCGCACAGTCGCTCGCGGTCCAGGCCCGCGTCCCCGACGGTCAGCTGCCCGTCGCCCTCTCGCACCCGGATCAGCGAGCTGTTGAACTGCTTCATCAGGCGGAAGCTTGTGTCTCCGGATACTTTCATATGCAGGTCCTCAGCCAGGGTCCCGATGACGGTGCCAGGGGCGTCCTCTTCGAAGGTGCTGTATCGCACTGTCTTGCTCTGGGCCACTGAGAGAACCCAACAGAGGCTGAAGAGCTGTAAAGGGAAAAGGCAGGGGCTGCCCCCGCGCCTCACCAGACTCATGCTGCTAGCCCTAAGTACTATTCCAAAAGGCTGAGGGAGCAACTCCTTTCTGGTTTGCAGGTGTAGGTCCGGGCGTGAGTCCCACGCTCCTCGGAGCACGCTCTTTGCGAGCCCAGTGCGGGAGATCTGCGGACGGCAGCTGGAGGTTCCGGCGGGCTCTGAGAACGCTCAGACCAGCCCACACTACACACCTCTCCCTTCCTTCTTGCTGCTGGAGCTGCACCGCTGCGCGTCGCCTCTGCTTTTATAGCAGCCGATATGCAAATAGCCAGAGCCGGGCAGCCAATGGCAGCTTCGCCATCGCGCCGCTCCTACGCCAGCCTCTGACAATCCCTTTAATGTGGAAAGGCTTAGAGGGGAAAACAAGAAAGGAAAATTAGGGAATCTATTCTTTGTTTCTTTAACTCCTTTCGCCCTTTTTTTCCGTTCCTGTCAGCGCCCTGAATACAGACGAGTTGGCACGGGTCGCCGGGAGCAAAAGGAGCGGATGGTTTTGTTAATTGTGCCTGTCCAGGACCGGCTGAATTGACAATAAACAAGCTTGGATTTCGAGGTAGTGGTTTGGGACCCCCCAGCCACTTTCTGCATTTTGCATCTAGGAGGCTTCTAAACCTTTTTCCTTTCACTCCACCGACTTGCTCAGCGCAGTAAGATTTTGCTAGCCTTCTCTCCCAGCTTCCCACGGCTCTCAGATGCAGTCTCTCGATTTAGAAGTCCTAAGGATAAGAAAGAATTGATTTTATTCAAATTTGTGTACAGCAATTGTGTTTTACTCGTGTGAGCCACGGCGATCAGGGCTGCCACTTCCCTTTCAGAAAAGAGCTCTGCGATGTGTTAGTATGCATGTCACTGTCCAAATGGCTTTCTTAAGCCCTGCGCCCTAGCAGGCCAGGAAAAAAAAAAGTTCCAAATAGGATTTAGCATAAGCTTGAGGAGATTTGGAAAGGTTTCAAAGATCAGACTGTATCAAAGGCTTATGAAGCCCTCGTTAGCAGTGGAAATAGAATGGCATGGCAGGCGATCCCATTGGAGGCCCCAATGTCTGTATTATTTCACTGTGACAAGCTAAGGGGAGAGAAAGTTGAACAGTTTCCACTGCGGAGTTGGGCTAACTTGAATATAATGAGCAAACGCCACATGTATCCATTATGTTCCTCTATTCATCCCCAATCACTGCCATAACTCTCAGGCTAAACGGTGATGGGCGCTGAATTCCACACAATACCCGGCTCGTATTAAAGTGCATTTAGAGAACTTTCCCTCCTGATGCCTTGTTCCGCCTATTTAGAGGATTTTCTTTCTGTTCTAATAGGGCTACTCGGAGAAGTAACACTCATCCTGTTCCAGAAGAACAAAATCACAGCATGAGGTTGAAACCTGGCACTAACCTGGGGGAACTTAACCATCTGCCTACAAACGTGTGGAGCTTTGGTATTTCCAAACTCTGGGCTGGGCGGTCCCGGGACTTGCCAGGCTTTGCGGTGTTCCTCCCACAGGTATTCCCCTCACCCCCAGGATCCGTGAAGACCAGGGAGATGGAGCTCCAAGCAGGTACAAGCCGAATTGTTATTGAAGAGCTTTATTGAACAGGTTATGCAAATACACATGAAGGAGGAGAGGTAAAAACAAAAGCCACACACTGCAAGAAATTTTTTTTAAAGCGATGGATTTGATAAGCAGACTGTATTTAGTAAATGTTCTTCTGAATCCAGATTTTATTCCTGCAGTCAGCATCCAATTCCCTCAAACCTGAGTGAATATGTCCTGGGGTCTTTTCAGAAGAAGTTCAGGAGTTCCCCTCCCCCCACCCCCCTCCGTAGGGAGACCTAGCAGGAAGGTGGGGGTGCAGTGCCGGTGAAGGAGAATGAAGTAGGAGCCCTGGAATTGCTAAAGAGCAAAACATAAAACAAACAAACAAAACACACACACACACACACACACACACACACACACACACACACGAAGCCCCGGAGATCAATAAATACAGTTCTTAGGAGACTGAGAAGAGGGCGGGGCGGTGGATGGTTGGGGGCGTCCTCAGAGCCGTGTGCCTCTGGGTTCCTTTCCTGCCTTTTTCACCTTGCTGCCCTGGTATCGCTAAAAGCATTGATGCCAGGCAAACTGCAGCCGCGCAGGGATGGTGAGCAGGCGACGCCCCCTGCAGGAGCCCAATTCCCTAGCCTTCCCTTCCACTCCACTCCACCCCCCCCCCCCAGCTGCCAATTAATAGCTTGCTTTTTCTCTGCTTCTGCCTAAGAGACATTTCTCGGCGGGTATGCACAGCCAAAAGAACTTCCTGTCTTCTTTCCGAGCTCCGCAGCACTCCCATCCCGGCCTGGGGCCTGCTAGTGACCTTTAGTGTTTCCAGGGTCGTGCCCTCCTTCTTCCCCCTTTCCAGAGTCAGCCCAGACTCGAACAGATTCAGAACTCCGCAGTCAGACAGTGGCCTCCCGGTGCCATTAGTGTAACCCCCTAGAGGTCAGGTCCGTGCGGTGCAGTGGCTGTGAAGCCAAGAACCCAGGGAAGGACTAGGGGAGGAGGAGGGTGAGGGCCGTGGGGCCAGAATAGCAGAGAAAGATGTTTTCAGATGTTTCCGTGAGTAGACAATTGCCTAGAGCACGGTCGCTAGTGACTGGGAACCGGACCCCACGACTGCGCCCCCTGCGGCCCAGAGCCTCTCAGTTTTGGGTCGCAACACAGGACTCCAACCGCGTGCTGTTTAAATTTGTTTTATTTTTGCTTGGCTGGAGAATTCCAACTACCTGATATTTTTATTCAAAGCGCTTCGCGTCATCTTGCTTATTCTCCAGACTGAAACACTGGAAGGCGTGCTGGGGGAAAGGGGAAGGGAGTGGCAGAACAGACACAAGCCAGGAGGTGGTAGGAGGGGTGTGGAGGCGGCTAGTAGCTGGTCTAAAGCATTTTATCCTGGGGTAGCGACTCGGCCGCTCGGAAGTGACCCCGACTGCAGCGGCGCCAGGAAGCGCTGGGTTCAGAGTCCCGGCCGGGGAGCCGCTGGAGGCTGGCGGCGAACACCGCCTTCGGAGCCGGCGGCAGAGGTGTGAAGGCACGCGAGCAGAGCTAGCTCCCGGCCCTGCCTCCTGCGGCCTCCAGATTATTGAAATACGATTTAAAATAGCGCATCAGCGCCTACAGCAACTCCTGGGGGAAGCAAAATGTCCATGGAGGTGGAGCCGGAGGGGTCGGAGGGAAGGCAGGGGAGCTCGCCTTCCCCCGCGCCGATCCCACCGCACAAAAGCAGCTCGAATCGACTTGTTATCATACCAAAGGCCCGAGCAGGCTCAAAGGAGCCCCTTTCTCCGGGTTTTAGCAACTTCACCGGCTACAGTCTCGCAATCCTGAGAACAAACACAGCCCTACAATGGCCGGCGTTTTCTCGGAATGCTAATGTTGCAGGCTCCGCAAAGCTGGGTTTCTGTTGCTGAGCCTAATGCCTGCTTTGTGAAACTCGCGTGCAGACCCCGAGATTGACACGGGCGTCACGTGACGGATTAGGGCTCTAGGAAAGTTTTCAAAGCGGCGACAATGGGGGGCTCAGCCTGATCTGATATCTCCCACAGTTTAGCGGGAAAGAAAAATCAGGATATATTCTCATATGTAATAGGATTATCTTTTCCATTTCAAGTTCTATACAGCATGTAATTTATTTTTAATTAGGATTATATCTACCAGGAAAGGGAACTAGACTTCGCTGGAAAGTGTAATTCTAAGGATGGATGGGGAGAGGGGTTATTTTTTAACCTTTTAACTATTAAAAAAAAAAAAAAAGCTCAGGGCCTATTGTTTTTTCTTGGACAGGCTCACTCCATCCATACACCTTCCAGGGAAGTTTGCAGCAAGTGCTCCTCCAAGCAGAGAACAGAGGCAGCTCTTCAGAAATATTCACCTCATTCTTGTAAGGAATCACACTTTGTAGAAATCTCTTAGAATTTATGTCGCTGAGTTTTGCTGGGGTTTGCTCTCTAGAAATGCAACCAATCTCTTTCCTATGCTCCAAATGCTAACTTATATTTTTTAAAATGCACCTCCCTTTTTTATTGGCAGTGACTTTTAAACTTTAATACCAACCACAGAGTAACATCCTCCGTAGCCATAATTCAAACTGAGCAGTCAGATGAGACAGTTTGGGGGTGAGGGTAACTGTTGTTTAAACATTGATTTTAGATTGATCCCAGTGCCAAGATGCTCACAAATCCTGGACCATTTCCAAGTCTTGGGCTACTCATCCTCTCTTGTGTTCTGTGTGTCGGGCCCCTGGGGGATGCCTGCTTAACCTGAGAAGAAACAAAATATAGGCTGTGGACTGCAGGCTTTGAGTCATCCTGCTTGGGTTCAGATCTGATACCAGTGAATTGCTGCTTAACCCTGGGTTAAGATATCTCTGTAAATGGGGATAATAATAATACTTTATAAAGTTGATTTAAGGACTCTGTAAGATAATGCAGAATCAGGTGCTTAGGAAGTCCTGAACACATGTTAATTATCATTCCTTTTAAAGTACAAAGAGGTATAATCTGAACTTCTTATTTTATAGGTGAGGTATTTATTCAGAAAGACAAAATAGAAAACAAAATAAAAGAACAACCCTCACATTTCCTGTCTGCTTCTTTGCTTTCCTTTTAACTGTCCTTCTGATTTCTTTTTTCCTTCTACCCTTCTGGAAATAATAATAGATATAGTGGTAGGTGCATAGATCCCAATGGAAGGAGAGAAATGGTCATGTGAGGGCTCATGTAATTTTAATGCTTTCATGTAATTTCAAAATTTTTTGGAACCTTACTCTCTGGTTGATATCAGATGATGGCAAAAAGGAATTTCCAGTGGGCTTTTCCACCATTCTTTACTACAAAAGCCATCTATCATGACTGAAACCACCAACAGACACAAATATTTAGTGGACAGCAGCCCATAATTCTGGGGGAGCTTGATTATTCCAGAAGACTTTCCCTCCTAGGATGCTCAGGAGTAGCAGGTGACTTCCTGTGCCTTACATGGAGTCAGTGTTTGACCCTGTGCTTCCCCTTAACATTAGTCTACCAGGACTGCCAGAAACTACAGTGCTGTTTAAACAATGGACATTTATTTTCTCACAGTTCTGGAGGCTGGAAATCTAACATCAAGGTGTTGACAGGTTTCTTCTGAGGGCTGTGCGGGAGGATCTGTTCTATGCTTTTCTCCTAGCTTTATTTGAAGAAGAAGGAGGAGGAGGAGGAGAAGGAGGAAAAGGAGGAGAGGCGGAGGAGAAGGAGGAAAAGGAGGAAGAAGAAGAGAGGAGGAGGAGGAAAAGGAGAAGAGGAAGAAAATAACTAGTAGACTTTGTATGCCAGCCCTGAGTGAGGAAACATAAATGAGGAAGGATACCACGATTGGGTATGATGACTGCTGTGATGAAGGCCCGTGCTGCAGCCTATCACAGGTGGCTACCCACAGTCTTTAGGGGAGCAGAATACCTGAATTCAGGCCACAGGTCAAGAGTAGTGGTGCATGAACCCAGAGGAGGGGTCCCAATGCGCTGAGCGGTGGAGATGCTCAGGGAAAGCTTTCTGCAGGAGGTTAACATTTGAGCTGAAATATGAAGGATGAGTAGACATTAGCTAGGGATAGAAAGGGAGAGAGAGGGGTGCAGATGAATAGGTCATTCCTTCTTGCAGGAATAGGAAGCTCAATGGCATGAAGTCCAAGGGTTGAGGTATGAGTTGCCATGAGGGTCTGGGTTAGGGGCATTGGGGTGAAGAAAGTCAGAGTGAGCAGGTCAGTGCTTCATATACCACATTAAGGAATTCTAGTTCTATCCTTAGGCAATGGGGTTGAAGGATGTCATTGTGAAATCACAGGTTCACCAGGGTAGGGCAGGAAAGTGGAACAAAGACTGTGGAAACTGGTAGACCCTGATCTAGGAGGGAGGTGAAGGGAAACTCTCTCAAGTTACTGGTTTGGGAACAGTCACTAGCTCCATAGTGGTCTGGCCAAATCCCAGGAGACTCAGGATAGAGATACATGCACTGAGATGGCACTTGCTGTCTGTGGGTCGAGCCAGAGGACCATTATCTGCCAACCTGCCAGAGGGTGCTGGAGCACGTAGGGCCCGCAGGAGCTGGCTGGTGATCTCCAGCATCTCCAGTCCTCTGGAGAATGCAGTTTCTTGCAGGAACCTCCTCTTGGATGTCTGGTTCCAAGGAGAGTTCAGGCAGACAGCAGTGAGAGAGAGGGGATTCTTTTTGCTCAGAAAGTTGAGTCTTCCCTGGGTTCAGCCTGGAGCAAGTCCAGAGTCCTTCACAGTAGGTCTTTTGTTGGACATAAGTCCAAGACAAATAGTGCTGGTAGAGGGGGTGAGAAGCGGCATGTTCCACAGCTGCCCATGGCCTGGGGGTGTGGACAGAAAGCCAGTGTCCTCCTCATCACCCAAAGATTCAGTGTGTTGAGGGGCAGGGAATAAGAATTTCCCTGGAGCCTTTTGGTTGGAAAATATAGGATATGGGATATGGCGGGGCTTCCTAGGATCCTGTTGATGGAGGATGGGCACTCTGAGGCAGAATTACAGGCGAATTACAGAGTTCATGGTGGAAAAGAAGAGGTTATCGATAATCAAAGGAACCCTCAGTGAGGATGAAAAAAAAAAACACAAATCTCTGCTCAAACCATACTCAGGAGTTCTGTAGTTAGATAAATTGGATGGATTGACTGCTTTCAGAGCCTAAAATATGTTGTTGCAAATTTGGGGTTTGGTTATTAATAAATGCCACATGATTCAAAAGAAATTAAAGCAGGAATTGGAGCCTTTTCAAGGCAGAGAGAATTTAATCATTGACTGTTTTTTTTTTTTTTCTTTTTTCCTCAAAGTCATTGTTCTGTAAGTGCTGAAGACTTCTGACTCAGGCCTTCCTTTGCATCTGATGGCTTGAACTCGCCTGCTCCATGTGGGTCACAATCCACTTTTGAAATGGAAATGAAGTCTGCGTGGCAGCCTCGCCCTCAGAGCCCTGGGACCCAGGCCCCGCCAGGGCACTGCAGAGCCTGGTGTTATAAATTTCTGCGTAGATCTGAGAGCAGTTTTAGGCCATTGATCTCATGTCACCCAGAATCGAGATGGAGTGACGGCTGATAAACTGCATGGTGACAGGCTGCGGCCTTGGAAGAAAAAAGTCTAGATGCGGGATAAAAAAAAAAAAAAGCTGATGGATTAGTTATCGGCCTCCCAATTCTCCTCATCCTGGATTATTTCTGAACACTTCAGAAGCATTTATTTTCAGGTAATTTTACAGTTGTCTTTTTGTCCTTCAGAGGTGCTTTGGTCTATGAAACCACTCAGGGAATTTAGATGAAATCATTTTTATATGTATTGCTCAACAGCCCCCCCTCCCCATCCCTGCCCCCAGAAGTCCCTGAAGCCCTGCTTTCAGGCCCAAACCCTTAGGAGGTTTTTACCTGGAGTGCAGGGAACTGTGGATACAAATAGCCATTAGCATTAATACTAATTCATGGTTCTTTAGCAGCACAACCCAGCCTACAGTTGTCAAACACTACTTGTTGTAATAAGGGCCAAATGCAGAAAGAGGCACAAGGGTGGGGAATGCCCCTTGGTCGATATTTAAATGAGTATTTTGCCTTCAAACTTTTTGATTCTCTCATGGCTCCAGTCCCTCTGTCCAAAGGGCAGTATGAATCACATGTTATCCCAGGAAGACCCAGGCGCTTCAGAAAGGTTTTGAGTAGGTAAGGTGAGAGGTCCAGGGAGATTAGGGGAGTGTGGCAGATCATTTGTGTTCCAAGATAAATAAAGGTTGAATTCTTGCCGCCCTGGCTCTGAGCTCCCGCTCTGGTGTCTAGTGTGGGAACGCGAGACTGCTCCAGGCATTGAACTGAGAGCCCTCCCGGGCATGGCCGGCCATTTGTAGGGCATCAATCTTGCTTTGCTTTGCCTGGGGAGCCTTGTATAGAGGCCCATGGTCTCAGGGGACCGAGAAGAAGGTTAGATGGAGGGATCAGAGCCCCCACAGGGAAAAATAATGTGACAAGCTGTCAGAACATGGCAACTGGGTGACTCCTGTTCCCTCAGTGGCCCGGGGGCCCTGCTAGGCCTCACATCCTTCAAGGCTGGGAGCTGGGAGAAGTGAACAATATGAGATGTATGATGGATTACACACTTTTCCATCACACCCCAGTGGAGCCTTTTTGCTGGACTTCTGGAAAAGGAGGAGTGGAGTGGCGTTTTCCAGGAGTGGAATGTTGTGAGTAGAGTATTTTGGAGGGAGAGTCTAGTGATACAGGAGCCATGGAATTTCTTGGGATCAGCAAGGCTATTCGCTGAGGTAAACTGTAGAGGTAGGTCTCCAGGAGGAAATTCTGGCAAAATACACCTTGTCAAAGTCTGGGATAGGAGTTTCTTTACTTAGGATAATTGTATCAGTCAGCATGGGCCAGGTTATGCTTCAGTAACAAACAACCCCCAAATCTTAGTGACTTAAAATAGCAAGTATATTTCTTGCTTACTCTGCATGTCTATCTGGGAATGTGCTGCAGGCTGTCCTCATTTGGCGACCTAAACTGTTAGAGTAGCCACCAACTGGAACCTTCTCCTTGTGGCAGAAGGAAGAGGGATTGTAGCAAATTGTGCATTGTCTCTTAAAGTTTCCACTTACATATGACAGATTTCATTTCTGCTCATATTTCTTTGTCCACTTCAAAGTCTTGGCAGTGCAGCGTAAAGCTCATTCTGCTTAGTCATTAGAAGGCAGGGTTGAGGGAATAAAGCAGGAGAGCTGGACCAAACCCTTATATAGGCCAAGAGTTAGGGTATGTGCTCTGAACTTGCCTCCCCTTCTCAGGTCTTGGACAAACTATTCCATTTTTTTTTTTTTTTTTGTGGTGAGAAGCTAGCAACTGGGAGGAATGCTGGTCAAAGCATATGTGCCTCTAAATTCAAGGAAGGTCAGAAATAAATTAGCAGTGTCCTCATGTGACACATTCCTTAAAGTATAGGCTAAATTACAGCTTCAGACTAATTAGCAAGGAAATCCCCCAAGAGTGAAAGATTGAGTATGGGTAATGGGATTACATGTCCTCTTGCTTATGCTTGGGGGAAAACTTGCATAAAGTATCTTCATTAATCACAGTCCTAATGGCTTTTACTTTTACCACCATCAGCCAACTACCAAGATCAAAAACATTTTACTAAGCAACGTTCAGAGTACGGAATGGAACTATGCTCTGTTGAGTGCTTTACAGTGGAGCTAAACCCTCTGTCTTTTAAGAGTTTACAATCATGGGGTGCCTGGGTGGCTAAGTCAGTTAAGCATCTGACTCGTATTTTGGCTCAGGTCATGATTTCATGGTTTGTGAGTTCAAGCCCCATGTGGGGCTCTGTGCTATCAGTGCAGAGCCTGCTGGGGATTCTCTCTCTCTCCATCTCTCTGCATCCCCCCTTCCCCCATAAATAAATAACTTAAAAAAATAAAAATAAAGAGTTTACAATCACATGGATGGAAGTACTAAGAACAGCTAAGCAAATACCAAGAACAACATGAATATGAATATTGACATCTAGGAAGCCTGAGAAGAACTGTTTGTTGTAGGGTAATCAGTAGAGAAGGGATCATGAACAACATTTAGGGAAGTGTGAACCAGGCTCACTAATTGTGTGTGCCATGCACAGTGCTAGGCACCAGGGCCTGTGCTTTCTCTCACTCCTTAGGACATTTTGGTCACTGGGGAGGGCAGGACACCATCACACAACTTCAGTGTAATGTGGTTGGTGTTAAACAGTGATGAATTTAGTGATAAATTTCCCAGGAGAGAAGATCAGCTTCTGGGAGCTCATTTAAGAAGCTGGAGCTGGTTCAGCAAACTCCTTGTGAGAAGGAGGGGCTATTTTAGGCCAAGCATTGGGCTTGGGAGTAAGCAGAGGGCAGGAATAATTGCCACTGTGACTTCTAAGGCTCTATTTATAACTATCAATATCCAAAAGGCTCAGAGACTAGAATATCTCCTATTAGAGATGAATATAATATTCATATATGTTTTTTGAAATAAGCAAGGTATAAGTAACACATAAAATAATTCAACATTTTAATATAGAATGTAGAAAATTTGAAGAGACACAAGATACCATGCAGGCATCCTAAACGTTCTATTTCCAAATTTGTTAAGTGGATAATTCCTTTAAAAAAATTTTTTTGAGAGAGAGAGACAAAGAGCACAAGTGTGAGAGAGGTAGGGGCCAGGGGGGAGACAGATTATCAGAAGCCAACTCTGTGCTGACAGCGGAGAGCCTGATGCAGGGCTGGAACTCATGAACCGTGAGATCATGACCTGAGACAGAGTCGGACGCTCCACCGACTGAGCAATCTAGGTGCCCCTGAAGTGGATAAGTCTTGCCTCCACCTGTCTCAGAGCTGAGGTGAGGTTTCCATGATTCAAAGAATGCAGAGCCCTTTAGGAGCCATAAAACAGTGAACACATTAAGCCATAGAGCTGGTGGGCGTGCTTAAACTAAAGGGACACAGAGCCAGTTTGCAGATAAGTGCAGCGGGCAGGAGACAATGGAGGGAAAGCAGCTTGGGGCAACTGCTGAAGCACCAGAGCCAGGCTAGATATGAAGTCCCTGGAAAGTTTTCAGCACCTTAGATCCAGGAGGTGGGGGCAATGGTAAAAGGAAGAAGGGTAGACCTCTGCTTAGCTAGGACAGGGCAGTGGCTAGAGTCAGAGAGGAGGTTGTTCACTATTTTATCCTTAGTGTCTGGAGGAACGAAGTCACCAATAAATATGTTTTGAAATGAATGAATGAATGAACGAAATAGTGTCTTCTTCAATTTTACCAGGGACATGATGGATCTCTTCTGTCTCTGGTTAGTTTCAGTAAGTATGAGTCTGGAGAGGTGGTCAGGGCAGACTCAGTGTCCCAGATTCAGCTCCACACAGACATCCTAAGGTTCAAGGGGCCAAAGTAAGAGGACGCAAGATCTTGGTCAGAACTGCTAGGAAGTCAAGATGCTGCAGATACAATGCCCCACTTCCAGACTGTTCTGTCTGCCTCCAGGTTCCATTCCTGGAAACATTTGGCCCTTCTTTTCTTTTTTTTTTTTTAGGCTTATTTATTCATTTTGAGAGAGAGAGAGCGAGAGCACACACGTGCAAGTAAGGGAGGAACAGAGAGATTGAGGGAGAGAGAGAGATCCATGAAGGCTTTGTGCTGTCAGTGCAGAGCCTACCTGGGGCTTTAACTCATGAACTGTGAGATCATGACCTCAGCCAAAATCAAGAGTTGGAGACTCAACTGACTGAGTCACTCAGGCACCCCTGGCCCTTCTTCCTTGAGAGCCCCCCAGACTGATTCCAGTTCCCTAAAACAGGGCTGGCTGCCTCGCATTCACCCTTGATTAATCCCAGGCTGGTCAAGGCAGTTTCAGCACTGGGCTTCATGGAATCTTTCTTCTTCATCAGGGCCTTTATAGCATCACCCCTTCCCTGTCTTCAGCTCTCCTGATGCCAAACCCAGCTCAGATGTGATTCCAGTTCATTCATAGAGAAGCTCATATTACATGTCACTTATCAAAATCATATTCATATATTAAACTCTGTCTCTAGGAGAAAGGGGCATGGACCTAGTACACATCTCTTGGGAAGTCTGTTACTTATCAAACATCCTTTTAATATGTCTCAGATGGCTCTGCTCGTGTTCTGTCCTGCTCTGTAGGTGTTTTCCAAGACTTGGAGCATAGCCCTTTGCTGAGAATAATAGCAGTGGTATTTCTAGTAATGGTTATGGGTGTTGAGCCCCTGATTCTTGCTACATGTTGTGTCAGGCAGTTCAAACACTTAATTTAATTTTCTCAACAGCTCTGTAAAGTAGGTATTATGATAATTTTTAAAGAAATTGAGGTTCAGAGGAATTAGTGTCTGCAAGGGGTCCTGGATGGTTAATGGCAAGGAAAAATTTAAATCCATTTCTAGGGGTGCCTGGGTGGCTCAGTTGGTTAAGCGTTTGACTTTGGCTCAGGTCATGATCTTGTGGTTTGTGAGCTGTGCTGACAGCTCAGAGCCTGAAGCCTGCTTGGGATCCTCTGTCTCCCTCTCTCTCTGCCTGTCCTCCTCGCACATGCATGCTCTCTCTCAAAAGTAAATAAACATAAATAAAGAAAAAAAAGAAAAATTCAGTTCTAACAGTGCAAAACACTTTCTCTCATATGGAGCCATACCCCAATTTGACCACCATCTTGTTGTCCAGGTGACTGTCTAATCTTTGGGTTCTCTGTCCTCCCTCCAAAGCCTCTCTACCTTTTCTCCCTCTAGCCCTGACCCCTTTTCTGAGCTCCACTTTATGTCTTTTAGGTGGGCATTTTGTTCAGATACCCAGCTATAATTTCCCAGAGAGCTGGCAGGAGACAAAATTCATCCTACTGCTTCTCCAGCTGCTTCTTTTTTCCTCTCTGTATCATGTTGCCCTTCAGACCCCACAGAGAAATCAGGTTCATATTTCCACCCATTCTCATTATCTCTAAACATCTTTTTTTTTTTTTAAGGGTTGTATTATGCTCCCAAATGTCTTTTGCATCAACTTCTGACTTCTCAGGCTATGACTCCAACCCTAAGTCAGGTCTCTTCCACTCAGGCCTGGATGATTAAAATAACTTCTGAAGTGAGCTGGCTGCTAGAACACACAGCACCATTGTGTGCATTAGAAAAAGACTCCCTTTTCTCTGGTTGGATGCAGTCCTATGCCAGGTCACATGACTTGGCAAGCAGAGTACAGGATAGGATTCAGTTCTTAGTGACTATGTTAGTCAGGAGAACTTACGCAGTGAACAGCCTGTACAACCGTGCATGGTAACCCCAGAAGAGGGCCCTCTCCTTGCCTCTCATGTTTCTCCCCCTTCAAAACATTCTTGTCTAGGATGATTTCAAAATATTCAGCAACCAGTAAGGCATGTGCACTGACCAATCAGAATGGACAGTAGCCTTAATCTAGGAGCAGGAGCTATAGGCTTCCTGCTGTTTAATTGCTTGATTGTGGGAAGCTAGGGAGATTGCCAGGGAGGGGCTAAGGTGGCACTTGGGAGCTCAGAGCAGTGGATTTTTACCAACCAGGATGGCAGTACTTTAGTATTTTTACAACTGGCACAGCTTTCCTGGTGTGTATGGGCTGGGTATTAACTCAACTTGTCCAACTCAGGAACCCCCCACAGGTCGAGATCCAATTCCATTCATGGATGGTGTCTGCATGATGATAACAATCATCGATTTCTATAGACAACAAGGACCTTAACAGAAACGGCTGTTTTAGAATAGGCTTAAATTTAGGTGTGGTTATTATCAGAGCCAAGTTCAGGCTATTTGCAGAGCTACCTCCGGGGGTGCTCAAAATATCCACCTCTCTCCCAAATATTTCACCTCCTTCTCTTTCTCATGGTCCCCCAACAGGAGGAAACCCAGCCTAGGGTCAAGGCCTAAAGGACCCACAGAGACTTGCAAATGGGCTACAATGTAGGAGAGATAAACAGCTGTTGAAACTGATAATATTAGCGCAGATGTTAAACTTGGTGACATCTATCTTTCAATTAGGTTTTAAGTTTTACTCTTTTTCTTATTAATTCTCATTCCAACAGGTAGTCAGACTCTTGGTATTTTCTTGATTGTGAGGGTTTTTTACTGGGCAGAAAATAGAAGCTGCTTGAAGGGGGAAGCAGGGAAGGGGTATGTTTCTGGGGGTCTGAATGAGGCTGTGGTTGGAGTGTTCCCTCTGTTAGGAATGTAGCAGGTGGCTGTGCCCAGGGGAGGGCACCCGGCCTTGCAGAGAGTGGTGTGTCTAGATAGCATGCCTCTCTGGGTCTCTTAGCTCATCTGAGGGAACATGTAGTGTCCCAGTATACTCAGTGTGACTCATCGATGGGCATCGCTGCAGAACCCCTGGAACCTTTGCTCAAATCTGGGGAGAGGGGCCCTCATGCTGACGACAATGAGTTTTTGACCAGCTCAGCAGGATCATGTTTTAGAGTTGAATTTAATGCAGAATTTAATGAAGTTGAATTAATAAAAAAATTTTCACCCCTGTATATTTGTAAACAAGGTTGCATGCCTACCTTAAAACTTTCTCAGGCCTCTCTTAGATCTCTGACTCTCTACCACTCCATCTCTGTCTGTCAACTCATTTCCATTTCTGTTGTTCCTCCCATCTCGCTGATGTGACAGTCAGGGTGGAGTTTGTCTCAGATGGGAGCCTCTAGCAATGGCCTGGAGCAGGGGAGGCAAGGAGCCCTTGTAAGGGGCCGGCTCGCCAGAGTTGGTAGGGGTCCATGTTTGTCTGTGCACCTGGGGAAGGGGCCAAGAAAGTCATTCAGCCTGTCTCTGTCCAGACTCTGAGTCTGAGAGACAAAAAGGGTCGCTGGATGGCAAGCCAACTCTTCAAGTGTCTTCTTCCTCTTCTTCCTTAGTAATGTGACCCGAAAACGTTAGCTGGGCACATGGCCATCTAGAATCAGAGGATATGTATCCTTCGGCCTTCCTGGTAGCTGGATATGGCTGTGAGACTAAATTCTGCAATAGGTTATAAGCAGAAATGTCCTGTGTGATTTTTGGGAAATGCTTGGATTGCTGTGACCTTATTTGCCCTTCTTTCTTTTTTTTGGTCTAGAATAGAAGTTGGCAAACTTCTGTAAAGGACCAGATAGTGTTTTCAGCTCTGTGGGGGCATATGATCTCTGTCACAACTACCCAGTTCTGCAGCTGAACTTTGAAAGCAGCTATAGACTGTATGTATGTAAACAAATGGGTATGGCTGTGTTCCCATAAGACCTGTTTACCAAAATAAGTGGAGGATGGGATTTGTCTTATGGGTGGAGCCTGTCCCTGGTCTAGGAGGTGCATACGTGGCTGGACTGAACCATGAGGCAGAAGCCATGTACTGAGGATGGCAGAAAAATAAGCTAGGATGAGCCTGAGTCCCCAGTTTTCACAGAGCCACCCTGTGAGCCCTCTGGGTTTCATTTATGGGAGAGAGAGAGAGTTCTGTCTTGCTTAAGCTACTGTTGGTTGCAAATGAGCCTAATCCTGCCTAATACGCCATTCATGTGTGGTTAAGCCCAACTGAGAAATATGAAAGGAAAGCTCCAGCCAGGAGTGAAGCATGCATTTTTCAGCAGTGTTTCCTGTAGTCTGTATACCTCCAGAAGTTTCCACCCATCTCTATGAACCGATGAACCGAGGGCCCAAATTAAACTCTGTGATGGATCTTTGTGTGCCTCCCAAGGTGGTGAGGGGCGTGGAGAGAGAACTGACCTGGGATGTGTGTAACCAGCAGGCCCTGGGGTTGTCCGAGGACAACCGGCCTCCACACATTGGGTCCTGGCTCTGACATGTGCTAGGGAGATTTGCAAGGTGCAAATGCAAGCACACTGAATTTTAGTGCTGCATTTTTAAATGCATTTGTTTGGTTTATTTGTTTGTTTTTTTATTTTTGGCTGTCAGTCGGAAGCTGTCCCTGGATCAGTAGTATTGGAAAAGCCTTTGGCATACTTTACTAATCCTTTCTGATGATTTAGTTTCTGGTGTCTGAGGGACTGACTCTGCTGAATCCCTTGAAGAAATCCAAAAGCACAGTTTGCAGGACCTTACGTAAGAATGCAAGAATGACAGGGTAATAGAAAGTTAAAGGGCAATGGAAAACCCTTGCAACTTGGCTCTGACTCCGGGAATGCGCCCTTCCTCCCAGCTGCTGGAATGCTGTTGCTGATCCCTTGCCAGGAGACATGTCCACTCTTCTGTTCCAAGCAATGCTGTGGTTGCTTGTGGGTCCCGACTAGCGCTTTATGGGCTGTCCCCATAAATGGGGGATGTGGGGTCGTTATTTCTGTAGAAGAGAAAGCAGAGTGGTGAAGTGCCCGTGCTTTGTCTTCAACCACTTAGAGGTTGTGTGTCTGTGTGTAGTGTTCAGTGAGGCAGTTGTGGGCAAACTGTTGCCTGTGCTTTATGAAAGAGGGGAGGAAAGAGCTACTTCGAAACAAGAGAGGTTTTGAGTAGGCGTGCAGAAGATCTCAGCCTTCAGAGTGTGCAGCCGCCACACTGGGAAAGCTTAAAGTGAGGGCAGGGCGCCAGATCCCCGATCAGAGGTGGTGTGGTGAGGGAGGAGGAGTGCAGACTCCAGAATCCTATAGAGTCAGGTTCAGTTTTGGTCCAACCTGTCACTTTCTGGTTGGCTTTGGGAATACTGCTCAACCTCCCTGTGCCTCAGTTCCTTAGTTCATCGGGGTGGCTCTGTGATAACCAGGATACAGGTTTCTTCTCGGTTATTTCTCTGCAGTTCTCAGTAGATACTTTCACTGCATGGTCCAAAATGGCCGCTCTCACTCCAGCCACTGCATGTGCATTCTAGACCAGGGATGGGCAAACTAATATCCACGAGCCAGATCCAAACCTCCTTTTAGGTTGGCAGATAGTAGTACGCCTGACATGCCAGGGATGCTGTAAGGAATAGATGTGATAATTAGTGTTCATAAAGAGCTAGCACAGTGCCTTACCCACAGCAAATGCTCAGAAAATATGAAATGAGTGATAAGACCCCACTGTCCCTGTGCAGTTCAGAAACTCAGTTTAAGTAAGACAGCTACATCAACGCCTGGTGTCCGTGCATATTGGATTGCACTGAGGACCATGATCTTCTACATGAAGGCCTTTTTAATTTCCTTTCTTCATGTCTTCATCTCCTGGATCTCAGGTCAAAACTCCCTCTGGAAGCCTTGGCTGGTTGAAGCCCTCACCACACACTTACAGGACCTTGTGGACCTTGCTTTGCCACACTGGTCTCAGCAACTGCTATTCATGATTTGTGGGATCATTTGGTTGCTGCCTGTCTCCCACACTGGACTGTGAGTTCCTAGAGGGGAGGGGCTGTGTCTGTCTTTCTCACCTTCGTATGCCCAGCAGCCAGCTGAGTACCTGGCATGTTAGTAGGTGCTCAGTAAATCTTTGCAGGATGAATAAATGAATGAAGGGTGTGTTGCTCTGGCTGCATATATATTAGTGCTTTCTGTTCTCTCAGGTCAATTACAGACCTATTTCCCTAACACGACTGGTTCTGCCCTTTGCCCCTGGTTTCACGCACCCTTCAGAAGGGTTTGTACCTCAGTTAGCTCCAGAACATCTGCTTGTGGAGTCAGGAGGGTGAGCAGAGGCTTCCAGAAGGTGGAGGGTCCAAAGGCTAGGGAGCTGTCAGATCGCAGGAGAATTTTGCTTTAGGTGGGCTCCCGCATAACTGTCTGCTTTCAAAGGCTTGGAGCTAATCAGAATTTCAAAGGATACTTTTAAATGTAATAGAATTCTACCTGAAAGAGCAATGAGTGAGTTTGGAGCTGTTTATTCCTCTAGTTGCTATTCTAGGTTTCTATCAAAGATAGCCAGGGCCTTATGATTTTATTTTCATTGCTGTGCAAAATGGAAACATCTAATGTGATAACAGGTTGGTGGTGATGGCAAGATCACAGAGAAATACTTCATCCAGTTCCTTGACTCAGTTATTCTAAGGAGAACAGCGGAGCACAGAAAATGAACAGAACAGTGGCATTTTCAGCCCACTAGTCCTACGAGGTGAAAGTCAAGTTTCCTCTTTCCTTCTCCAGACCAGCCTTGGCAGCTCTTCTTGCATTGGACAGATGCTCAGACAGAATTTCATGTAGAAAGTGTTGAAAATCCACGTGGAAGTTAAAATCACTAGTATTAACACTTCTCATTGTTTTTTTTTTTTTTAATAACTGTTGCTTTTGACCACAGTAGTCTTGGGGAAAATCATGTAGAAGAAAAAAAAAATAAAACCCAAACAACCCCTTCTCAAGACCACGGCGGGGGGGGGGCAGGCAGGGAAGCTGGGAGAGGACGCGAGTGCATATGGCATTTAAAAAGATCTGCACCTGCTTTTCTCTGACCAGCTGGCAGACTATTCAAAGAAAAGTACTGTTCTTTCTGGAAATGCTCAGGACTGAGAGCATCTGAAAAGGGTTGATAGAAGCTTCCTGGGATCAATTGCCTGAAGCCTGTGCCAACCATCATTTTAGAAATTTGAACAGAGAACAGGTACTGTGCTTTAAGGAGTAGTTTTGAGGTTTTGACATCCTGTACGTTTTGCATATGCCCAAGAAATGGCAGGGGCAGCACACATCTGCTTCGCACACAGAATTGTTATTTCCATACTACTGTGCGTTATAACTAGGTTCCAGGTGCTACTTTGAGAGGCCGTAGAACAAGAGTATTCATCAGCGCATCTGAACAGCAGAAACATCAGCTGGGAGGTGGCCTGTGCAGATCCCTCCCCGGCCCCCCAGGCCCAGCATTCAGAGAATTAATTCATTGCATGAGGCTCCCTGGTGACTTGCCTCTCACCCCTTGGCTGCCCTAGAGCCCTCATCCTTGATTCTGGTTCTTGGAGTCTAACCTCTTAGAGACAGTTACTGAAATTTAATGGAAAGTGTGTGAAAAGAAATGATGTATTTGGTCCAATTCGATGGCTATCGTAAAAAGCTGTGCCTGGGCATTATTCCTGAGAAACTGCATTTAGTTTCTCACAGAGCACACAAACCTGAAGGGAGCGAATAGCCAATTCTGCTATTTAAAACCGTCCAGGGCTCTGGCTGTGCCTTTTGTTGAGTGCGATTGCATTACCTAATGAATAATCGATGTTCAGCTGACACCCGAGGGTCCAAACACTAATCCTGAACTGAACTTACTGATTTGTTCTCTTTTCTGATCTTTACCATTGAGCTTATTTGCCTGACATTGAACCCCTCTTTCGGCTTCAATCTTTACCCCCATTGCAGTGGACATGCAGAGGACTGGTGGGCTCTGGGAATGCAGTTTGGGAGGGACGGATACGAAATAGGCTACCCACCTTGACTTTAATCCCTTATTACCTTTTCTCCTTCGCTTTTTCTCAACAAGTACTTCTTTGCCGGGTCTCTGCAGGGTGCTGGGCCTGAGTCATGATTTTGGTTATGCCCCTGCCTCCAGGGGCTTGCGGTAGTTGTAGGTCACAGGATGTGGCAGTAACTCACTTCAGCTTTGGGCTTTCTCTCTTGGTCTCTGATATTGGAATGGATCATGGGGCAGCTGGGTGGCTCAGTCGTTAGCCATCTGACTTCGGCTCAGGTCATGATCCCATGGTTTGTGAGTTCGAATCCCACATCAGGTGAGGTTGATCCCTGCTTCAGATGAGCATGAGCCCTACTTTGGGTAAATAAGACCAAGAGCCTGCTTCAGGTGAGTCCTGCTTCTCTCTCTCTCTTTCTCTCTCTCTCTCCCCTCTCCTCTGCCCCTCCTGGGATATTCTCTCTTTTTCTCCCTGCCCCTTTTCACTTGTGTTTGCACGCTCTCTCTCTCTCTCTCTCTCTTTTAATAAAAGGGGATGGTGGTGAATCATGTCTCTTATCTCTGGACTGTAGGTCCAGAGTCAAGGCCTGGCTCTCCGGGGGATGAAAGGTCCATGTGTTTCATGCCATTGCACTGTCCGGGAGTGGCAGAACCTAGTGGGTTGATTCTGCACTATGGAAGAGAATGTCTTTCATCTTCTCACCTCATAGAAGACCAGAGTGGTGTGTCAGAGCACCTGGGGGGAGACGACCATATTTTATTCATCTTTACTTTCTCAGCTTCTGGCAAAAAGCCGAGCATGTAGTAGGAGCTTTCAGAATGAATAGAGTGAATGGATATGTCTGCTCAAAGTATGTATCTTACTGCAGGATAAATGGGGTCATATTCCCAGGTAAAGGGAAGCTCTGTGGTTCCAGTGTTGTCACTCGGCTTCTGAAATGGAGACAGGAAAGAGCAAGGCGTCAGCTCCCCAGGAATGTAGCCTCACTGGATGAGACTGGACATGCACCTAGCAGCGCTTATGTTCTCTGTTCTGCAGAAAGTCATGGATGAGGCACAGATACTCGATGCAGGTGACAGTTGGCAGGAAGTGACTGTGCCAGGAGACTGATCAAAGGTTTGGGGAACCAGAATGGTCACTGGTGTGGAGCCCTTTCTACATATCTGTTTCTGGAACCAGGATTTCACTTGTTCAACAAATAGCATGTGTAGTTCGGGTCTGGGTACTGAGGCTATAATTGTGAACAAAACGGACAAAAATCCTTGCCTTCGTGGGGCATTTCATAGAGCATTCACGTGAGGGTGTGTGTGTGATCAGTGAACAAAAGAAATACTTAGTGAGTGTATTAGAAAGTGACACATGGATGGAGATGCAGAAAGCAGGGAAGGAGATGAGAATACTGAGGAGGGGCTCTAGTTTCAACTACGGAGCTGGGTGGAGCAGGATAGAGAGTGGATGTGCAGGGGTGAATGGAAGATGTCTGGCACAGATGCTGTGGGCCGGGGAGAAGAGGGACATGTGGGACTGAGTAGAGAGGAAAAGTGACACCGAGAAACCACCTAAGCAAGGTGGCCTGTTCCAGGTTGCCACTCAGAAGCCAAGCAGCTTGAGGTCATCCCACTGAAACCCAGAGGGGACCACCCATGGTTAACTGTTAGCCTGACGCCCAGCATGTGCTCAATTCAGAGCCCTGATCCCCTGCACAGTGAGACTGTCCAGTGCCCCACTGGTCCATCGTCAATGCACAACAACATCAAGGGCATTGGCCCTTGAATACACCTGCAGACAGAAGGTGAGGGACTCATCTTTTTAAAAATTAAATTAAATTCTAAGAAATAAGATTGTGTATTTAAAGGCATACGATATGATGTGATGTACATACACACAGTGATGTGTGTGTTACTACAGTGAAGCTAATTCATATGTCATCTCCTCATATAGTTAGCATTTGTGTGTGTGGTGGGAGCACCTGAAATCTACTCTCTAAGCAAATTCCCAGTATTAATACTGTATTATTAATGAGGGTCGTCATGCCGTCCGTACATTAGATGTCTGGGAATGCTGAGAGGTGTGCTGGTATGAAGGGAGAGCCTCATCCCTGGTCAAGGTGGGACCAGACTGAGTCCGTTTAGCAGGACTGCCGTCAGCCAGGATGTTCCAGTTAACACGATATAACTGGAAACCTTCCTGGGGAGGACAGCGGGGCTTCCGAGCTGCAGCTCTGGAGGGTTTAGAGTTTCCTACAGACTGTCAATGGCATTAGGAACTGGGCAGTGTCTCAATTTCTGTGGATTTGTTTCCTTCGGTTACAGAACTGACTTTGAAATTGATGCTATGGATGACTGGGAATGTTTGAAATTTCATCACTCCAGATAGAGCCCCAGATCCTTAACATGGAACTCAGCCTTTGCCTGTTTCAACGCATTCAACTTGTGGCACTTTCTCCTTGTTCCCTGCGCCCTGGCCATCTAGAGCCTTATTTCAGGGCCTCCAAGGGCCATGTTTCTTTGTACCTGCTGGCCTCCCCTGCGGTTCTCTCTATCTCCTCTTATGGCCACTTTGCTCCTTAATTTCGACTCAGCTCCAAGTCACTTCCTCGCAGAGGCCCTCCCTGGGCAGGGCTGTGTCATGGTTTACATTCTCTCATAGCAGCTTGCCCATCTAATATGTCTCACAACGGTAATGAAATTGTTAGCGGAATGATTAGTAGTCTTATGTCTGTCCCCATTTGACTGTAAGGTCTGACTTGCTGCTCCTGTGCATGGAAGACACTCCGTAAATATTTGAGGGAATTATTGACCAAAAGCTAAAAATGAGTGAGGAATGGATGTACACAGACTGCACAGAAAAGAAATCAGAGAAACATATATTAGAAAGGATACTTGCTAGTCCTCTCCCCACCCACCCTTTCTTGGTGCGGGGAACGAGGGGCTGTGGAAGCAGGGATATAGGAGGCGTAGGAAGACCGGGAGGAGATCCAGGCAGAGGCAATTCCCCGGACACCTGCGGACAATGAAGAAAAGCTGTTGTCAGATGTCTCAACACTGATCTCATGCTCTCTAGCAAAAGAAAATCCAGCCAGGCAATGTTAGCAGGAGAAAGCTTAAAAATGTGAGGATAGCAACCTTTTTGCTCTGCTGACTGATTTGCAAGGGTCTGGGCTTGAGGCCTGCAATGGTAACAGGTTCAGGCTATCAGAAATTATTTTGTCCTGACATCTGGGGAATTCAAGAGCTTGCAAAGCGAAGTGGGCTATTTGTAAATTAGTAATAAATAAATAAATAAATAAATAAATAAAATGTTGATAGCTGTCTAGCCTATCAGAACAACAAACACAAGGCATACCATTATTAGAATTCCTCAGCCCCAAATTACAAATCAGTCAGGAACAGAGAATAAAATGGCAGGATTGAAAATGAAATATTTATTTCACGATGGCAGATTTATATTTGTGGGGGGATATGATCTCTACAGAAGAGGTCACATCTTAAACTAGGTCTTAGAGGCTCTAAGAAATGCCTGACCCTGAAAGAGGATACAGTTAAGGTTTATAGAGAGCTCAGAGAAATGATTTTGGAAACTCAGGAGGATGGCAAGAAAGAAACTAGTGAAATAGGTGAAGAACCAAGTGAGAAAGGGAGTGGAAATAGATGTGTGGGGCTGATGGAGGAAGAGGAGGAGTAGATCGATGGATGGGTACATGGTCATTGCATCCTTCCTCCCTCCCTTCCTTTCTACCTTCCTTCCTCCCTCCCTTCCTTCCCTTTCCTCCCCCCTCTCTTCCTTCCTTCCTCTCTTCCTTCCTTCCTCTCTTCCCTCCCCCTTCCTTCCTTCCTCCCTCTTCTCCTTCCCTTGTATTTCTATTATTTTTTACTTAAAAATTTTTAGAGACATTCTTTTTATTTATTAAAAATTATTTTATTATTTTTAAATTCTATTTAATTTATTTTTAAAAATTTATATCCAAGTTAGTTAGCATATAGTGTAACAATGATTTCAGGAGTGGATTTCTTAATTCCCCTTACCAATTTAGCCCATCCCCCTCCTACAACCCCTCCAGTAATCCTCTGTTTGTTCTCCATATTTAAAAGTCTCTTATGTTCTGTCCCCCTGCCTGTTTTTATATATTTTTTGATTACCTTCCCTTATGTTCATCTGTTTTGTATCTTAAATCCTAGTATGAGTGAAGTCATATAATATTTGTCTTTCTTTGACTATTTCACATAGCAAAATACCCTCTAGTTTCATCCATGTAGATGCAAATGGCAAGATTTCATTCTTTTTGATTGCTGAGTAATACTCCATTATGCGTATGTGTGTGTGTGTGTGTGTGTGTGTGTGTGTGTGTGTGTGTGTGTATACATCACTTCTTCTTTATCCATTCATCCATTGATGGACATTTCATCTCTTTCCACACTTTGGCTATTGTTGATAGTGCTGCTATAAACATTGGGGTGCCTGTGCCCCTTCAAAACAGCATAACTGTATCCCTTGGATAAGTACCAGTAATGCAATTGCTGGGTTGTAGGGTAGTTCTAGTTTTAATTTTTTGAGGAAACTCCATACTGTTTTCCAGAGTGCCTGCACCAGTTTGCATTCCACCAGCAGTGCAAAAGAGATCCTCTTTCTCCGCATCCTCGCCAACATCTGTTGCCAAAGTTGTTAACATTGGCCATTTTGGCAGGTGTGAGGTGGTATCTCATTGTGGTTTTGATTTGTGTTTCCCTGATGATGAGTGATGTTGAGCATATTTTCATGTTTTGGTTGGACATCCAGATGTCTTCTTTGTAAAAGTGTCTATTCATGTCTTTTGCCCATTTCTTCAGTGGATTATTTGTTTTTTGGGTGTTGAGTTTGGAAAGTTCTTTATAGATTTTGAATACTAATGACTGATATGTTGTTTGCAAATATCTTCTTCCATTCTGTTGGTTGTCTTTTTTCTAAAAAACCTTTATTTATTTTTGAGAGACAGATTGTGAGCAGGGGAAGGGCAGAGAGAGATGGAGACACAGAATCTGAAGCAGGCCTCAGGCTCTGAGCTGTCAGCACAGAGCCTGACACGAGGCTCGAACCCAGGAACATGAGATCATGACCTGAGCCAAAGTAGGAGGCTCAACCCTGTTGGTTGTCTTTTAGTTTTGCTGATTGTTTCCTTTGCTGTGCTTTCCTTTGATGAGGTCCCAATAGTTCCTTTTTTTTTTTTTTTTTTTGTTTTTGTTTCCCTTGCCTCCAGAGACGTGTTGAGTAAGAGGTTGCTGTGGTCGAGGGCAAGGAGGTTTTTGCCTGCTTTCTCCTTGAGGATTGTGATGGCTTTCTGTCTTACATTTAGGTTTTTCATCCATTTCGAGTTTTTTTTCGTGCATGTGTAAGAAAGTGGTCCAGGTTCTTTTTTCTGCATGTCACTGTCCAGTTTTCCCAGCACCACTTGCTGAAAAGACTGTCTTTATTCCATTGGATATACTTTCCTGCTTTGTCAAAGATGAGTTGGCCATACGTTTGTGGGTCCATTTCTGGGTTCTCTATTCTGTTCCATTGAACTAAGTGTCTGTTTTTGTGCCAGTACCATACTGTCTTGATGATTACAGCTTTGTAATATAGCTTAAAGTCAGGGATTGTGATGCCTCCTGCTTTTGTTTTCTTTTTCAAGATTGTTTTGGCTATTCAGGGTCTTTTCTGGTTCCATACAAATTTTGATTGTTTGTTCTTGGTCTGTGAAGAATGCTGGTGTTATTTTGATAGGTTATTCCATGGAATATATAGATTGCTTTGGGAATGTTGACATTTTAACAATATTTGTTCTTCCTATGTAGGAGCATGGAATATTTTTCCATTTTTGTGTGTGTCTTCTTCAATTTCTTTCATAAGCTTTCTATAGTTTTTAGTGTATAGATTTTTCACCTCTTTGGTTAGATTTGTTCCTAGGTATTTTATGATTTTTGGTGTAATTGTAAATGGGATCGATTCCTTGATTTCTCTTTCTGTTGCTTCATTCTTGGTGTATAGCAATGCAACCAATTTCTGTGCATTGATTTTATATCTTGCAACTTTGTTGAATTCATGGATCAGTTCTGGCAGTTTTTTGGGGGAATCTTTTGGGTTTTCCGTATAGAGAATCATGCCATCTGGGAAGAATGAAAGTTTGACCGCCTCCTGGCCAGTTTGAATGCCTTTTATTTCTTTGTGTTGTCTGATTGCTGAGGCTAAGACTTCCAATACTATGTTGAATAACAGTGGCAAGAGTGACATCCCTGTCATGTTTCTGACCTTGGGGGGAAAGCTCCAAGTTTTCCACCATTGAGGATGAGATTAGCATTAGGTCTTTAATATATGGCTTTTATGATCTCAAGTATGATATTCCTTCTTGAGGGAAGGATCAGGGATCCTTATCAAGAAAGGATGCTATATTTTGTGAAATGCTTTCTCTGCGTCTGCTGAGAGGATCATGTGGTTTTTGTCTTTTCTTTCATTGATGTGATGTATCACATGGATTGTTTTGTGGCTATTGAGCCAGCCCTACATTCCGATATAAATCCTACTTGGTTGTGGTGAATAATTCTTTTAATGTATTGTTGGATCCAGTTGGCTAGTATCTTTTTGAGGGCTTTTGCATCCGTGTTCATCAGGGAAATTGATTTGTAGTTCTCCTTTTTAGTGGGGTCTTCGTCTAGTTTTGGAATCAAGGTAATGCTGGCTTCATAGAATGAGTTTGGAAGTTTTCCTTCCACTTCTATTTTTTGGAACAGCTTCAAGGGAATAGATGTTAACTCTTCTTTAAATGTTTGGTATAATTCCTTTGGAAAGCCATCTGGCCCTGGACTCCTGGTTTTTGGGAGATTTTTGATTACTAATTTGATTTATACTGGTATGGGTTTGTTCAAATTTTCTATTTCTTCCTGTTTCAGTTTTGGTAGTTTATATGTTTCCAGGAATTTTTAAATTTCTTCCAGATTGCCCATCTTATTGGCATCTAGTTGCTTATAATATTCTCTTACTGTTGTTTGTATTTCTGCAGTGTTGGTTGTGATCTCTCCTCTTTCATTCTTGATTTTATTTATTTGTGTCCTTTCCTTTTTCTTTTTAATCAAACTGGCTAGTGGTTTTGTTAATTCTTTCAAAGAACCAGCTCCTGGTTTCATTGATCTGTTCTACTGGGTTTGTTTTGTTTTGGTTTGGTTTTATTTTCGATAGCATTGATTTCTGCTCTAATCTTTATTATTTCCTGTCTTCTACTGGTTTTGGGTTTTATTTGCTGTTCTTTTTCCAGCTCTTTGAGGTATAGGTTTAGGATGTGTATCTGAGACCTTTTTCTTCCCTCTTTAGGAAGGCCTGGATTGTTATGCACTTCCCTCTTATGACAGCCTTTGCTGCATCCCAGAGGTTTTCAGCAGTGGTGTTATCACTTTCATAGGCTTCCATGTACTTTTTAATTTCCTCTTTAACTTCTTGGTTAGCCCATTCATTCTTTAGTAAAAGGATCTTCAGTCTATAAGTGTTTTTTATCTTTTCATATTTATTTGTGGTTGATTTCATGTTTCATAGCATTGTGGTCCAAAAATATGCACAGTATGATCTCGATCATTTTGTGTTTGTTAAGGGCTAATTTGTGTCCCATTCTGTGATCTATTCTGCAGAACATCCCATGTACACTGGAGAAGAATGTGTATTCTGCTGCTTTAGGATGAAATGTTCTGGATATATCTGTTAAGTCCATCTGGTCCAGTGTGTGATTCAAAGCCATTGTTTCCTTGTTGATTTTCTGATGGGATGATCTATCCACTGCTGTAAGTAGGGTGTTGAAGTCCCCTACTGTTATGGTATTATTATCAATGGGTTTCTTTATGTTTGTGATTAATTGATTTATATATTTGGGTGCTGCCACATTTGGAGCATGAATGTTTACAATTGTTAGGTATTCTTGGAGGATAGACCCCTTATTTATGATATAATGCCCTTCTTCATCTCTTGTTACAGTGTTTATTTGAAAGTCTAGATTTCCTGATATAGGTATGGCTACTCTGGCTTTCTTTTGCTGACCATTAGCATGATGAATTACTTTCAATCTGCAAGTGTCTTTAGGTCTAAAGTGGGACTCTTGTAAACAGCATAGAGATGGATCTTGTTTACTTATCCATTCTATTGCCCATGTCTTTTGATTGGAGCATTTAGTCCTTTGACATTTAGAGTGAGTACTGAAAGATCGTAATTTATTGCCATGATATTGCTTGTAGAGTTGAAGTTTCTGGTCGTGTTCTCTGATCCTTTCTAGTCTTCGTTGCTTTTGGTCTTTTTTTTTTTTCTTTCATCTTTTCTCCCCTCAGAGAGTCCCCCTTAAAATTTCTTGCAGGGATGATTTAATGGTCACAAACTTCTTTCATTTTTGTTTGTCTGGGAAACTTTTTATCTCTCCTCCTATTTTGAATGACAGCCTTGCTGGATAAAGAATTCTTGGCTACATAGTTTTCCAATTCAGCACATTGAATTTGTCCTGCCACTCCTTTCTGGCCTGCCAAGTTTCTGTGGATAGGTCTGCTGCAAACCGGATTGTCTCCCCTTGTAGGTTAAGGACTTTTTTTTTTTCCTTGCTACTTTCATGATTCTTTCCTTGCCTGAGTATTTTGTGAATTTGACTATGATATGCCTTGTTGATGGTCAGTTTTTCTTGAATCTAATGGGAGTCCTCTATGCTTCCTGGATTTTAATGTCTATGTCTGTTCCCAGGTTAGGAAAATTTTCCACTATGATTTTCTCACATAACCCTTCTACCCTTTTTTCTCTTTTTTCATCTTCTGGGTAAATGATTCTGTTATGTTTCTTTTTAATGAGTCACTGATTTCTCTAATTCTTAAATCTTGCTCTTTTGCCTTAGTCTCCCTCTTTTTTTCTACTTCATTATTCTCCATAGGTTTGTCCTTTATATCACTGATTTGCAACTCTGCCTCATTCATCCTTGCCAACATGGCATTCATTTGAGATTGCAGCTCAGATATAGTATTTTTTATTTCATCCTGACTAGATTTTACTTCTTTTATCTCTGCAGAAAGGGATTATAATCTATTTTCAACCCTAGCTAGTATTCTTATCATCATGATGCTAAATTCTCATTCAGACATCTTGCTTATATCTGTGTCAATTAAGTCCCTGACTTTGAGTTCTTCATGCTCTTTATTTTGGGGTGAATTTCTTCATTTCATCATTTTGAAAAAAGAAAAGGAATTAATAAGGCAAAAAATAATAAAATTAAAAATTTAAAACCACAAAAATAAAAATCATGTAAATGATGCTAGATCAAAGGTGTGTTTTGGTTTGGTTGTTGAAAGGAGCTTGATAGATTAGAGAAAAAAGGGGGGGAAGGAAAAGATTTGAAAATTTGAAACAATGAATACAGTGAAATAGAATAAAATGAAATGATGGCAATAAAATACAATTTGAAAAATTTATAAACAAGTAAAAATATAGTGTAAAAATAAAAAATATTTTAAATAAAAGGTGAAATAAAAGTAAATTTTTTCTCTTTCTGTATTCAAGAAAAGGAAAAGAAGAGGCACCTGGGAGGCTATGTTGGTTGGGTGTCCGACTTCAGCTCAGGTTATGATCTCACAGTTTGTGAATTCAAACCCCACGTCAGGCTCTGTGCTGACAACTCAGAGCCTGGAGCTTGCTTCGAATCCTGTGTCTCCCTTTCTCTCTGGCCCTCTCTCACTGTATCTCTCTCCCTCTCAAAATTAAATAAACATAAAAAGTAAAAAAAAAAAAAAGATAAAGAAAAGAAACGAAGAAGAAAAAAATTGAATAGATGGACCAGTGAACAGACTGAAATACAATTGAAACTATATTATTTCCCTGGGAAGTCAAACTGTGAAGCACTTTATAGTCTGTAAACTAAGCTGGTGGAGACACTTGTGGTTTTCCTGAGGTACAAAGTTGGCCCAGTTGAGCGGGGCTTAGTGTAACGCTCCATTCTCCACTAGATGGTGCTGCTTAGCTTATTGGGGTGGATTGTTGTGGCGCTTGTATGTGTGTATCCACATGTGCAGCAGGGGTGAAAATGGCATCACCCAGCTATCCAGTCTCTATTATCAGAACTGTGTTCTCTCTGATTAGCAATCATTTACCAGCCCTTTGTCTCTGGCTTTCATCCACTCCCTGCTTTTACACTGTTTTTGACCAAGACATCACTTTACCAGGTGGCCCCTCCCATCTGAGTCTTATCTAAATGCGGCTGTGTTTCCCAACCCCTCATTTCTGAGGGACTCCAGCTTTGACCTGCTCAGACCTTTTGGAGGAGGGTCTTAGCAAGCAATAGCTGATTGCCGCCCACCCTGAGGAATGTGCATGGGACCATGCTGCTGCCAATGCCCAGAGACTGCAGCTGGGTGCCAGTCTGCCCCAGGAAAAGTTCACACGATCCTGTAGCAGCAGTATTTCAGGGATTATAGAAAATCATAACACATATCTGGTGCCAGGCTTCACCCTTAACATCCTATTCCAGCACCAGCAAATGTGTTTGTTCTCTGGGGTCTGCTGGCACCTTTGCCTATGGGGAGGCCACACAGCCTCTATCCAATGTCTTCCTAGTGGGGGAACCACCTCTCTCCGTGTTGCCTGAGGACTTTGAGGACCTCGTTTTCTGCTTCTGGGATTTGCCCTTCCCACCAGAGCATTGCCAGGTATAGAGCCGTGAAGTTTCAGACTCTCTAGTTCCTGTTTCTTTCCACAAGCAAAAACAGCTCTCTGCCTGCCATGACTTCTCTCTCCCCTGGTTCACCTCTCTGCTCTGTGTACCTGCTGGGTCAGGTTTTGCAGATTGTTGTGTTATTCCTTAAATCAGTTTTCTAGGTGTGCAGGATTGTTTTGTGTTGTTCTGGCTGTATCTCATGGATGAGAGACACAAATAAACTTCCATGCTGTTCTGCCATCTTGCTCCCTCCTCGTATACCACATTTTCTTTACCCAGTCATCCATTGTTGGACATTTGGGTTCTTTCCATACTTTGGCTATTGTTGATAGTACTGCTATAAACATTGGGGAGCATGTGCCCTTCAAAACAGCATACCTGTATTCCTTGGATAAATACCAGTAGTGCAATTGCTGGGTTGTAAGGTAGTTCTATTTTTTATTTTTTTGAGAAAACTCCATACTGTTTTCCAGAGTTGCTTCACCATTTTGGATTCCCACTAGCAGTGCAAAAGAGATCCTCTTTCTCTGCATCCTTGCCAACATCTGCCATTGCCTGTATTGTTAATGTTAGCCATTCTAACAGGTGTGAGGTAATATCTCATTGTGATTTGGGTTTGTATTTCCCTGATTATGAGTTTAGTTGAACATTTTTTCATGTGAGACTTTTGTCTGCTTTCTGCTCGAGGATTTTGATGGCTTCCTCTCTTATGTGTAGGTCTTTCATCCATTTCGAGTTTATTTTTGTGTGGAGTGTATGAAAGTTGTCCAAGTTTATTTTTTGGCATGTCACTTTCCAGTTTTCTCAGCACCATTTGCTGAAGAGACTGTCTTTATTCCATTGGCTATTCTTTCCTGCTTTGTCAAAGATGACTTGGCCGTATGTTTGTGGGTCCATTTTTGGGTTCTCTATTCTGTTCCATTGATCTGAGTGTCTGTTTTTGTGCCAGTACCATACTGTCTTGATGATTGCAACTTTGTAATACAGCTTGAAGTCCAGGATTGTGATGCCTCCAGCTTTGGCTTTTCAAGATTTTTTTGGCTATTCAGGGTCCTTTTTGGTTCCATACAAATTTTAGGATTGTTTGTTCTAGATCTGTGAAGAATGCTGGTGTTCTTTTGATAGGTATTCCATTGAATATAGATTGCTGTAGGTACTCCTTAGCAAACTTTTAATTACAATACAGTATTACCCTAGGCCTCCAGGTGTACAGTAGGTCTCCAGCATCCATTCATCTTTTGTGACTGAAACTTTGTTCCCTTTCATCCACACTTCCTCCCTCTAGGCTCTGGAAACCACAATCTCCTTTCTGCTTTTTTGAGTTTATTGAGCACATTGTTTTATTTTTGCTACAAGTTTTGAGTATTTATTAATCATGATAATGGTTGGTATTCCTTTCAGTTTACACCAATCAGCTAAAAGGCTTAGCTGTTGAGAATTAAGATCCTCAGTGTCCCTTGTTACTGTGCTGCCTCCTGGGATGGCCCCATTCTCTGCTCATTCTCTTCCTAGGCCTTTGGTAGAAAACGCTGTGATTTACAAGTCAAAACATTAATATAGAACAGATTAATAGAGGACAAGCGATGCCATTGCATAGTTTTAACAGATTGTAATAAAACACAATTAAAGATATAAATAATATTCAGTAGAATTCACAATATGCAGTAAAATATTTTTCAAAAAGTATATTCTTATTTGTCTCAAATAATATGGTGAAAAGGGGCCTCTGGCAAATTGAAGATTGTGGTAAATTGAGAGTTGGAATCATCCCTGGATACCAGCGTCAGCCAAGCAAGCTGTCACTTGTTACTTGAGGAAGTGCTGGTAGAGATTTCTAGACTGAAACTCAAATTCCATAGCCTGTCACTTAATCATGAGATAGTTTCAAGTCTTCTTAGGAATCATTCGTAAAACCTAAACATCCTCGGGAAGGGTTGCATCTTCATTGTTTAGTAGGTAACGCTGTAGTTACTAGGTGTTGGAGTCCGTATTCTATTGCTTCTCACTTACCACTTCTACGCACTTCCCACGTTTTAATCAACATTTCATTTTTTGAAAAAGTTTATGTATTTTGAGAAAGAGAGAATGTATGTGCAAACATGTGCACGCTATGGGGAGGGGCAGAGATAGCAGGAGAGAGAGAATCCAAAGCAGGCTTCATGCTGTCAGCGCAGAGCCCAAGGTAGGGCTCCATCTCATGGGCCCCATGTACCATGAGATCATGACCTGAGCTGAAATCAAGAGTCTGACGCCTAACCGAGCTATCCAGGCACCCCTAGTCCTCATTTTCTATTTCAAACCTGACAATTCATGCTTCCTAGGTCTCATGTCACAAATTTAAAATTCTTACAACAGTGTAATTCATTTACCTCCTGACCTTTGCTCTATTTTCTCATCTTTTACTTCTTCATAAATTCTAAATTCCATCTTATAGTATTGCTATGCTTTAAATAGTTTTCAGGAAATTAGGAGAAGAAAATAAAAGAGTGTTTCATGCTCACCCACTTATTTACCAATTCTGGTTCTCTTCATTCCTTCTTGTAGATCCAAGTTCCTATCTGGTATCCTTTCCCAAGCCTAGGGAAGGTCTGGCATTTCTTTTAGTGTTAGTCCACTGGCTAAAATTCTTCTGTCTTCTTTTGTCTGAACATATCTTTCTGTACTCAGTTTTTTTGAAGGATAGTTTTGCTTGGTACAAAATTTAGGGTTGATAGTTTTTTTCTTTTCAGTATTTTAAAGATGGACTTCCGTTCTCTTCTGGCTTCCATTCCTCTTTTTTTTCTCTCCTCTTCCTTCTCCCCTTTCTCTAATGATAACACAGCCATCATTTGTATTGTTCCCTTGTTCGTGAGGCCTCTTATTCTGGCTGTTTTCAAAAGTTTCCCTTTACCATGGGTTTTCAACAGTTTGATCATGAAGTACTAGGTTGGGTAGTCCTCATATTTATCTTGCTTGTGGTTCACTCAGATTCTTGGATCTACAAGCTGAAAATTTTCATCAAATGTGGGAAAATTTCAGGTATTATTTCTGAGGAGTCCAGCTTCTGGTCAAAACCCCATATGGGATTTTTTAGTCTTGGCCATAGGCAATTACAAAGGCTTTCCCTTACAGACCTCATGGCGGGAAGCTTCCCTCTCCACATCAGACTTGGTGCACAGACAGTGCATTGAAGTGTCTGGAGGGAACTGCAGTCAAGGACTTGGGTCCCACTGGTGGGTCACACTCTTCACATATTTGCATTCTGAGCCCCAGCACCTTTTTTCCTAGATCTCTTTATCTGAGGCCTTGATCAAAGGTCTTTTTTTAGATGCTTCCGCTGAGGTCTTATAGGGGTAAAGAGGGAGAAAACCTGAAGATACTTTCCCCATTCTGACTCAGTGCCCAGGAGTTTTCCACTTATAGTCCTCCTCTCCCTTCCCTAGACCCCAAGGTCCATAAAACTGCTGGAGTCTTTTGCTAGGGGCTCTTTCAACATCAAAACAATCCCCATGTCTGCTTTGATTCACCTGACCCATGGGTGTTCTGCTGTTTCATGAGGAAAAATAAAACAAAGAAGAGCCAGTGTTTTCTCCAGTTTTAGCTTCTTGCTTATACCGGTATGGTAAGTGATTAAAGTCTTAGCTCTTTCATTTAGCTTGATGCTTTAATCTGCTACTTGGATATCTGACAGCTCAGGTCTCTTTCTCTCCCAGTTCCTGACATTTCCTCAAATCATTTTGCTGTCCCATTATCACCTTCTCCTTATGAGACTCCAATTACACATGTTAGACTGTTTAATATTGTTCTTAGGTCTTTGAGTCCTTGTTTACTTTTATTCTATCTCTTTTTATTCTCTTCTTCAGATTGTATGCTTTCTATTGATTTATCTTCAAGTTCACCGAGATTTTCTCTTACCACTTTCAATTTGCTCAAAGCCCATGCAGTAAATTTTTCATTTCAATTATTGAATTTTCCAGTTCCTGAATTTTCATTTTTTAATGGTTTTCTTTTCCTCCATTGAGAGTCTGTATCTTCATTTCATTTTCTTATTTGTATGTATCTTCCTTTAATTCTTTGAATATATTTATGATAGTTTCTTTGTAGCATAAATTACATATATGGAACACCTCTAGGTTGGTTTCTACTACTTGCTTTTTTTTGGACTATGCATTACATTTTACATTGTGTATGTTTGTGTGAGTGTGTCTTGCAATTTTGATTTTATACTGAATATTATGGGTGAATCAATTTGGAGGTTGAATTTTATAATATTCCTCTGTTGATTTCTGTTTTTATAGTTAGTGGGGTTACTGGTATCACCCTGAATTTGTATAAGCCTTGGTTTTATGTTTTCTTAGGGAATATCTGTGAAAATTCCAACGTTTTTTCAAAGCATGATAACTTTAACTTTTCAGACTCAGTTTCCATCACTGTTTCTTCTGGAAATCTTACCATGGTTTGGGTTTAGGCTTTGGTAGGGTAAGTCTATTGTAAACTTTACTCTGGGGTATGATTCTTACTCATGAAGAGTGTTATTTCTTATGTCTCAGCTGGGTGCCTGGGCTGTGAACAGGTGTTATCAAGGTCTCTCCATTCTTACTGACAACATCCTCCAACACTACTTAACCTCAGGTATTTCTGTTCTGCTCTTAACCCAATAATAGACAAATTCTGGTACACTTTGTGTATCAAACTCTCCCTACCCATATAGTTCAGTCCTTGGCTAAGCACTTACAGAGATCCCAACATGGGATCCTTCCCTCTGCATAGATCCCTCGACATCTGTGCCCTACCTCACACAATCCACTCCAGTTACTCCAAACTCTTGATCTCTGCCTACTGAACTTACCAGAACTTCTGAGGTCTACTTGGGCTCTAGCTTACTTATGTCACCCACTTGGGAAATCACTCCCTATGTAGAGTGGGGGTTCAACTTATGAATTTCCCTTCTGTTTTGTGATTTTGTATGTGATTTATGAGAACATTTGTATCATGTTTTGTTTTTAACTTGTTTTGGCAGGAGAACAAATATAGTATTTGTTACGGGAGACAGAAATCTCTGCTGTGGATTCTTTAACAAGGGATAAAGACAGGGTGTTGATGGGCAATGATAAAGGTGACTGGTAGAAGGGAGAGCTTAAGAGTAGAGACACTGAATAGGAGGCATTTCCATTTTCTTTCTTTCTTTTTTTTTAATGTTTTATTTATTTTTGAGAGGGAGAAAGACAGCACGAGCAGGGGAAGGTCAGAGAGAGAGGGACACAGAATCTGAAGACAGGCTCCAGGCTCTGAGCTAGCTGTCAGCACAGAGCCCGTCGCAGCGCTTGAACCCATGAACACGTGATCATGACCTGATCTGAAGTCGGATGCTCAGCTGACTGGGCCACCCAGGCGTCCCGGCATTTCCATTTTCTTAAACTGAGAACTAAGATCAGGATGTTTGAAGAAATACAAGCAGACAGGAAATATCATGCTGGAGAAATAATCAGTGTTAAGTTAGTGATAAATTGGATGCAAAAATGAAGAAGAAGGTTTAAAATGATGCCAGAAATGCTTGAAAAAGGAGTTCTTATCCCTGGATGTAAATACTGAAATATTTATGGATGAAATGATATCATGTCTGGGATTGATTCAAAATAATGAAATGCAGGGATGAAGGTGGGGAAAGGGTAGGGGAAACGGGAAAGAGGTGAGATGAGAGAGACCATAGACAATAATTGTTGAAAGCTAGGTCATGAGTCCATAAGGGTAAATTATATGAGTTTTTCTATTTTTGTATAGATTTGACATCTTCAAATTAAAAAAAAAATCAAACAAGACAAAACAAAAATGAGCAGGTTATAAAGCTGGGAGGCAGTGTGTTGGTGAAGTTTGGGAGAGTGCCCACTTCTACGGTGTGGGGAGAGGGGATAAGCCAGTAACAGTTCGTTAATGTCTAAAACAGGCTTTTATGCAAAAATGGTTTAAAAATGATTTGATCAAGCTGGCTCTGCTCCTTTGGAAGGGTCATCAAATGCAAAGTGTATTTGATTATCTGCTTGAAGATGTGGGTCACACAATACATGCTGAACAGAGGCTCTGGCATCTAGGCCATATACTTATCCAACTCCAGATTCAGTTTTGGCTGTTCACATTAGCTGATAAAGCCCTGTGTGGTCTGGGGTCCAGACTACAATGGAGAGGTTTGGTTGGATTCTGGCATATCTCCCCGAGTGGTTCCTGGAATAATTTCTGGAGGCATTTTGCTGTACTCCTCCTTTCTGCCTCACCTCCCTGGCCAGCTGTACATGCCTGGAAGCTCCCCGAATCTTGCTTGCTCTCACCTGCTTCCTTCCGACTAACTGTGGACTCTGTAATTGAGCTCAAGAGAGGGGACTGTTCCCATAGCCTAAGGAGTTTCAGGAGAAGTAGAGAGACTTTTCTACAAGTAAAGAAAAAGAATAATAAGATAACCACTCATTTTCTTCTCCTACTTTCCCCTTTCCTTTCTCATCATTCAGCAAATCATTTTAGGGGCTACTGTGTGCCAAGGTTAGAGTTAAAGGGTGGTTGGGCTCAAAGGTGATCAAGACACAGATCCTCCCTCCAGGAAGGATGAAAGACATTCACATAGAGTGATGGAGAAAATCACAAGTGCCATGTGAGACATCCGTACTGGCACCTGGGGGGCATATGGAAGGAGTGGACAGTCATTACTGTTTTCCCTCTCCTTGAGTTTGGGTTTTAATACTGTCCTTGTGACCTATGCATAACTTGGATTCTGTCCGAATCTCCGTTTTTTTTTTCCATTTTAAAATAAGACTGAGTATATGCACTTAAACAGCTTCAGTGATTGTCAAATTAAAAAAAATCTAGAAGGATTTTTGCAAACTATAGGGGTTGATGATGATCATCATTTTTCCTTCTTCCCAGATACAGCAGTGGGAACTGTGGGCCCAGCTTTTTCCCAGATGACAGACAGTCAAGTGGTCATTGTCACCTGCACACTCAGCCATATCGATACGCTGGGGGCTGCAACCATTTCCAGGGAAGATCTGCAAGTAGGAGGAAACTTCATTTGCCATGTAAGTAAGAAATCTTCTGCCTATTGACGTTTAACAGTGTAGAGGCAAATGTCCCATTGGTATGGTTAATACCTACCACCACCTTAATGTTTGTTTTGCTGTACAGTTGACAAAGTACTTCTAAAGTCACAAATCACTGGTGTCTCATAATATCCCTTGACTCCGTAGACTAGATTTCATTTTGACCCTCATTACAGATGTATAAAATATGTCCCAGAGATGTTAAATTATTTGCCCAAGATTCATGCTAGCCGTGGCAGAGCCCACCACTGAATTCTGATCTTCTCTTTCCTAATCTTTGAAATCACCAGCTCCTCCCTATAAGTATCTAAGGGCCTGCAGGGCTCCCCTTTGATGTCTTCAGAAGAAGCTTTCAAACAATTTTTTTTAAATGTTTAAGAAATTATTTGTATTTTGACGGTCACGGGCATCTGAACTGCACCCCCCCCCCCCCCGCCCCCGGCCCTAATGCAGTCACAATAAATCAAACAAACAAATAACCATCTCCATTGTTTTGTGGATTATTTCCCCATGAGGCAGATGTTTACTTTTCACAAATGAAAGCTCATTGTTGTCAGGAACATTTAAGAGGCTTAACCTGTCTCCTCTGGCATATGGCGCTGGCCTTTCATGATAAAACTGGCTGTGTGCAGCGGCAGACGAAATTGCAAGCCTCTCTCTGAAACTTCATCAGTTGCTCTTGCGGGGCGTCACTGCTTTCCGATGCAGGGCCTCGTCTGGGCCTCTTCCACCGTGAAAGGGGGAAAAAAACCAGAAAGGCTGTTTCCTTTGGTAGAAAATACTCATATTTTAATGGGTATGATGTCATGAATTATTAAACTAGCTTAACTTTAAAGCCGAGCCGAAAGAACAGAGTGAAGAATGACCTTGAGCCTCTTGAAAAATGGGAATGTTGACTGTGCCTGCAGACTCAAAGATGGATTTCTACTTTAGTTTATATTTATGCAACTGTGAAACTTGGTCCCTTGTTCCCAGAGAAATCCTTTGTGCAGCCGTGTGGAGAAAGTTATTACATTTTAGTGCAGAAGAAGCTGTAAAGTTTCTTTCCTCATGTCTCATGAAAACGGGAGTGCTAGCGATCTTTGTGCTGAGGGTTGGCCCTGAGGAATGAGATGCAGTGTCTCAGAAGACAAAAGGAAGCAGATAGGCATTGTTCTTGGGGAAAAAAAAGCCTAACATTAGGTTCTTCTAGGGGGTTTGTGCACAATCCGGGTGCTGCTGCTACAGTGCTCTCTTATTTCTGAATCAAGGTGAATCAGAGGAACATAGGGTCCAGAAGAACCACAAGGATCTGTCAGAGTAGCCTGACCACATGATATGCCCTGCAGCACCTCCCCCTGTGACTAGTGTGGAGAGCTCTGGAGAGAGCGTGTGATGTCCATGTCAGCTACTCCAGGCTCATTCTCGGGCCGCAGGCTGCTGGGCAAAACCATAGAACCAAGAGCGTGGTGAGTGTCCCTAATTCCTCCAGTGGGCGCTGTGAAGCTGCAGTTACACCCACAGACACGGGTGACTCAAGTTCTCTCTTTGTTGCATGTAACACAAGCTCAATGAGCAGTCTCTGCAGACAGGAGATGAGAATGAGTGGGGTGGGTGGAGGACCCAGTAATCATTGAGACTCTAGAACGCTTTGCCCAGTCTTATTATGATTCATCATGTAGGTGTACAACATTATCTCCGTTTTACAGGGCAAGAAACTGAGGCCCACTGTGTAAGATTCTTGACATCACATGGTTGCTGACGGATTTGAATCTAGATCTGTCTAACATCAGAGGTTCATGTGAATTTACCATTCGTACTATGAAGTTTGGTTTGACTCCAGTTTTACTATCTTACTTATTTCCTGGAATTCTTGGCCATTATCTGCTGATGTCTTCTCTTAGTTCCTCCAGATCCATTCTCCATCCTTCTGCACTCTGCCCTGCAATGTGGAGGGTGGACCTATTTTGGTTGCTTCAATGGTACCCTTATTCTTTGGCTCAGAGCCGGGTTTGGCCAAGGTGAGATGCAAACAAGGCATTGGACAGAGGTCGGTGGGAAATGAGATTGGGCCATTTGTTTTCCCCACTTTTCTCTCTGTTGGGTTCTCTCCTGAAGGCCACCGCTTTTCCAGGTGGCCCTCTGCATGCAGCTCCCCAACCTGGGTTTGACTAGCTGCCCCTCCCCTGCCACTTCCGGCTTAGGGGCTGGTAACGGCTGCTGCACAATGTTTCTTCAACTCTGCCCACACTTTTGTAAATTAGCGCCTATAAGGGGGTTAGGGCAATTGGGTCGCTCAATCTGAGCATGCCATTTGCTACCTTCTGGCACCGTTACTGATACAGTTATGCATCCCATCTCTTTTTTTCCCAAGGACTTCCTATTTATAACTTCAGAGGGCTATTGTTCTTATCCCTCACCTTCTTTCTGCCTTACCACTGGCTCTCTGGATTTCCTCTTCTCTACTCAAATTAGTCTGCAAGACCAGGGAAAGCCAGTTTCCATTATTTTCCAAGATTGAGTTTCTTTGGTCTCCAAAGTCTCTACTTTATTCTTTTATTAGCATTTCTTTGCAGAAACAGTCTATTGGGTTGTCTTGAGAAAACAATGTGCATTTACTAACCTTCCAGAGAAAATTATTACTTCTCCAAAAAGGAAGGGGAATAATGAAAGTATGTTCAGTAAGTAACAGTAAGGAGAATAAAGGAGGAAAAAGGCAGGAGATTCAGAATCAAGGTCAATTTCCTCTGTTGTTGGATTGCAGCAAGCATTTAATGGTAATAAAATCTTTTTCCTGTATAATACATTTTATATTAAAACTGCAGCCATTTAAATGAGGGATTTTATGTCTGCACAGTCTTTATTGAGCATGAAGGCTTACGAAAATGCTTTTTTTTTTTCCCCCTTAAGATTTTCTTGAAGTTTGAAAAGCCACTCTCTGCCTTCTGGGCTCACAGGAGTGAAGAGGCAGAGGTGGGGAATGACCACGGTGGCTCACACAGTTCCTTGCTTGTGCTATTTAACCTCAGACCCCTGTTATTCTGGGCCTCTGTGTCTCCTGAATAAATAGTAAATCTTTCCTGATGGTGTGGCAGCTTTATGATGTGGATTCATGCCTGTCTTCAGAGAGGCATGGGAGAGACTTTAGTGCATTTCCCCTTTTTTTACTGGTGATCTAGCCAGAGCCTGTGCCCATTCAACCCATCTCTGGTGCTGCAGTGGTCAGTACTCAAATAATCAGTCTTCTGGTTCCAGTACAAGTAGGGTTGACTCTGGTGTTATTTCATAGGTTGGCTTGAAATGGATTAAATCTTCTGTTGAAGGTTTATTGACTCATGTTTTCCTGAGCTCTTTGTCCTTTAATATTGAAAAATTTGTAATCTACTCCTGATCCTAAGACAGCAAAATAAGATACTGAGAACTTGACAGGTCCTCCTTCTATCAAGGCTCACATAGGGTAGAAGGTTTGCTGGACTGGTTTTATGGCTGTTCATTTCGGGCAGATTGGAAGTTATTTCTAAGGGTCAAGGACATGTTAACATTAGATATGCCAGAAGGAAAAAGTCAACTCGCAGAGCAACTCCATTGTTTTCTTAGTCATTGCTGATATTCATGGTATGAACTGTTGGATCGGACTATTCTTGGTCATGAGTGTGGTGTAGAGGCAACAAAAACAGTAAACATATAGCTTATGAGAACTTGTGTAGGAAATTACCTGCCAAGAGAAGTAGACTATTGTTGGTACGGATCTGACCTATAGCAAGAGATGCCTCATAATCTATAAATATCTGCTCTTTGAGTTAGAATGAATTACCTGAAGACAGCAGGCTCCACTCTTATATCTTAGATTTCCAAAACTGCATTTCCCATTAGATGGTTCACAGCACCTTTTAAAATCCGAATTTCCCCAGTACATTGACCTGACCTGACTTCTTAGCCACAGCTTTAAGTATGCTTCAAAAATTGCCTGAAACCCAGCATAGTGGAGGGACCATTTACTTAAACAACTATTTTGTATTGCCTATAATGCCATGTAGATCTAAGTCTTTTCTATATCTTTCCACTACAATGGCAGCATATGGTCTGTTGTTACAATCAGATATTCTTATGAGAAGTAAGAGGCCACGGGTGAATGGCGAGGCTATTATTGTTGAATCTAAGGCTGTTGTTCTGAGCCTTGAACTATAGTGTCCTGCAGTTTTATTTTTAGAAAACTCCAACCTTTCAGGAAGGTTCAGTCAATATGCCTTGATTTTTATTTTTGATAGTGTTGACTAATGTTTACTCTGGGCTCCTGAAAATTGGTTAGAGGGCTTTGTATGGAGGAGAAAATGTGGACAAATACTGTTAGTTTACTTAGTGCTAAAGGCATTGGCTGGTAGAGAAAGGAAATGAGACAGTTTTGCAAGCCAGAAAATCATAATCTTTTTGTTTCTAAAGTATATATTCCTAAAAACCTTAGCAGAAGCCTATGAAAAAGAAGAAAGCAAAAGAAATGAGCAAGAGAGGACTGAAGTTAGCTCAGAAACCCAAACTGCTAGGCCTGGGAGAAAATCACCTTGTTAGAAGGAAACATTTTATTAAAATATGAATGTTTATTATGTGGGACAGAATAAAGAATATGATCTCCCCGAGTAGACACACGGGCACACACACCCTCGCTTGCACAAACACACACACAAAGGAAAGAAGGAATGATAAAGCAGAAGCATGTCGGTGTGCTTTATAATTCTGAATTTGTTTTTCGAGTTTTGAATTAATTAGATACCATGTTGAATTCCAAATGCGATAATTAGGCAAATTAATGCTGCAGTGAAGTTATTAATGAGGCAAAATATGCTAATATGCTTTTGATAAAGAGCTCTTCTTCTGCCTACCCAGAAATTGGCAAACATCTTTCATTTGGGGCCAGACAGTGATTTACTAAAAAGGTTCTCGGCCGTATGCTGTGAACAAATGTTGTAAATAGGGGTTAATGTCTAAATTTTTGATATGTGTAAGCCTCGATGTGGCCCAGCAAGTCCCGTGACACTTGCGCCTGCCTTCTGAGAGGCAGAGAGCTCAGACAGGCCAGGGGCTCCTCGGTGCCCTTCAAGGCCTGTGTGAATACAGCAAACTCCACTACTTGGTGGTGTGGCTCCTATTAACATCGGCACCGATGCCCCACTTGTGGCGGACAGTGGCTGCTAACCTGCCAACCTGCAGGTTTCTGTTTGGCAGACTTGGTGTCTCCTTTGGTTTTCAGATGTTCACAACTCCTGGCCAAGAATCATTAGGGAACCCATTTAGTGGTTTGAAAGTGACACAGCAGAATTTCCCTTTCCGATCTTAACTCTGCTATTCAGAGCTCTTTGTACATCAGGAGTCCCTTGGGACCAGGGCGAGACACCATCTACCCAGGGGGAGCTGGCCATTAAAAGCAAAATTTATGGAAATACGAAAAGAACTTTCCCACGAGCTTATCATTATTTTAATCCTTTTAATCATACACTTCACCAGGGCACAACCTGTCTAATTTTGATTCATTCCGATATAATATTTGCTAAATGAGTTTTGCTCTGCACCCCAGGTAGGACAGTTTTGACGTTGTAAATCTGGGGACAGAAGACCCTAACGTGTGCTTGAGTGAGGCAGCTCAGTGGTCAGTCCTTGGCTAGTGAGTGCTGTTGAGGTGTGTCCTATGGCAGGAAAGAGACCATTTATTAACTGTCAAGGGTGCACAGAAAGTGATTGGATCAGTTAGGAATGGATCAGACTGCAAGTTACAGAAAGCCTTACTGACAGCTTTATTAGAAAATAAGTTTATATTTCACCCATGGAAAGCAAACCAGGGTAGGTAGTCCACAGCTGAAACTCATCTCAAGTGTATCGTCAGGACTCTTTCCATCATGTGACATAGCGACTCCGATGGCGGTTGCACCTCTAGGCATGACATCTGGGTTTCAGGCAGGAAGAAGAGGAATGGTCCAGCCAGTCTATTCCTGTCAAGAAGGTTTCCCGGAAGCCCTATCCAACAACCTCTACTTCTGTCTCATTGATCAGAGTTGTGTCAAGTGGCCAACCCTAACTGGAAGGTCAGCAAATGAGGCTGGATCAGCTAGCCAAGTGTTCGTTTCAGTCCTTTTCTCGGGCACCAGGATCCCGGGGGTGAGGTGGTGTCCTCGTGTGACTGCTGAGCCGGGGTGCTTACCTGAAAATGCAGCTGCTTACCTGTGACAATTTTCACATCCAGATTTGGACAAATCTGATGTGAAAGGGAAGTTCAGGTAATGAAGCCCTTTTACTCTCCCCAGGCTGAAGGCAGTGTGGTGCCAGAATAAACCCGCACACATTAGGTTGAGCTATGTGACTGCACAGATGACTTTCACCTCTCTGACCCTTAGTTCCATGTTTGTGAATTAAAGAACATCCTGGGATTCCTGTTAGGAAGTAATTGGGGTAACATATAAATAGTATGTAGCGTATTCAGCCTGTTAATAAGTGGTAGCTGCTCAGGTGGTGAATTTATTCCAGGTTTATTCATAATAAGCTGACATGTAATAGATGTGTAATGGGGGAGAAATGGTTACATATAATCCTTTGCCTTTTAAGAGACTGGGTTCTGGTAGGTGAAGGGGCCTTTTTGCTGAATGAATTGATAATCAGGAGGCTCTAAGTTTGAACTGATAAAGTCTGCATACAAAAGGTGGAGAAACTACGCAACATGGGAAGGGAAAGAACAGGAAGGAAGAAGCAGGGAGGCGGGAAGGCCGAATGTGGGCCAGCCTGGTGGGGGTGGGAGAAAGGAGACCCGGGAGCTCTAAAGTGGGGAGGAAGGCCCGAGGAGGGATGTCTAGAGGAGATTTTGGGTATGAAGCTGCGCATGGTGTGATGTAAAGCCTTCCTCTGATTCACCTGTAGAACCTTCCAGAAAACGTGCCTGACTAGTTCTTTGAAGTGAGAGGGTCTTTTGGTGAATGTGAACAAGAACTGAGGCTGCTTTAAGGTTGATGAAGTTACAGCTGACATAGAGTTTCTAGAATGTTTCACAGAGGTCCCACCATTAAGCACTAGGTTTAAAGGTGACAGACCACACAAAACATATGTGGAGAAGGCAATTTACATTGTGGGTGAAAATTTCCTTCCACCCCACTCATGAGAGTGTGCCCTGAAGGAAGATGGAAGACTGGGTTCTGTGCTTTCCCCTCAAGGAGGTCTTAGTTCCCGTGTGTGACTGAATTATAATATAACATGCTTGTGCTTTTAGCAGTAGAAAACAAAAAAAGCTTATTTTTATTTTTTTTTGGCATAACACACTTCTAAACAAAAGCCAACACTATATTTGGTGCTTGATTGGAAAATGCAAACCGGCAATCTGTTTCAAAGCTGGACGAAAAAGCTGGCTGCTTTATATGTATTGAATAGTGAGTGGCACAGTATATTTTATGAGTAAATCAAGAGCTTTTCAAGCATAGTTATGAGTATACTCAGTTTTCACTTCATGGGTCAACTTTAAAACTTACCCCTTGAGTAAAACGTGACTCCCCGGGAGCACGACACACACACAGATACCCAGCAGGTACAAATCACAGACCACAACCTCACCTCTGAAAGAAATGTGGCTTACTTTGTTTCCCTCGTCACGGCAGATTTTCTAATTTGAATCATTAGAGGACCAAGAGGTAGAAACTAAGTCTCAATTAGTTTAGAATCTCCTCTGCCTTTTCTGGGATTGGGTCTAAGTTTGGGCTGGCAGGGAATGGGGTCTTGTGTCCTATTCCAGGAGCGGAAGGGGCATCTGGTTCCCGGGCATCATCTGCCCACACACCTGCTAGGATGTCCTCTTTCAAACGTGGTAGCCAGTCACTTGTCCAGCTGGATCACTCTTGGGAACTCAGTCCCGACCGCATCCTTCCCTGGTCTGGTTCTCTCTAAGTTTCTCTCCACCTCTCCTGATACTGGGTGTAAGTGTTTCTCCCCTGTTGCTCTGGGCCCAAAGGTCTCCCAAAGCTGACATGACCTTCTACCTTCAAACCCACATGCCGTGTTTCTTCTATCACTCCTGTCCTCTGCAGGCTGTGGAGACTCAGTACTCTTCCTAGATCTTTGGGCTCACCTAGAAGGAGGCAGGGTGCTAGGCTTTTTGGGGATGCCTGGGATGATTTGGGCAGGGGTAGGGGATAGAGAGACACAGAGATTTCTCAACTTCTGACCCTTTTTTCCCTTTTCCCAGCTGGGGCACACCTTATCTGACTCTCCAGAATGGGAGAGACTGGCTCTAACTCACCATATTTTATTCTAAATATTTTGTTTATGCCCCAAGTCCTAGCCTTTTGAAACTTAGAACCTTTTTTCTCAAACTATTGTTCTCATTTTTTTCTGTGTCAGGCCTTCCCTGAGGAAACAAAACCAGAATTCTCATCTCTTTGGTGTGGCAAAAAAAAGTATAGGTATTGGAAAAAAGGTTACTATTTCAAATAATTACCTGTGATTGACTAATATTCAGTATAAAGAACCACAAGTGCTTTGTCAAGGTCCCTGGCAGTATCTCTCTGCCTTTCTGCCTGCCCCTACCACTACCATGGCTCTTGCTCTTATGAACCTCTCAGAGCATGGAGCAGTCATGCACTTCTTGAAGGCAAGAGGCAGATATATTCTTCCTCTCACAATTTGGTAGAAGGCTTTGCTCAAAAGATTCACAATGGCATCCTGACCATCTATAGGTGTGGAAGCCACACTTCTTAGTTATGGGCTGCTGACAGGTTTTTTCTGCGTATTCAAAATACCAAGGGCCAGAGACTTAGCATCTTAGGTGGATAGAATAATTTGGTTAAAAACTTTAGTGTGAACCTGGTCAGGCTACCTGTGAAAGATGCCGTGTTTTCCTCTCAGAACCTGGTGAACTCTGGGAAAGCCTTTCAGGGCTGGGAAATGATTGAAATGTATCATGGAAAGATACATATTCATTAAGAGTCTGCAAAAGGTAAAGGGGTTTAGTAGATTGAATAGCAGGGGTGCCCAAGAAAGTACGTACCAGCATTATAACTGGGACAGAAATGAGAGGATTTGGCAGCCACAGATGTCCCCAGTCATTCAAATTCACTGTGTCAAAGAAAATCAGGTCTGCAGGAAGTTTTTAATTTTAATTTTTTTATTGTGGAAAAATATACATGACATAAAATTTACCGCTTTGACATATTTCAGTAGCATTAAATATTCACATTGTGGTGCAACCATCCCCACTCTCCACCTCCAGAACTTTTTAGCTCATATTGAAACTCTGGACCTATTGGAAATAACTGCACATTTTGCGGAGTTCAGTTAGTGGAGCATGTGACTCTTCATCTCAGGGTTGTGAGTTTGAGTCTCACATGGGATGTAGAGATTACTTAAAAACAACAACAACCACCACCACTCCCCATTCCTTCTTTCCTCCAGCCAGCCCATCATAGCCTCTGTTCTGGATTCTGCCTATATGAATTTGACCATTTTAGGTACTCCTGTGAGTGGAATCATACAATAATCATCCTTTTGTGTCTGGTTTCTTTCACTTAGCAGAGTATTTAAAGGTTCATCCATGTTGTAGCACGTCTCAGAATTTCCTTCTTTTTTAAGATACATAATGGAGCACATTTTGTTTATCCATATATTTGTTGGTGGACATTGGGTTGTTTCTACTTTTTGGCTATTGTGAATAATGCTACTCAGTATGGGTTTACAAATATCAGCTCATTTCAATTCTTTGAGTATATACCCAGAAGAATTGTTGGATCATATGTTAATTTTTTGTGTAACTACTTAGGGATCCACCATAGTGTTTTCCACAGTGGCTAGAGCATTTTACATTCTCAGGAACTGTGCACAAGCATTCCCATATTTCCACATGCTTGCCAACACTTGTTATTATTTTTATAATGGCCATCCTAATGGGTGTGAAGTGTTATCTCATTCCAATTTTGCTTAGCAATTCCCAAATAATTCGAGATGTTGAGCCATTTCATGTGTATATTGGCCATTTGTTTGTCTTCTTTGGAGAAATGGCTATTTGAGTCCTTTGCCCACTTTTTAAAATCGGGTCATTTGTTGCTTTGTTGTTGAGTAGACCTTGGGAACTTTTATTTCCATCGCCCTCTCTTGTCCTTAATGAAATGCTGTCACATGTTAATATGTTATCAGAGGAGAGGGGTAATTTAAGAGGGTTGGGGGAGTCCAGGAAGACAGAACACCAAGGTTCTCTCTCCTTGCACAGGATTATAGCCAGGCTCCTCAGCGTATGAGGCCCTTCACAACCTGGCCCCACCTGCCTGTTTGGTCTGCTTCTCTGCCCCTGACCAGCCCAGTGCTCTAGAGTATTCATTTATCTGCATTTTACAAATGCCTGGCAAACTCTGACATCTCCACACCTTTGTAGAACTCAGGCCTTATCCACCCTGTGAAGCCTCTCCTGATCCACGGCATGTGTGCTGATGGTACATCCCTTGCTTACTCAGTCATTCAAGAAACAGTCATTGAGCACATACTTGGTGGCAGGTGCAAAGCACTGTGCCAGATACTGGGGACTGAACAGCTTCTACTTTCAAGGAATTCACTCATTGTCTAGTGGGGAATTGGGTAAGTTATCTGTCAATTACAATTCATTGTAAATAAGTGCCAAAATGGAAGTAACGAGAGGGAGGAAGATTATCTTCCTGAGCTGAGAGCTGGGTTAGTACTTACACACTGTTGTGAACATTCCCATATTCTGTACATTAAATGTGAGCTTGTGTTTTATTATTTTTATTTTTATACCCCTTAACAGAATCATTTGTAAACAATTATCGTCTTCCATAATGCACATCTTCTCCTCACAAAGAGGAGTATTACAATTAGGAGGTGTTTTTTCCTCACCCTGGGATATTTGAAGGCCATCTGAAGGTTGTAATTCAGACTGTGTGTGTTCAGGCAGGCCTCACCCCGCCCTGACTGGGCTTACAGGGTGTGTAAGTGTTTGTGTGCGGATGAATGTGAAGAGTTACGGACAATCCATCATCAGTCCTGGCCTCGTGCCCACTGTGGCATAGAATAGGAGCTCAGTAAATGCTTCTGGTATTATTGAACTTTATGTATCATGGAGGATAATTTATCTCATTTACCAGCAACGCACCCACAGTCCAGGGCAGGAGGGCGTAGGGTATTTCTAAAGGTGAGTCACGATAGGGAATTCGATTCAGAAGAAGCGCATGGTGAATTATTTGTCTTTCGCTTTTTTGAGAAACAGATTGCTTATCTGGGTTTTGGTAGTTCTAGAGAGAGGGAAAAATGGGCCCTTCTGAGGAAGTAAAGGCAGAAGCAGGAAACCAGGGAGAGACAAGCCAAGGAGGCCAGAAGCCCATCCGTTAGAAGGAGAGATTTGCACTTGAATGCAAGGTTTAACTAGGGGGCAGGGAAGGGACACTTCTGGGGATTACTGAGGAAGAAGAATCAACATAATATGGATTTTGAGGGGGTAGCAAATGGAAAAAAATAAAAAGGATTTAAGGTATTGGTTTTAGGATTTAGAAGGGAGGATTTAATTTGGGAGATAAGGGATTTGTGGTTAGATATAGTGACAATTAAGCATTGAATACACACAGTCTGCATTGCAACCTTGGGATGGCCCTCAAACATCCCAGCGTGAGAACAGCCACCTCCTAACTGGAACGCGGTGCTTTGTGAGGAGAGGACGTGCATCACAGAAGCTGTTGACTATAGATAAATGACTGTGTTTAGGGCAAAACTCCCCTTTTAGCTCAAATCTGTTACTTAAAAGATTATTTATTCACAAGTTTGAAATAGCTCCTTCCCTCCCTCCGTCAGGGTGCATGCCGCCACCATCAGTTCCACTAGGCAGGATGAGAGGCCTAAAATCAAAGAGTGCAGGAAGCCATCAGCCCATTGAGCAAGTGATAAATCATCCCTAAATGCATATTGAACAGGGATTTGTGAGATCTCTTAAACACAAACAAAACTCGTGTTGGGTCTGTCCTTGCTGGTGTCAGAGCCAGGAGCACTTGGAGGGAGACAACAGGAGGCTCGCAGGGCCCCAGTCACCCCCAGACCAGGCTGAGCATGTGTGGCTATTTGTGGGCAGACGGTCACCAGGAGTTAGGGAAAGCCTGCCGCTGGTCTTGGAAGAGCGCGTGTTTTGTGCATGCTGGTCCCCTGTGCCGGCCCACGGGGACGTGAGCCCATTGTCGTGAGTGAAGTGTGGGTGCACAGCCTGGCCAGTGGGCCTCCCTGCGTGACAGTCAATTTCTGCACCACCTTCTCCTATCCCTGCAGCTTGTGCTTGGGCTGGGTCCCTTTTCCCTGCAAAAGCCACTTGGCTGTGCCCCAGTGGAGAGAAAGATCTGGATAAAATCCTGGATCTGCCTCTAAGTAGTTGTGACATTTGGGGTAAGAACTCAAATCTTTGCTTTGGTTTCTTATTTGTAAAAGTAAGAGATTAATACGCCCCCTCACAGTGTTATTTGGAGGAGTAAATAGGGACATTTTTATAAAATGCCTGGTACAATGTGCTGCCCTCAATGGCTGGCACACAGTAGGCGATTTACAAAGAAACAGAGTAGTATTAACTTACTAATAATGATATGACACCACATAGTCAGGTGGGCAAAAATATAAATGAATTTTTCAGGTTTTTTTAAAATACCTGAACTTCATCTCTCTCCTTTTCTCTCCTCTGCTCTCTTCTTCCCACCCTCCCCTCCCCTTCCTTCCTCTCCCCTCTCTCCCTCCTTCCCTTTTTTCTTCTTCCTTTTCCCCCATTCATTCAAGTTGCCAGATAGTGGAAGTTTTAACCTCAGTCATTTCAGGGCCTCAGCTCCCCCAAATCCTTGTGGGAGGAGATCTGGACACTGGTCAGGGCCATCTCTTGCCTCCATCCCCTTCTATATTCCCATCAGCCTTCTGGGCTTCAGTCAGCAAAGATGGAGGCCATATTTTCTCCTCCGACTTGCCAGGCATTTCCAGATCTGTCTTTTACTTGGCTATTTCTGCTCTTTTCTTGCACACTTGGAAGATCTGGCTGTCCCTCACATCATGCTGGGAGCACTGAAAGGCTCTTTCAGCCCCGGCTGCCTCCAATTCCCACCCAGCCATCCCAGGCCACTGCTCCACCCGGTTGGCTTCCTGTTAGAAGGCTCTTAAATCTGTAGACTCTCTGTGGGGTTTTTATTGTGCCCTTCCCGCCAGTGCTTGCCTGGGAGTGTGGTGGGGGTACATCCCAGGGTCTAGTAACCTTTAGCTCCCCTTTGCATTTTCCGTATGAGCCCCTTAGGTTTTCTCCTGAGCTTTTGGAATGCAAAAGTCCTTGCCTTAAACTCAGCTGTGAGTTTCAAATTTGAAGCTCTCAAATTAAGAATAGACTTTTTCTTTCTCTCAGTATTCTGCTGTGCCATCCCTTTCCTGAGGCACTAAGAGCTGCATTCAAAAGTGTTTGCCTGAGGAGAGACGGGTGGGTAGAGGCAATGAGGGTGTTGCAGGGCATAAGAACCTTGGTTAAAATCTGAAAATACTTTTCCACTACACTGCTATGATTATATCCATCCTCCATACAGTTTCAGCCCCATGGGGCTGAGTTGCAGATTGATTTGCTTCAATGTTGGAGCATTCGAGGATGATCTGTTTTGACCTGTTGTTGGTGAAGTAAAAAAAAAAAATTAAAGCAGCAGATAGTGAGGCTAAGAAGAAAGTCAGACACCAGCTCCTGGTCTGTAAGCGTCAGTTTAGTGTGGAGCTAAATGCAGCTCTTGGCCTCATTCTACTTTTCAGTCTCCCAAAGGTCATGTCACTTTTCTTGATCTGTTTTCCTAGTTCCTTGTTCCACAGTCCATCATTAGACGCTCTGCTGCCTAGCCAACAGCATTCGGGGCAGCTCTCAGCTCTCGGTGTCACTGGAGAATATTTCAAGCTCCATGCGTGAAGCATTTCGTGCAATTTGGGGTGTATTCACAATCTTCTTTTTGTTGGTGCACAGCCTTGTGCTGACTCAGTGAAGCTGTTCAGCCCCATTTGTGTATCTCTTGGGTCTGGGATCAGAGAAGGAAGAGTTGTCTATATTTCAAAGATGTCATTGTCACCATCATGTTCAGGTGACCAAACTGATGCTGGGGGCATCTCACTGCATCTCCTGGCTTGTAAGTGTCCGATCAATCAATGTCTTTCTGAAATGTGCCATTGTCAGCTGGGCACTTGGGACAATGGTGTTGACTTTCACCTGCTTAGCAACCACAGGAAAAACACAGGGAATGACATTCATGCATCTGCACAGGATTTACCAGCTATGCTAAGACAGGGTTTATAAACTTGAAATTTATAAACTTGAATGATGGAATCAACACCAAAATGTTCACTACCACCACCACCACCACCACCACCACCATCACCATCACCACCACCACCAGTAATAATAACTGACCTTTATGGACAAACCTTTTATGCCTGGTACTGTGCTAGATTCTACATGCATCACCCAGTTTAATTTTCCCAGCAAACCCACAAGGCAGGCACCGTTCTCCCTCTTTACAAACAAGAGGATAAGTTTAGAGATATTAAATGACTTGTCCCTGGTCACAGGGAGAGCAACTGGAGTCAGAATTTGAACCCAGATCAGTCAGATCTCAGAGCCCTTGTCCTTCAGGTAGGATAGCGCCTATTGGCATGCTTGCTGAGCATCTTAATGGCATCCCTGAATTCACGAGCATTGGTCTGTGCCTAAACCAGTAGGTACACAATCACATTTAGAAGGAAATGATTGACTACTTGTGTTAGAAATTAGTGCTTTGTATTATGAAGCATTTCCTTTCACCAAGGTAGTGAAGTAAAGTTATTTAATAGGCATACATTCTTCCCCTTCATTCCAAGAACCATCAATTCTTCCTCTCGCTCACCCACACGTCTCCATGCTACCTTCACTTCCTGTGTCAGCTCACCATCACCTTACATCCGGATACAGAGACATCTTCCCCACTGTCTGCCCGATGCTTGTCTTGTTTTCCTCGAATCCACACTCTACACAGCTGCCAATGTAATCTTTCTAATCTAGCAATCTGTTCACAACCCTTCAGAGGTTTCTCATGTGCTTAGGATAAAGTTTGACTATTTCAGATGGCCTTTGAGGCCCCTGATTGCCTGTGCCTTCTGCTTTTAGGGCCTCATTTCTCTCCACTCCCCAGTTCCTTGAGCACACCATCTTTTACCTACCTTAAACACTGCTCTCCTGTGCCCTTTACCTGACCAGCTTCTGCTTATCTCCCATAGCTCAGTTTGTATGTCATTTCTCTGGGTAGCCTTTCTGGATCCTGGAGCTGGGTAGGAGCCCCTCTGTGTGCTCCCACAGTGTCCCACACTTCCTGAGCTCTCAGCACCCCATCATATTACCCTTGTGTCACCATCCTCCCCCACCAGACAGGAGCTCCATCCAGCATTAGCCACAGTGGCCAGCTCCAGGCTTGGCACCTAGTCAGCACTTAATAAATATCTGGTGACTAAATGGAGAGTTATATTTAATCTATTGCTTGTAGCCATTTTTGAATCAGAATAGCTTCCTGAAAACTTGGGCTTGGGAACATTATTATACTTAGGGGCAACCCTTTCAAGGCAGAAGTCCTTGATACAGTCTTTCAGGAAATGTGGGGCATTAGATTATCTAGAAATCTAAACATCTTCATATTTAAAAAAAAGTATAAGATGTAAAATGTCATTTTCAAGCACAGACCCAAGGACTCTTTTAAGTTTTCTCTTTTACTAAAGTTTTACTTTTTTCCCCTCTTTTACTAAGTTTTACTTTTACTAAATTGGGTTGTCACTAACATTAGACACAGAGGAAAAACCACATCTTAACCTGATTAATGAATAGTCCCATTCTGCCATTTCCCCCAGTGTTATAGAACAGAACTACATCTCATTGTCTCACAGAACTACATCTGTTAAAGAACAGCACTACATCCTGGCCCACTCGGGACTTAAGCCCCTGACAACGTCTGCTCTGGCGTTTTCTTTTCAGAGGCGCTGTCAGGTCCTGGAAGAGGCCTTGCTTTGCAAACTCTCTCTCCTACGGTTGAGGGTCCAGATGGGGCTATTGACAACAGGGAGTTGAGCGTTCTAGCCTCTTGGCCCTTATCCTACTGTCATCTAGTTCCGCATGGGATTTTCATACAAACTCCATGCTCTCCATGCATTCCGCCCCCCCCCCCCCCCCCCCCCCCCCCCCCCCCCCCCCCCCCCCCGGCTCTTGCTCCAGTGATTATATTTAGCTACTCTGGTTTCCCAGGCTTCCATACTTGGCAATGCGTCCGCAGGGCTCTGTTCTGGGGCTGCAGTTGTAAAGGCCACACTTACATCCATCCCCACAGACCCCGCCTGCTGCTGACGTAACCTGCCCCTCGCTCCCCCGCCCCTCCCTTTCCCACCGGACTCTCCCGGAGCTCTAGGAACTGAGGTCCTTGCCACAGAGGAGGGAGCAGCGTTTATGGGGGGGTTCCTTTAGTGCCATCTGCCACCACCACAGAGGTGGTTGGGATAAACCGATTTGCTAAACAAAATGGTTAACAACTCATGAATAAAACTCAAAAAATTTCCAAAAAGATGTGAGTACAAATCTTCTGAGACTGAACTCTCTGGTCCCTTTCATTCCTATCTTCCTCCCACTCACCAAATTCACGCCACCGGAACCTGCACTTTCCTCGGGTGCCAGTAGGGGGCAGCTGTCATCAGGCTTGGGGAGATTTCTTTTTTTCTTGTAACATTTTCTTCTGTGTGTGTGTGTATGAAGCATAACATATCAAGAGAAAAATGCACAAAGCGTACATATACAGAATTAAGGGCCTGTGTAGCCACCTTCCTCAGGTCAAGAAATAGCATATAGCCAGTACCTTACATACAATCCTCAACCCCCCAACCCCATTACTTCCTTCCTCCCTTCAGAATTTTCTACACGATACTAACATCAGGTAATACTTTCCTTGCTTTATGTGAATGTTTGCCATACCCAAATGCATTCCAAAACAATGGGGGGTGGTGTGGGTTGTTTCTGATATTTTGATGATTTTGAACATGATATAAATGAAATCATACTATGTGTATTCTTTGGTCTTTTGCTTTTCTCTCTCTCTCTCTCTCTCTCTCTCTCTCAAGATTATATTTACTCATTTTCATTGCTGTCTAATAACAACAGCAATGGTATTGATTGCCTCTACCCTAACTTATTCATTCATCCCACTGCTGATGGACATTTGGGTTCTTCGAGTTTGTGGTGATTGATCTGGAATGACACTACCATGAATATTCTAGCCTATCCTGGCACATATAGGTGTGCATTTCCATAGGGTACCCATACCTCAAAGAATGTAACTGCAAAGTCACAGGAAATGGATGTTTTCCACTTTACTAGGTAACGTACAGGTTTCCAAAGAGGGTGTTCCAATTTACAGGCTCCTCGGCGGAGCATAGGAGATACTGATGTGCCACATATTCGCCAATAGTTGGTCTTGTCAGACTTCTTAGTTTTTGAGGCTAACGCCTCTTCATCAGGGTTGGGCCAATGAGTGGCAAGGGCACCCTTCATAATGGTTTCCATATGGTTCCCGAAGCAAGAAGGGGGCTTCTGGTTCTCTCCCTCAGACACAGATGGCAGAGTGGCATGGCGGGACGCTCATCTGTATTAAACACAGGCAGTAGGTGGCTCCTCAGAGAGGAGAGATTTTCTCTCCTGGCTGATTTTCTCTCCTCTTTTGGAATGCACCATCCGTGCTAACAATGGCAATTAGGCTCTCTGTGCCATCTGGGCGGCCGGGGCTGCTATGGGAGGGACATCTGCTGGCAGCTGCATAAAGAAGAAAGATGAACCAGGACTAGGCACGACCCAGGCGCTGCTCCCTTGTGTGGACCTGCTGCTTCAAGCCAGTTCCATACAAAACAAAACTGCTTCTTCACTCATTTTATTTACTCAAGAGGAACCACCCAGCGGTCACTGTGGGAGTTCCTTAAAAAAAAAAAAAGATGGTAATTATTCTCAGTTAACGGACTCAGCCCAATCAGTCCTGCTTTTCATCAGGTTTAATTGCCTCTGTTTCAAAATTGGTCACCTTCCCTGCTCTTGTCTGAGCCTCAGATACGAAATAAAGAGAGTGTAACCTCTCTCTCTGTTGTGGCGAGGGCAGAATGACATAGGCATGTCTTTGAAAATGATGAGGGTATTTATTTGTTTGAGTCTAGAGTCAGATTCCTGGATGAGGGCCTTGCTATACTTAAGGGGATAGTAATTTTAGAGAAAGTTTCCCCTGTAAGACCAGAGGCTCCAAGGAGGGTAACAGTGAGGAGGGTCTCCCTGTGCGGAGAAGGGGAGGACCGGACTCTGCACCATACTCTGTCCTCTTGGTTAGTTTATCTAACTAGTGGTCGGGGGGGGGGGAGGCTATGGAGGAAAAAGAGTACATTTCACAAGTCTTTACTGGACTTTGTAGATAAAAAAAAAACAGGCAGCACTACTCGCACCGCACCCCCCCGCAGCACTACCAACTAGATAATCTGGTTCCAACACATGGCTCACTAATCCTCACTGTTGCTCTGTTGTCTCGCTCTTTAGCTCCTGTCTGTCCTCAGAGTGGCAGAGACCTTGTTCAAGCCTCAGTGCCATTGGAGAGGTCTATGAGGAGCCCTCCATAAGGCTCTCTGCCGTCATACCTGTTGTTCAGCATGGTTAATAAAAGTGCCGTGTTTCATTCTCAGAAGCAGCCCATTTTGGATAATAAATGGCATGTTTGTCCTAAGGCCACCTGACAAGTTCTATTCCTTCTAGGAGAACCTGGTCCTACCTCCCTTCAGGATAGAGGCCACTCCCTATCCACGGGTGTGGCCTTCGGTACAGGAGGCTTTACTCTGCAGACTTGTGACCGTACTGCCTGATCCAAGTCCCAGCTCTGCCCCTTATTAGCTGCATGATTTGAGTTTACTTCCTTTGCCTTAGCCTCAGTTTTCTCAAGTGTAAAATGGACATAATGATAATAGTGCCTGGCGTGTAGCAAGTTGCCAATACATTTGAGCCAATGCTATTATTACTGTAGGGCAGGGGTCCTGCAGACAGAGCCCAGCCTGCTCACACTCCGTTTGGCCAGCACAGTGTTTTCAATGTTTTGAAGCTGCAAGCCTCTAGGAGTGCGCCCTCCAGTAGGGTCAAAGGTTAGCACCAGATTCATGCACAGATCACCTGCACCCCCACCCCCACCCCCAGCATCTGAGTGTGCAACCCCTCCTTCCCTCTTCAGGCCTGGACATGATGAACATACCAGGCTGCCATGGGTCTGGGCCAGGAGACAGAGACCCGTGGTACTGTATGTGCATGTCCGCTCCCTTCCACCTGCCTCTCTCCAAGTTAGAGTCCAGCCATGCTCCAGGTCACGTGAGAAGGAGAGGCACCCTTGGAAAATCCGTCTCCTTTTGCCAGGTGTGTTTTTCCTCACCCCTGTGTTTTGTAGGGAAGTGCCTCTCAAACCTTGATGTGCATACACACTGCTGGGAATCTTATTGAAAATGCAGATCTGGTTCAGGAGCTCTGAGGTGGGGCTTGAGATTGTGCATTTCTTTTTTCTTTCTTTCTTTTTTAATGTTTTATTTATTTTTGATACAGAGAAGAGACAGAGCATGAGAGGGGGAGGGGCAGAGAGAGAAGGAGGCACGGAACACGAAGCAGGCTCCAGGCTCTGAGCTAGCTGTCAGCACAGAGCCTGATGCGGGGCTTGAACCCACAAACGTGAGATCTGACCTGAGCCAAAGTCGGAGGCTTAACTGACTGAACCACCCAGGTGCCCTGAGATTGTGCATTTCTAACAAGCCCACAGGTGACCCTGGTGCTGCTTGCTCAAGGATTTGGGGGACAGTGGAATCTCAGAGAAGTGTTTCTACTTGAGGCTGAGAGGGGGACTCTCTTCCTGGAGCAGACTAAACACTTTCTGTGAGCACATTCTTCCCAGTGGGTCCCTGACCCACCAACCCAGTATCCAGAAATGAATGACTACCAGGAAAATACCCATCTGTCTATGCAGAGGTTGAAACCTGGTTGGGAGATACCGATTCCCCCTTAAGGTAAGCCCAACCTCAGAGAATTTCTGACTGCTTTGCCCTTCATTTATTATGCAGAGGTGAGCTTTTACCTGATATTTTATTTTATTTTTTTATGTTTTATTTATTTTTGAGAGAGAGATTGGCAGCAGGAGCAGGGGAGGGACAGAGAAAAAGGGAGACACAGAATACAAAGACAGGCTCCCCGCTCTGGGCGAGCTGTCAGCACAGAGCCTGACTCGGGGCTCGAACCCACGAACTGTGAGATCATGACCTGAGCCAAAGTTGGATGCTTCACTGACTGAGCCACTCAGGTGCCCCGATCATATTTTAGAAATTATCTGTCTTATGGGTTGACTAGGAATGTGCTACCATTTACTCTCAAATAAAGTGATTCTCGAAGCGTGGTTCTGGGACCAGCAGCATTAGCACCCCTGAGACTTTGTTGGGATTGCAAGTACTGAGGCCCCACCCCAGACCTGCTGTATCAGAAACCCCGGAATTATGTCCAGCAGTCACGTTTAACAAGCCCTTCAGGTAATTGCCGTGTACGCCACAGTCTGAGAACCAATGTTAAGATGCCAAATTGCTTACAAGAGTTTCCAGAGGAGAAGAGCCTGGATCCTGGCAGCGTTTGGGGTCTGCCCACATCCCTGAAGCATGTTGCTCAGTGGATGGTTTCAGTCGAGAGTTGGGGAGATGACCCCAAGAAGGGGTGTGAAGGATGGCAACTTCAGGTGAGGAAAAGCAGGATCAAATGATCCATCTCTTGGGGGTAATTGTTTGACTTTATGCAAATGTTCTAAGCAATAAAAACCAGTCAGTGATGTACAGGAAATATATGCTCCCCATGCCAAGTGGTCTAAATAGATCATTATCAGGGATTGGGCTTCAGAACCCCTGTTACACAAAGCCTTAATGGCATGATATATACCGCACCTGCTAAATGAAATGCATACGGGGACATTATGGGAGTTTTCAAGAGCATTTTATTTTGCATAATATAGTTTTTTTTCCAGGCCAGAAATGGCATATTAAAAAGTCAGCAGGTATATAGCTTGTTTTAAAATTATTATTACTTTACTCTGGCTTTGCAGACTTTTATTTTCTTCCTCCTGCTGCTATTGCACAGAAGTGCAGATTATTCTATCCAGAAGGGATCCTAGAGATAAGTGAATCTACTCTCTGCACTTTGTACATGAGGAACTGATGTCAAAGATGTGAGGTGATTTGCCCTGAGTGAGGGTCTGGGGCTGGTACCCAGGATGCCTGAATCTCAGACCCTGGGATACCCACTGATTTCTTTCAGGAATCCCAGGCCAGATAAGGGGCCTGGGAACATAGCCTTGTGCATCCTCTTGCTTGTAGACAGCAAGAGGAGGGGCAGGGGGTGCAGTGATGTCATTCATACATGTACACAAACCTCGATGCAACAACCAGAGTGTATGTAGTTCAGTCAGAGTGTCTCCCATTTACACCAAGGCTTAGAACTGGCTCAAGTAAGCCAGAGCCGCCACCCCTGCAGTCCAAGTATGCATCACATGTTTGGTTGTGGGGAACGTGCCTTCTCCCAGGGCTGGCTTCATGGGCTGATGACCGGTGCAGTGGAGTGGTCACCTTTGCTTACAGGGACCCAGTGCTTGCTTTCAAGTTCTGTTGTCATGGTCTTGAAAGTCTGAATAATTCTTGAAGAAGAGGACCCGCATTTTTATTTTGCACTGGGCTCTGGGAATTATGAAGCTGGTCTTTCACCACATCTTCCATACCCTTGCCCATGCATCCTTTGAAACTCTGCTTCTCCAAAAAGCCTTCTCTGATTTTCCCGAGAGTGTTATGTATCACAATATTAATTGTGTTAATGCCTAACATTACTTGCTTTCTTCCTGCCAGCCAACCCTGTGAGCTAGATACTATCATTGTCATCATGTCCACGTAACAGGTTGAGGAGACAGGTTTAGTGAGAGATGGACTGGCTCCAGGTCACATGGCTAGGAATTGGGTTAGAAGCCAAGTCTGCTGGACTCTGAAGAACAGAGTCTTAACCTCCAAGCTCTACAACCTCCCTGTTATGTGTTCAGTGCTTAACACTCTGGGATGTGTCCTTGTTTCTCCTATTCTACTGTAGGGGAAAGACTGTGTCCTTTGTTGCAGGGACTGTGCCTTTTAGTCAGTCTCACCCCACACCACACCTAGCACAGACAGGGTGCTCAATGAATATTTATGTAATAAAGGGCATTTGGCTAAATTTAAGGTGCACAGCACATTTAACAGCCATGTCAGAACTTCCTGCAAACCAAAGAGGCTTCCAGATTTGTGTCTAAAATTTTCCTTGAGTGAAGTTGCATAGTATGGCTGCCCGGGGCTTCGAGATACCTTACATTTGACTTGATGAATTATTTATGGAATTAACACTGGGAATGATCATTAATTTGTGGTTGGAGAGAAGCAGCTATGTGGCTTGCTGCCCGTGCTTTTCTGGCAGGGATAAATTGCTTTCACATCGGCCTCTGGGTGAAGACTCTCGGGATGCTGGTTTCCAGGGGAGACAAAGCACTTCAGTCCCCTCTTGCCTTCTCTTTCCCCCAGTGGAAAAATCTGGGAAGTGCAGGTTACACAGACTGGCACAGACTGGTGGCTGGGACCCAATTCTGCCTTCCTCAACATGTAGGTAACACACGTTGGCTAAGCACTTCCTGTGTGTGCACAAATATGCTAGGTATGGGGACACAACCAAAAAGGAATGTAAATAACTACATTATCAGATGATTAGTGGCCAAAAAGAGCATGTTCTCAATGCTGTGGGACAGTGGTAGGGGGAAATTCTGGGTGGTGGTGGTTCCTGCCTGGGCCAGGGAAAAAATGAGTTGGTCTAGATGGAGACAGGGTAGGAGTGTAGAGGGGCAGGCTTTCCAATTGGGAGGAACCCTGCAAAGGGTTGGAGAAGGACCCATAAAGAGTAGAAATGCTGGCATAGGAAGAGAGGCCCTCCAAGGTGACTTATGGGGGCTCAGGCAGAGCCTGGGAAATGGGTGTTGGTTGTGCCATTGGCTTGGGTTTTGTCATGGCCAGCCACGTGGGTGGTAGATGGAGCCTGCCATGTCAGTGGTCAGTTGTCTCTCCTGAGCCATCATTCCGGTAGGTAGCTTCGCAGGTAGCAAGGTCTTCCCTCCAGGTGAGCACTGGCTCTGTGGGCTCCTGGGTCCACAAAGCCTGGGGCAAGGGCAGGGGTGAAGGAAGTGGGAGGCCTGCCTGTCTAGACTGGGCACAGGGTGCAGGAGGAATTGTTGCTGAGTTCAGCAAGTTTGCTTTCTGAGACCCACTGTATATTAGCAATCTCTTTCCCATTTTCTTCAAAGCATCATGAGGAAATACAGCCGCGGCTGGGTTCAGCAGCCCTCGCTTTTGAGCAATAAACTACAAATGATCACAGTTTACTTTGATGCTTTTGGAATTCCCCCTACTAGTCGCCGTGGTTTCTTGCCATGTACAAGCTGGAAAGTCGCCTGTGTGCACAAGCTTTGCCTCGGGAACGAGCCCTTGCCTCTCCGAGCTTGTCTTAACATGTTATTTATTCTGCACTTCTTCTTCGGGCTCGAGCAGTACTCTGGGCTCTCGGGCTGCCGCGACCACACTCAGGGGTCCAACCCTGCTGCCCCAGCCTTTATGGGAGAAAAGATTGTTCTCAACTCCATTTATTTCCAGGTAGAAAAGAATCAGAGAGCCCTGCAGGGTGAAGGCGAAGGCAAGGCACTCCAGATAAGTGGTTTTTTTTTTTCCCCTTCTGTATTACTTATTTATTAAAGGCAGTGAGGCATAACTAAGGGAAGGGAAGGGAACCGAGGAAATAGAGAATACAATGGCCCCTCAGATTTTAATGGGAGAGATGGCTGGAAGTGATTCCTAAATTATTAAATAAATCGATTTGATTCTTGAAGCTGGCCTCCAAGGTATATTTGTCAGTTTCATTATCATGGTCTTCAAGGGGAGGAAGAGTCATTCATGGAGAAAGTTTTATTATTTTTCCCCTCTCTGTTTTATTTTGAAGGCTGCAATTCATGGCCTCTGTCTAATTAAACACTAGCTTCTTTACATGACAGGAGCAGCGTCCTTTCCATTTTTATTTTGGCTTCCATTCTTGATCCATTTGGTCTCACAAGCTCCCAGACGTCTAACAAGATCAGGTCGGCTGTAGGGCACGTGCACTTTGGAGAATCTTGATCCCATTTCAATTATAGGACCGTGCGGCCACAGATGAGCTCTATGGTAATTTGTCCACGGCACCGCGGGTCCTGTCAGTTAGCTATTTGCCTAACAGAATCTGCTGAGTGGTAGGGTAATAGGTTGTGCCATCCTGAATGCCAAGAATAACACCTTAATACACTTTAGGGAAATCATTGATTTTATTTTGGGGCTTTGGTGGTGGCTGCAGTGGCATTTGCTTCTTTCTCTCACATTTCCTTCTCTCCCCCTCAATTCCTCTACCGCCTCCAGGCCAATGGTAAAAAAATGCCTGAACATCTAAATTCTTTTTTTTAATTATCCTCCCGAGGAAAGCAGGCCAAGCACCAGGGTGCAAAAAATTTAAGCCATAAATAACGAGCCGAAAGGAAATAAAAGAAATGACACCAGAATAAAGTAAGCTATTAACTGAAAGCTTTACGTCTCCATCCTCCTCGGGTCTGAAAAATCTAAGGGAAGGTGGTTAAGTATTTATTTTGCAAAGAATGTCATTATAATCTGCAGCAATTAAAAATGGATGAAGGAAACATTTCCCCATGATTTCTGGTGGTACCACAGGCCCCGACACATGAAACATTTTGGGGAACAAAGTTCTCCCTCCGCTCCTGAGAACAAGTAGGACTAAAGAACAGATCTGGGTCCCCTGGGGGGGCATCGCTGCTGCCTGGGTCTGGGGTGGAGGGCAGGGGTGGGCGAAGGGAAGTGGACAAAGTCATGGGTAGCTTCCCAAGACAGAGGAGTGCTCCTGCCTGGTTCTGCTGCATAACTGTGTCTTTCAAGTTGGTACACGTGATGTAAAGGACTCCATTCACACCTGCAAACCCGTCAGGCTTCCAATTACTGGTGTGCCTTTCAATTTCCTGGATGCTTTCCTGGGGGTGGAGATAAGGTGTGTGCATGTTGGCGATACAGAACATGGATGGTGAGGGCACTGAAGGTGAAGGTATCCGGTGCCTGGGACACAGAAGGGAGGACTCTCCTCCCCAATTTGCCGAGGCAGCCAGGCTGACACCTGCCCAATCATCTCTAGCCACCTAGAGGCCTGGGGCATCTTTGTGGTCTCAACTCTGCTTTGCAGGGTTGGGCCAGCCCTACTGAGACTGCTGGGACTGAGCAGAGCCCCAGAGCATATGTGTGTTGTGTGTGAGCACGTACATGTGTGAGTGTGTGTGTGTGTGTGTGTGTTTGTGTGTGTGTGTGTGTGTGAGTGGGGCTGGGAGGAGAAAACCAGTCAGCCCACCTGGTTGGGGGCAGAACTGGGCTCAGCGTGAGACACAGGGAAGACTGGTTTTTCTGCACAGCTGAAAGGGAGTTTGGTGAGCAGAGCAAGTGCAGGAAAATGTGTCTAGAACATCTCGGTTTTGTAGAACACTCTATGAAAAGCACTCAAAGTTTGTCTGTATGTAGATGAAGGACTGTACTAGATTATGTAAGTAGGAAGGTAAGTCTAGGACACATGCTGTGTTCTTAAAATGTGTTATGGGGAGGGGTGTGACAATGGGGCGAAGCTGATAACCGGTACGGAGTGTGGTACAGCATTCACCACAATTCGTCACAGCATCGATTGTATGACCCATTTATGCAAAAGTAATATTTATATATGCATTCACGTTTAACTGCTTTACCCTACTCTGCTCATCTTTCCTCCGAAAGAGCTTTCTCTGAAGAATCTCCTAGTGCCAGGTACCAAGTGCTCAGTTTTATGTGGGCTCTTTTCCTGCAGCATTTAGGGTCACTGCTCTGCTGCTGCATTTTATTGCGTGAGCCAAGAAAGAGCAGAGCCGCTTTGCCTCAGGGAAAAGCCGTTATTAACTGCTCTTCTTGTTCACCCTCCCCTTTGTCCTGATCAAGGGGACAGGGGTGGGAACGAAGGCTTTCTCAAAGAGCCTGGCTCCTCTTAAATGGATGTGTGCCCTCTGGCAGACAGACGTGGTCTGCAGGGAGAACTCAGGAGACCCCAGCTGGGACTGTCTGGCCTCTGAAGGCTGTGTGGTCTTCTCCCGTCACCCCCCAGTGGGGGACAGACTTTCTGGAAAGCAGAGCTAGGATCCGGAGATGGAAATGACAGGGCAGCCATTTTCAGCTCAACACAGGAGGGGCTTTCTAATTGCCTGAGCTGACAATTGGCTGGGCCACTTTGTGAGAGGAGTAGGGGTCTCATCTTTGGTGGGGTTCAGGATCTGGTGGCACATTGGTCAAGATTCCTGCACAGTGGCCGTGGGGTTCATAAGGTCTCTAGGGTTGCACCATCCATTGTAGCCTAGCCACATGGGGCCATTGATTTCTAGAAATGTGGCTATTGCAACTAAGGAGCTGAAGTTTTTAAAAATATTTTTTAATGTTTATTTATTTTTGAGAGAGAGAGAGAGAGAGAGAGAGAGAGAGAGAGAGAGAGAGCGCGCGAGCGCAAGCGGGGGAAGGGCAGAGAGAGAGGGAGACACAGAATCCAAAGCAGGCTCCAGGCTCTGATTTGTCAGCACAGAGTCTGATACGGGACTTGAACTCAGTGAACCACGAGATCATGAGCTGAGCTGAAGTCAGAGGCTTAACTAATTGAGTCACTGAGGTGCCCCAGGAACTGAATTTTAAATTTTAGTTAAGGATATATATTTGAAGGAAACAAAATCAGTATCTTTTTAAAAAATGTTTGTTTGAGAGACAGAGAGGGAGAGAGTATACACATATTGGAGGAGAGGCAGAGAGAGAGGAAAAGAGAATCCCAAGCAGGCTCTGCCATGTCAGTGCAGAGACTGACCTGGGGCTTGATCTCATGAATAGTGAGATCATGACCTGAGCTGAAATTAAGAGCTGGGCGCTCAATAGACTGACCCACCCAGGAGTCCCCAAAATCAGGATCTTGAAGAGATATTTGCCCCACTATATTCATTACAGTATTATTCACAATAGCTAAGCTATAGAAACAATTTAAGTGTTTGTGAACAGGTGAATGGACAAAGCAGATGTGTTATATACATAAAATTGAATATTATTCAGCCATAAAGAAGAAAGAAACGTTACCCTTTGTGACAAGGTGGATGAACCTGGAGGGCATTATGCTAAGTGAAATAAGTGTGTGGTATCACTTATATGTGGAATCTAAAAAAAAAAAAAAAAGCCTGGGGCACCTGGGTGGGTCAGATGCCACTTCGACTTCGGCTCACGTCATGATCTCACGGTTCGTGAGTTCGAGCCCCACATTGGGCTCTGTGCTGACTGCTCAGAGGCTGGAGCCTGCTTTGGATTCTGTGTCTCCCTGTCTCTCTGCCCCTCCTTCTTTCTCTCTCTCTCTCAAAAATAATTAAACATTTAAAAAATTAGAAAAAACTGAACTTATAGATACAGTACAATGGTGGTTGCCAGGGGCTGGAGAGTGGGGAAAATGTGTAGATGGTGGTTAAAGGGAACAGTTTCCAATGATGAGATGACCTGGCTTAATAATACCGTATTGTATACTTTAATAACATGTAGCTACTAGACGATGTACCACTACATCACATCGGGCTCTCATTGTATTTCTGTTGGGTGGTACTGCTTCGAGTCGGCCGGCATGGTGAGTTTGCGATGCTATTCATTGTTCTTCTTCTTGACGTGGCTTCTCAGCTCTCTTTAGATAGAAAGAAACTCCATAGACACTGTGGCTTCCACATGGCTGCCTAAGACAGTTTTTACTGGTGACACTGGTAGAAATCACGTGGCAAGTGTCTGGCTTCAGAGAAATGCCCAGAGCAATGATGTCAGGAGCTCTGAGAACTTCTGGTAGAATTTACTACAGGAGAGCTTGGCTTCCATGGGCAAAAGCTGGTATTTAAAATAAGAGTGTGAGGCTTCTTTTCAAAATCAGAATGTATAACCTGAGTTTTATTCACTGCCTTTCTCAAGCAGTTAAAGTTGAATAAAAATCTTTCATCGTTCTGAATCATTAAAAACACATCCCAAGAAAGGTCTAGAAACACAGTGGTAGACTCTAAATTAAGCAATAAGATATGCACTTTTAGTTTCCCTAATTACCTACCATTGAAAGTAGGTTGGAGCTAAAATAAACATGCTGCCTTGAAATGAGAATTAATATGTGCCAGTGCTGCTGGGGAAAGCCCTATTAAACAATTGAATTTTTGAATATTTTGCTTTGTCAAAAAAACCCAAAGGCATTCTTCCCTTTGGAATTGAATCTTCATTTAGAGTTTTTTTAAATTACCTGTTCCATGTGTTTTACAAAGTGCCTTTATCAAGCTATTATGACATTTTGTTCATTATGTATTGAACCCTGTCACATCCTATGAAGGAAATAAGTGCCTTCTCTGTCACTCCTTGAGAAGCCAAGTGTAAAGGATGCCATGATTCCATGAGGGAAGTCTTGTCTTATGGAACGGATTGTTGGGAGTTCTGGAAAAGACATCTTCTGGTCATTACACTAGGGACAGGTGAGGAAAGATGGGACAGGGGAAAGGGCAGAGGAGGGCGGGATATGGGGAGATGGGGTATGGGTGGTGGGGTTGACAAGGTAGGGTTTGAATCCAGTCTTTCTGTCCAGCTCTGCTGGACCTATTGATCCTGGATCATATATTTTTCAAATTAGGGGTGAATTCTAATCTTGTTTCCCAAGAAAACACGTTCTCCACTTAGAGTAGGCTGCAGTAAAAATGGATCTCATTATAAATGGAAGCTGTTTAGAATCAGGACAGAATCTCTTCTAGGGGCTAAGCATAAACGAATTGGAACAGAAAAGAATCTCAGAGTCTTGAGCAAGTCTTCCTTTCTGTCCCCAACTGGGAGAAGAGGAGAGGAGAAAAAGCAATTCCAGCACAATCCCAGAGCCTATTATCAGGGCGGGAGCAGGGGAGGTGTTGATGTTAGGGCTGAAAGAAGACAGTTTAACTATCACCTTTTACAATGAAGGTTTAAAAAGACAATTTAAGTATCACCTTTTAGAATAAAAATGCTAAACAGTTTAGCCTAGGCTGTTATCAGGACCATAAGTGGCATGTCTTTTTAAAGAGATAAAAGAAAAACACCATTGCAGAATACTGGCCCTCAAAAATCAGGGGACTTGAGTCCTCATTGTTCTGGATAGTCTAACTCCCCAAAAGGGAATTTAAGACCTTTTCACCTGGGTGGGCCTTGGGGCTCCATGGCACAAACAACAGAATGGCCCATGGCATTCCTGGAACTTATCCTCCTGCTTCACAGTTAGGGTTTCTACTAAACAACTGGTGCATGATTGAGTCTCAAAAATTGCAGAAGGGGGATTTCCTATTTTAGTTCTATGATGATTCAGGGGAAATAACTACTGTGTGCCAAGGGCTTTACATGTTATGCCTTTGAATGCCCACTACTGGAAGGTAGTATCAAGGTAAGGTGGGTATTATTATGTCCATCCCAGAAATGAAGACACTGAGCCTCTAAGAAACGAAATGATGTGCCCAAAGTTAAACAGTCATTAAGCAGAAGAGTTGGGATTTATTTCCAGGTCTGTCTGACTCCAAAACCATGTTCTTTCCCACTATAGTATGCTGTTCTTGTTAAGTTCTTTTCAATATCTAACTCGTATCTTTCCAGCTATAATTTAAGCTTATTATCTCAGTACCAGGTGGAAATGAAGCTGTTATTCTCAATTTTCCATTTGAAGCCTTTCATATGTTTGAAGATGGCTACTTCAGTGACCTCTTACCTTTTTCTTATCTGTTGCACAAAGAGCTAAAGAGGAGTGGTGTTCATGTCCCTGAAATGGCTTTGTTTCTTTTAATTGGCATTTAATGTGTATCCACATGGATGAGTCCTGCTTATAGGAAACGGGCTGAATGTTCCATTTCAATTCTTCATTCATCCAGAGGATTTAATGTGGTACAGACTGTATGCTGTTTACTGGGCTGGATGCTGGGCCTTCAAATAAGAGCTGTGCCAGAGAATAAAAGGCAGCACCTACCTCTGTTGGAGCAAGATGGAGACCATGACCTTGGGTTGGTGGTAGTAGAACTGGGCACTGAAGCATGAAGAAGAAAGTTGCCAGCAGTTGGGGCTCTTGGGAGGCAGGACAGACAAAGGGCACCTCACGTGCAGACTCTTGAGAGCCTCTGTAGGGCAAGAGGAAGTGTTTTGGTTCGACTGGTGTGCACAGGAAAAGGGCAGGGAATGATTCAGGGCAAGTGTCAGGTCACAGTATCTATTTCATGTTAAAGAGTTCATACTTTGTGGGGCACCTGGGTGGCTCAGTTGGTTAAGCATCTGACTCTTGGTTTCAGCTCAGGTCATGATCTCACTGTTCGTGAGTTTGAGCCCCATGTTAGGCTCTGTGCTGACAGTATGGAGCCTGCTTGGGACTTCCTCTTTCCCACTCTCTTCCCTTTCTGCTTTCTCTCTCCCAAAATAAAAGAAATAAACTAAAAAAAAAAAAGAGTTCATACTTTGTAATTTTGAGAATTAAAAAAAGTATAAAGACTATATTCATAGACACCCATATCCACACTCCTCCTACCCAGAATTTAAAACTGTTAGCATTTAACCATGTTTTTTTCTAGTCTTTTAAAAAAGAAATAAAATACTACAGATATATTTTAAACCCCTTTAACTAACACCTTTTGCCTAATTGCTCTCTTTCCACTCCTTTCCCAAGGCAATGATTGTTCATCTGATATTTATCCTTTCAGATCATTTGAAGCATATTTTACACATAGAAGTATCTCCCCTTGACTTTGTTTTTGAGCTCTATCCATGTTGATGGATCAAGTTCATTCATTTTAATTGTTGATTGAATTCCATTTTATGAATAATACATTTTATTTATGGGGTTTCCTATTGATGGGATACTGGTTGTTTCCAGTTTTATGCTATTAAAAATGACATTACAATCAGCCTCCCTACCCTTATTTCCCTAGGGAAGCAGCATCAGTTTTTCCTGATAATGAATGAGCCACATTGGAGAGTGGGGGATTTATTAAGAAAACAAGTAAGGAAACTATAAGCAAAAACAGATCTCCAGACCTTTTCTCTGGAGATTCACACTCACAGGGTCTGGTAATTTTTGGGGGGAATAACAAATTCCCCAAGTGATTTTCTCCATTAGGAAAATTGTAAAATGGGTAGAGATATATGGGTCCTGAAAGAGGTATAGGGCCATGTTGAGGCTTGTGTTCAAAAACATTACTTTGGTGACAGTGTGATCAATATTCTGAGCCTGAACTTCATTTGCAAGACAGTCCTTTTTTAGGGATGCAAAGTGGAGCAAGACACAATCTTAAAGTCAAGTAGCTTGCCCCCTAGCAGCCCACCTTACAGAAATGTAGGCAAATGGGATGCAAAGCCTAGAGGGTTATTATTGACAGGCAAATTGTTTCCTGATCCAGGACTGGTTGGTTAGTATCAGCCACATTCCTTATGTTACCTGCTCAGGTGATTCTTCATGTTTTCCATATCTTTGTTCTTCTGAGTTCTTTTTCTGGGAAGGCAGTTAGAAGAGATATCTAAATGGGGTTTGATGTATATCAAAGATCAAGATCTGTGATTCTTTTAGAAATTTCCAACTCATCCAGCAGCAGTAGAAATAATTCAATTCTTAATAATTCAACAATTCATTTTTATATCAACACTTCTTTTGAAGCCCAAGGAAATGATATTTCTAACGCACTACATGAGGGCAGACAGTGGGTCTTATAATAATATGAGTCTTAGAGGACATTAATCCCAATTCCCTTGTTTTACCAAAGAGAACACTAAATACTAAAAGCACAAAAGGATTGTCTAAAGCCACTTGGAAGACTAGAGCGATGGTAGAGCGATGACTAGAACGATGGTCTCTGACTTCCTTGCCCTGGTTCTTTCTACACATTTGTAACTGTCGATACCACCAGGTGATCTGCTGTTTCTACAAATAAGTTCCACCCTTGCCCATCTTCAGGAAATAGTAGCTGGGGAATTCTGATAACATTCTCTGCTCTGAAAAGGCTCAGGCCCTGTTGACCAAGCCACCCAAGGCAGCTTAACATCTGTACCACCCAAACAGCTCTCCTGGTAGTCTGTGCTTATTCCAGGGTCAAGCACCCATTTCTCATGACAGTCCCGTTTCCTATGGCTAATGGAAGCTCAAAGTTCCTTTTGAAGTCAATGGAGAAGCTCTGCTCTCAGATAAGCTTTGAGGGACTACAGAGAAACAGACCCTGACCTGCCAAGGAGAAGGACTATTTTTAAGTCAGGGAAGGAGACATTACTGTTGAGTGAAAGAATCCTTTGGAGCCTTTATTATAGCCTCTTAGAAGGAAATTCTTTTATGTTGAGTGTATTGATACAAATTCAGTGCCAAAGTCTAGAAATTTTATTCTCAGAGAGAAAAAGCTCTTTCAAATTTTTCTCTCCATTATTAGTCATATACCACCAACCTCTCAGAAAAAGTAATACTCTGTATAGTGACAGATTTTATATGATTTGGCATCAACAAAACGGGGTTCAAGTCTTGGCTTTGCTACTCACGAGTGTGTGATCACTGTTAAGTTACTTCTCCCCCACATCCAGCTCAGGCTTCTGAGTCTAAAATGGCAGTGGTTGGGACCTGCTTCCCAGGATTGTTCATTCGTTCATTCATTTTTATTCATCCATTTATTTACCTGCTATATGGCAAGCACTGAACTAGATGCTAGGAATGCAAAGTGATGCATAGTCCCTGCTCTCAAAGAGCTTATACCCCAGTGAGGTACACAAGTCATCATATTTTTTAAAAGTTTCAATTTAAATTCCAGTTAGTTAACATAGAATATTATATTAGGTTCAGGTGTACAATAAAGTGATTCAACACTTCTGTACATTACCCAATGCTCATCACATGTGCATTTCTTAGTCCTCACCACCTCCCTTCTGGTAACCTTCTGGTATGTTCTCTATAGTTAAGAGTCTGTTTCTTGGTTTGCCTCTCTTTCTCTCTTTTTGTCCCCTTTGCTCATTTGTTTTGTTCCTTAAGTTTCATAAATGATTGAAATCATATGGTATTTGTCTTTCTTTGACTGATATCACTTAGCTTAATACTCTCTAGCTCCACCCATGTTGTTGCAAATGGCAAGATTTCATTCTTTTTTTATGGCTGAGTAATATTCCATTGTATAAATGAAATATTGCTTATCCATTCAATAGTTGATGCATACTTGGGCTGTTTCCATAATTTGACTATTATAGATAATACTGCTATAAACATTGAGTGCATGTATCCCTTTGAATTAGTGTTTCTGTGTTCTTTGGGTAAATACTTAGTAATGCTATTGCTGGATTATAGGGTAATTCTATTTTTATTTTTTTTGAAGAAACTCCATGCTATTTTCCACAGTGGCTACACTAGTTTGCATTTCCACCAATCCCACCAACAGTACAAGAGTGTTTCTTTCTTTTCACATTCTCGCCAACACCTGTTGTTTCTTGTGTTGTTGATTTTAGCCATTCTGACAGGTATCAGGTGATATCTCATTATAGTTTTGACTTGCATTCCCCTGATAATAAGTGATGTCGAACATCTTGTCATATATGTTGACCATTTGTATGTCTTCACTGGAAAATGTCTATTCATGACAACTCCTCACATTAATGAATATGTAATTCCAAACTGATTGCATGCCCTAAGGATCAAGAGCATGGCTCTATGAGAGATTATAACAAGGGAAATTATCTAGATGAAAGGGTGGAGTTGGAAAATGTTTAGGGAAGGAGTCCCTGAGGAAAAGAAATTTGAGGTTACATTAGAAAGATACAACAGTTAAGAGTGAGATTAGTGTGTTCCTGACAGAAGAAACAGCATGTGCAAAGACCCTGGGATGGAAGGTATATAGGACTGAACAAAATGCCCAAGTGATTAGAGCTAAGAGCAACTGGAGAGTGGTATGAAGGGAAGCTAGAAAAGCAGGTAAGACCCAGACTGGGCAGGGATTTATGGGCCATAACAAAGATTTTGGTGCTTATCCCAACAGAAATGGGAGGTGACAAAAGATTTTAAAACTCTGTGTGTGCATGTGCAGGTGCATGTGCATGTGTGTGTGTGTTATCTGTGTATGTGTGCATGAGTGTATATGTATGTTGCATGCACGTGTGTGTGTATGTGTACAAATGAAGATGATTTTTAGGGGAATCAGAGTGGATGTGGAAAGAACAGTCAGGGCACAACAATAGTAAAGGCAGGACAGGGGAGAATACTGGTAGTGAGGAGGCTGAGGACTAGGTACATTTTGGATCTTTCACATGTCATTTAGGAGGTGAAGCTGGCTGAACTAGGAGGTTGGTTGGAGATGGAGAGAGAGCACCACTTCCATGGTTTCTGATTCTTAGGATGGAATGGATGATGGGGGCATGGGAGAACTAAGAAGAGCCCAGTTTCGTTTGTTGTCGCTGTTGTTAAAAAAAAGTTTTTTAATGTTGAGTTATTAATTTATTTTTTAATGTTTATTTTTGAGAGAGAGAGAGAAAGAGAGACAAAGCATGAGCAGGGGAGGGGCAGAGGGAGAGGGAGACACAGAATCTGAAGCAGGCTCCAGGCTCTGAGCTGTCAGTACACGGGGCCTGACATGGGGCTCAAACTCATGAACCACGAGATCATCACATGAGTCATAGTTGGATACTTAACCGACTGAGCCACCCAGACGCCCTGAAAGGCCAGTTTTTTGGAGAGGAGATCATAAGTTCGGTTTTAGACATGTTGAATTTAAGAACTTTGGAGGCATCCAAGAGGCAGTGTTAAGTAGGCATGTGAGTCTGAAGCTTGGAATAGAGGTCTCACCTGGAGACATGGGTTTGAGTCAAGAGATGGTTAATGAGTTCACAGGTGTGGATGTGATTGCTTGAGAAGAAAATGTGGCTTGAGGAGTGGCCAAAGAGTCAGGAAGAAAGTCAGGACATCATTGTTTTGTAGAATCCAAGAAATGACAGTGTTTCAAAAGAGAAGGGTGTGGCTAACAGGGTCAAATGCTGCTAACAGATGCGATAGGATGAGGACAAAATGTATCTTTTAGATGTAATGGTGGTGATAGTTAACATTACTGGAAATTACTCTAAAACCTTCATGTGTAACTCATCCCTATTCTCCAGACAAGGAAACTGAGCATGGAGAGCTTATGTAACTTGTCCAAAGTCACACAGTAAGTAATTTGAATGAGGGACTATGACACCAGATCCCATCTCCTCACCCACTGCCATATGCTTCTTCATTCTAGTTATGTCGAGATCACTGCTGACATTGTTGAGAACTGTTCAGGTACATAAACTGGGGAGACACTAGACAGGAGCTGGTACTGTCCAAGGGGTATCTGTAACCTTTTCGGGTCTTTGGTCTTCTGCTTTCTGCTACAATTCCCTTTGTCATGAGCTTGAGATCCAGGTTTGCTAGCTCATATATAATGGCTTCAACATTTTCTGCCATGTGGGAAAATATTTGGTTGTTTCCTGAGCCTTGTTAAGACACAACGGGACGTTGTAAGGCAGATTAGCCATCCCATAGATATGGTGACCGTATGTTCATATGTTCCAATATGCTTGTGACTTTCCCAGTTTATGCTTATCCTGACATAATCATGAATAGCTTTTCCTTTTATTCTCAAGAGTATCCCAGCGTGGATGGTAAATTTTATATGGTCTTCTGTGATGGTCAATTTTATGTGTCCAGTTGGCTAAGCTGGAGTCCCCCGTTATTTAATCAAACACTAATCTAGGTGTTGTTATGAAGGTATTTTGTTGATGTGAATAAAATCTATAATCAGTTGACCTTAAGTAGAGAAGAGTATTCCTGATAATCTGGATGGGATTGATTCAATCAGTTGAAAGACTTTAAGGGACAGAATTCAGGTTTTTCTGAAGAAGAAATTCTGCCTGTGGACAGCAGCATCAGCTCCTGCCTGAGAGTTCCAGCCTATCCTTCCTGATAGCTTGCACTATGGACTTCAGACTTGCCTAGCCAGCCCCTACAATCACATAAGCCAGTTTCTTGCAATAAATTTCTTAATATATATATCTCCTACTTGTTATGTTTCTCTGGTGAAATCCTGACAGATACATCTCTCTACCCATAGAACCAACTCTGCCTATGCCAGCCACAGTGTCCCAGGGAACTGGGGTGAAGTAGGATTGTCATCTTCCAGGGCCCTAGACTGGAGGCATGGTGTGTTTTGGAGTTGTGGGGGACTTTTGGTTGTTACAATGATTAGGGATACTATTGAGACTTAGTGCCCAGGTAGGTACTAGGATGCTAACTGCCACAGAAGCTCTATATGACAGAGAGCTGTTATCTAAAATGTGGCTCATAATGCTTCATTTAGAAACCCTGGAACTTTTGCAAACTGGGAATGATAAAAAGAGAGTTTGTCAAGGGAATTAAGGAGTCTGGTAGAGACATAATGGGCCATACTCCTAGGCGGATTAGGAAGAAAGTGAAGAAAGGAAGGTACTCATAGGGCTCAATGACCTGGAGGTCATAATGAGGTTGAAAAAGGACCGTGGAAGAAGTCAATGAATAGTGGGTCATCAAGATGACAATTGTAGGATGCTGAAATCAGTTGTTTTTTAAAAATGTATTTTTAGTATTTATGTCCAAGTTAGTTAGCATATAGTGCAACAATGATTTCAGGAGTAGATTCCTTAATGCCCTCATTTAGCCCATTCCCCTCCCACTAGCCCTCCAGTAACCCTTTCTTTGTTCTTCATATTTAAAAGTCTTTTTTATTTTGTCCCCCACCCCATTTTTATATTATTTTTGTATTATTTTTATATTATATTTTATATTATTTTTGCTTCCCTTCCCTTATGTTTATCTGTTTTGTGTCTAAAAGTTTTCATATAAGTGAAGTCATGTGGTATTTATCTTTCTTTGACTAATTTTGCTTAGCATAATACCCTCTAGTTCCATCCATGAGATTGCAAATGGTAAGATTTCACTCTTTTTGATTGCTGAGTAATATTCCAGTGTGTGTGTGTGTGTGTGTGTGTGTGTGTGTGTGTGTGTGTGTGTACGTATATACCACATCTTTTTTATCCATTCACCCATTGATGAACATTTGGGTTCCTTCCATACTTTGGCTATTGTTCATAGTGCTGCAATAAACATTGGGGTGCATGTGCCCCTTCAAAACAGCATACCTGTGTCCCTTGGATAAATACCTAGTAGTGCAATTGCTGGGTCTCAGGGTTGTTCTATTTTTAATTTTTTGAGGAACCTCCATATTGTTTTCCAGAGTGGCTGCACCAGTTTGCATTCCCACCAGTAGTGCAAAAGAGATCCTCTTTCCCTGCATCCTCACCAAAATCTGTTGTTGCCTGAGTTGTTAATGTTGGCCATTCTGGCAGGTGTGAGGTGATATCTTATTGTGGTTTTGATTTGTATTTTCCTGATGATGAGTGATGTTGAGCATATTTTCATGTTTTGATTGGGCATCTGGATGTCTTCTTTGGAGAAGTGTCTATTCATATATTTTGCCCGTTTCTTCACTGGATTATTTGGTTTTTAGGTGTTGAGTATGATATAGTCTTTATAGATTTTGCATACTAACCCTTTATCTGATATGTCGTTTGCAAATATCTTCTCCCATTCTGTTGGTTGTCTTTTAGTTCTGCTGATTGTTTCCTTTGCTGTGCAGAAGCTTTTTATTTTGATGAGGCCCCAATAGTACCTTTTTGCTTTTGCTTCCCTTGCCTCCAGAGATGTGTTGGGTAAGAAGTTGCTGCAGACAAGGTCATAGAGGTTTTTGCTTGCTTTGTCTTTGAGGATTTTGATGGCTTCCTGTCTCACGTTTAGATTTTTCATCCATTTGGAGTTTATTTTTGTGTATAGTCTAAGAAAGTGGTCCAGGTTCACTTTTTGCATGCCACTGTCCAGTTTCCCAGCACCACTTGCTGGAGAGACTGTCTTTATTCCATTGGCTATTTTTTCCTGCTTTGTCAAAGATGAGTTGGCCATATATTTGTGGGTCCATTTCTGGGTTCTCTATTCTGTTCCATTGATCTGAGTGTCTGTTTTTGTGCTGGTACCATACTGTCTTGATGATTACAGCTTTGTAATACAGCTTGAAGTCAGGGATTGTGATGCCTCCTGCTTTGGTTTTCTTTTTCAAGATTGTTTTGGCTGTTTGGAAACTTTTCTGGTTCCATACACATTTTAAGATTGTTTGTTCTAGGTCTGTGGAATACTGGTGTTATTTTGATAGAGTTTGCATTGACTATGTAGATTGCTTTGGGTAGAATGGACATTTTAACAATATTTGTTCTTCCTATCCAGGAACATGGAATATTTTTCCATTTTTGTGTGTCTTCTTCAGTTTCTTTCATAAGCTTTCTATAGTTTTTGGTGTATAGGTTTTTCACCTCTTTGGTTAGATTTATTCCTAGGTATTTTATGGTTTTTGGTGCAATTGTAAATGGGATCAATTCCTTGATTTTCTTTCTGTTGCTTCATTCTTGGAGTATAGCAAGGCAACCAATTTCTGGGCATTGATTGTATATCTTGGGACTTTGCTGAATTCATGGATCAGTTATAGCAGTTTTTTGGTGGAATCTTTTGGGTTTTCCGTATAGAGTATCATGTCATCTGGGAAGAGTGAAAGTTTGACCACCTCCTGGCCAATTTGGATGTCTTTTATTCTTTTGTGTTGTCCGATTGGAGAGGCTAAGATTTCCAATATTATGTTCAATAACAGTGGCAAGAGTGGACATCCCTGTCATGTTCCTGACCTTAGGGGGAAAGCTCTGAGTTTACCCACCTTGAGGATGAGATTAGCATTGGGTCTTTCATAAATAGCTTTGTGATCTTGAAGTATGATCCTTCTATCCCTACTTTCTTGAGGGTTTTTTTTTTTATCACAAAAAGATGCTGTATTTTGTCAAATGCTTTCTTTGCATCTGTTGAGAGGATCAAGTGGTTCTTGTCTTTTTCTTTTATTGGTGTGATGTATCACATGGATTGTTTTCTGGATATTGAATCAGCCCTGCATTCGTGGTATAAATCCCACTTGGTTGTGGTGAATAACTCTTTTAATGTATTGTCAGATCTGATTGGCTAGTATCTTGGTGAGGATTTTTACATCGGTGTTCATCAGGGAAATTGGTCTATAGTTCTCCTTTTTAGTGGGATCTTCATCTAGTTTTGGAATCAAGGTAATGCTGGTTTCATAGAAAGAATTTGGAAGTTTTCCATCCATTTCTATTTTTTGGAATAGCTTTAAAAAAATAGGTGTTAACTCTTCCTTAAATGTTTGGTAGCATTCCTCTGGAAAGTCATCTGGCTTTGGATTCTTATTTCTTGGGAGATTTTTGATTACTAATTTGACTTCTTTACTGGTTATGAGTTTGTTCAAATTTTCTATTTCTTTCTGTTTCAATTTTGGGAGTTGAAATGTTTCTAGGAATTTTTTCATTTCTTCCAGATTGCCCACTTTATTGGCGTATAATTGCTAACAATATTCTCTTACTGTTGTTTGTATTTCTCCAGTGTTGATTGTGATCTCTCCTCTTTTATTCTTGATTTTATTTATTTGGGTCCTTTGCTTTTTTGTTTTGATCAAACTCACTAGGGGTTTATCAATTTTGTTAATTCTTTCAGAGAACCGGCTCCTGGTTTCATTGATCTGTTCTACTGTATTTTGTGTTTTGTTGTTTTTTTGTTTGTTTGTTTCAACAGCATGATTTCTGTTCTAATCTTTATGATTTCCTGTCTTCTGCTGGTTTTGGGTTTTATTTGCTGTTCTTTTTCCAGCTCTTTCAGGTTAAGTCTGGGATGTGTCTTAGCCTTTTATTTCTTCTTTAGGAAGGCCTGGATTGCTATATACTTCCCTCTTTTGGCTGCCATTGCTGCATCCTGGAGGTTTTGAGCTGTGGTGTTATCTTTTCTTTGGCTTCCACGTACCTCTGTTGAACTTCTTGGTTAGCCCATTCATTCTTTAGAAGGATGGTCTTTAGTCTACAAGTATTTGTTACCTTGAGTTTTATAGCATTGTGATTTGGAAATATGCACTGTATGATCTCAACCATTTTGTACTTGTTGAGGGATGGTCGTTGTCCCATTATGTGATCTATTCTGGAGAACGTTCCATGTACACTGGAAATGAATGTGTATTTCTCTGCTTTAGGATGAAATGTTCTGAATATATCTGGTAAGTCCATCTGGTTCAGTGTGTCATTCAAAGCCATTGTTTACTTGCTGATTTTCTGATTAGATGTCCATTGCTGTAAGTGGGGTGTTGAAGTCCCCTACTATTAAGATATTATAAATGAATTTCTTTCTGTTTTTGATTAATTGATTTATGTATTTGGGTGGTCTCACGTTTGGAGCATACATATTAACAATTTTTGGGTCTTCTTAGTGGATAGACTTAATTATGATATAATGCCCTTCTTCATCTCTTGTTACAGTGTTTATTTTAAAGTGTACATCTTCTGACATAAGTATGGCTACTCAAGCTTTCTTTTGTTGACCATTAGCATGATAGATGGTTCTCCATCCCGTTAATTTCAATCTGAAGGTGTCTTTACATCTGACCTGGGTCTCTTGTAAACAGCATATAGATGGATTGTGTTTTCTTAATTTTTTTGTAATGTATGTTTGTTTGTTTGTTTGTTTATTTATTTATTTATTTATTTATTTTGAGAGAGAGAGACAAAGTTCAAGCAGGAGAGGGGCAGAGAGAGAGAGGGAGACACAGAATCTGAAGCAGGCTCCAGGCTCTGAGCTTGAATCCGATGCAGGGCTCGAACTCACGTACTGCGAGATCATGACCTGAGCCGATGTCAGGCAGTTAACCAACTGAACCACCCCCGCATCCCTAGGTGGATCTTGTTTTTTCTTATCCGTTATGTTATCCTATGTCTTTTGAGTGGAGCATTTAGTCCATTAACGTTTAGAGTGAGTAATGAAAGATATGAATTTATTGCCATTATGTTTCTTGTAGAGTTGAAGTGTCCGATGGTATTCTCTGGTCCTCTCTAGTCTTTGTTGCTTTTGGTCTTTATTTATTTCTCTCTTAAGAGTCCCCCTTAAAATTTCTTGCAGGGATGGTTTAGTGGTCATGAACTCCTTTAATTTTTGTTTATCTGGGAATCTTTTTTATCTCTCCTTATTTTGAAAGACAGCCTTGCTGGATAAAGAACACTTGGCTGCATATTTTTCTGATTCAGCACATTGAATATATCCTGCCATTCCTTTCTGGCTTGCCATGTTTCTATGGATAGGTCTGGTGTGAACATGATCTATCTTCCCTTGTAGGTAAAGGAGTTTTTTCCCCTTGCTGCTTTCATGATTCTTTCCTTGCCTGAATATTTTGTGAATTTGACCATGATATGCCTTGTTGATACTTGGTTTTCCTTGAATCTAATGGGAGTCCTCTGTGCTTTCTAGATTTTGATGTCTGTGTCTTTCTCCAGGTTAGGAACATTTTCTGCTATGACTTGCTCACATAAATTTTCTACCCTTTTTTCTCTCTCTTCATCTTTTGGGACCCCAATGATTCGGATGTTATTCCTTTTTAATTAGTCACTGATGTCTCTAATTCTAAAATCATGCTCTTTTGCCTTAGTCTCCCTCTTTTTTTCTGCTTCAGTATTCTCCATACATTTGTCCTCTATATCACTGATTTGAAACTCTGCCTCATCCATCCTTGCCACCATGGCATCCATTCAAAATTGCAGCTCAGTTATAACATTTTTTATTTCATCCTGACTAGCCTTTACTTCTTTTATCTCCACAGAAAGGGATTCTAACCTATTTTTGAGTCCAGCTAGTATTGTTATTATTGTGATTCTAAATTCTGGTTTAGACATCTTGCTTGTATCTGTGTTGGTTAAGTCCCTGGTTGTCGTTTCTTCCTGCTCTTTCTTTTCAGGTGAATTCCTTTGTTTCATCATTTTGAAGGAAGAAAAGGAATTAATGAGATTAAAAAAATAAAATTAAAAACAACATACACACACAAGTAAATCAAATAATGGATTTTAGATCCTAGGTGTGTTTTGATCTGGTTGTTGAAAGGAGCTTGATAGATTAGAGAAAAAAAGGGGAAAAATTGAATAAAGAAGAAAAAATGGAAAACGTTTGCAAATTTGAAGAAATGAATACAATGAAATAGAATAAAATGAAGTAATGGAGGTAAAATGCAATTTTAAAAATTTACAAAAAAGTAAAACATATAGTAGAAAAAATAAAGAAAATATTTTTAATAAATATTAAAAATAAAAGTAAACTTTTTTCTTTGTGTATTCAAGAAAAAGAAATGATAACAAAAAAAGAAAGAGAATTGAATAGATGGACCATTGATCAGACTGAAATTACTTCATTTTCCCCTAGAAGTCAAACTATATAGCATTTTATAGTCCATAAACTAAGCAGGCAGAGAAACTTGTGTTCCTGAATAGCGAGGTTGGCCCAGTTGGGCAGGGCTTAGTGTAATGGCTCAATTCTCCATTAGATGGTACTGCTTAGCTTACTGGGGTGGATTGTTGTGGCACTTGTAGGTGTGTATGTCCATGCCTGGGAGGGGTGAAAATGGCATCACCCATCTCCGTTTCTCATATCAGAACTCTCTTCTCCCTCATCAGCAATTGTGCAGCCATCCTGTGTCTCCAGCTTCTGTCAAGTCCCCTATTTTACACTGTCCATGACCAAGCTGTCAGATTTCCAGGCAGCACCTCCCTCCTGAGTTTATCTCAGATGCTGCCATTTTTCCTGAACCCTTACTTCTGAGGCACTGCAGCTTGACCCATCCTGACCCTCTGTGGGAGGGTCTCACAGAGCAATGGCTAGGAGCCGGCTTCACCCAGGAATGTTCAGAGGACCTTGCTGCTGTTGATGCCCAGAGACTGTGGCTGAGTGCCAGCCCACCCCAGGAAAAGTTCACACGATCCTGTAGCAGCAGTGTTTCAGGGATGATAGAAAATCACAGCATGCATCTGGCACCAGGCTTCACCCTTAATGACCTTGTCTCAGCACCAGCAAATATGGTTGTTCTCTGGGGTCTGCTGGTATCTTTGGCCCTGGAGTAGCCACACAGACTCTACCAAATGTCCACTCAAAGGAGAACCAACTCTCCCTGTATGGCCCAAGGACCTTGCTCTCTACTCCTGTGGATTTGCCCTTCCCACCCAAGCACCACCAGGTATCAAGCTGTGGAGTTTCAGACTCTGCGCTTCCCTTGTTTATAGAATCTTAATGAAATTTAAACCCTCTCCTTTCTCCTTGCTCCCTGAGGCTGTTTCCAGTTTTCTACTCTCTCCAGCTGCCTTAGGAGGGGGGTGTTTTTCCCATACTCTCCCCCTGTCTCCGTCCTTTCCACAACAAAAAGAGCTCCCCGTCCTCCATGGCTTCTCTCTCCCCTAGTCCACCTCTTCACACCATGTACCTGCTGAGTTCTGTGGTTCATTTTGTGCAGATTGTTGTGTTAATCCTCAAATCAGTTTTCTAGGTGTGCAGGATGGTTTAGTGTTGATCTGGCTGTATTTCATGGACACGAGACACAAAAAAATTTTAATGCTTAGCTGGAATCAGTGGTTTTGAAGGTGAGGCAGTATCCATTGATTTCAAAGTGCACATGTGATCATGGAGATGGTGGTAGAGTGACCATAAGGTTGAGGATGACAGGTGGGTGATCCACAGAAATATTTTGATGGAGGAGAAGGCAGGTCCAAAGTTGTGAGGAGCAGATAGAATGATTGACTTGGAAATTATCTGTGAACTCTCAATGGACTTATGGGATTATGGAGCCTGTAGCAGGAGGGATCTTGTCTCTTGGTCCTATGTGTTATCCAGGGTTTCTCTTTGCCTGGAGAAAGCCAAAGAAGATTCTTATGTCCTTCATTCTCAGTAGAGAGTATGTGGGCTGCTGAAGTGTGGCCTTTACCTTCTCTGTGGCTCCTTTTTCCATATCCTAAAGCTCAACAGGTGTTGCATAACCTGACTGTCACTCATAGGGTGACTTTAGCACATCTAAAGCAATAAAGGGAACTGAGAATCAGGGAACAAAAATGACACAGCTTAGATTTGTGTGTGCATCCAAGAGTAAGCTTAGATTAAAGTCACTTAGCATTTGTTTACAAGACCAAAGCCATGAAGGATCTGAAGCAGAAATGCTGGATGCTCACCCATAACTAGAATAACTCTAGTGTGATTTCTATCTTTGTAACTACATGGATTTGGTGCCTGATCCAGAAATTGTCCCTCTCTGAGAGAAGGGAAGTACAAAGGCCCACTGGCCACAGGTGGTACCTGCTGTGTGAAGTTATGGAGACTCCATGGGTGGGTATGGACATAGTCAACCTTGGCAATAAAACATACTGACCCTTTCTTGAGTTAGGAGGTTGTTCTGACTCTGTTGTAGCAGTAGGATCCTTTGACTTAGAACACAAAGCAACATATTGTTTATGTCCCTTTCTACATTTTTTCTTCTGGTAAGCTCTGAACTTTGTGTGTCTAACTAGACCACTGCTCCTGACCCAGACTGCTGACTTTCTAACAGGGGTCCTTGGGCCAACAATTAGGTTGTGTAATTTATGAATCCAATGTAGAGAGTCTAAACATAATTATAATACAGTTTTCTTCATGACAACTCAAAGCAATAAGGATAGTAACTTTACTTCTCAGCCAGGAAGCTAGGTGCAGAGAAAGCAGGTGGGTATAATGAGATCACATAGTCAATCAGTGGCAGGGACAGGCTCTGAAGTTGCAGTTGTACAGTGATGATGGCATTTGAATGCATACTATAAGCGAGGGGCTTTGCATGGTTTATTTGAACTATTCTTTAAATCATTGTCATCATCACCATCATCATCACCATCACCACCATTACTATCACCATCATAATCACCATCACCACCACTACAAACACCCTTATCATTGCCATCACCATCATCATCATCACCACCACTGCCACTACCATCACCACCATTACCATTACCACCACCACTACAATCACCATCACCACCACTACCGTCACCATCATCAGCAGTATCATCACCACCACCATCATCATCATTCCAATCTGCAAATTATAAAAGTCAAGAAGCAGATGTACAAAAATTTGAAAATATTTTTTTCCAGAGTAGATAATGGACAGATGGACAAATGATGGGATATGAACCCAAGCCATCTATCTATCTGTCTCCATAAGAGGTACACTGAACATCTATCTATCTGTCTCCATAAGAGGTACACTGAACTCTTATTTTGCGCTATCCTGCTTTGTCCTGCCTCCTTGCACCAGTTCAGTGCCAATCCATAGGAGGTTACCTCTGCCAGGTACTATGTTGGATGAAAGTTATGAAGGTCCATAAGATACCAGAGAACATGATAGAAATTGATGGGCCATGCACATAGGAGTAAGGCGAAGTTACTTTCCAGGTTACTACAGAGCAGCCATACTCTGTTACTGCATGCGAGTTTCTCTTAAGTGAATGGTGAGGTTGTTATCAAGTAGTAATCTGACATGGCTACTCTGTTGGGTCCCACAGAATTAAGTTGGCCCTCTTCTGGGTAGGCATGGTCTTATGAAATCATTCTTGACGTCTCTCAATTTACACAAAGATTTTTAGTCAGGAACCAAACCATGAGGATGGAGAGAACTCAACATGCTATTTTGTCCAGACTCTGAAGAATGACCATGTCTAGGATAAGGCCCTGCAAGGTGGATATTGAAGATGGTAGCTGTTATACTAAGGGAGGGAGAGACAGGAAGGAGGCGAGTGTTTTGGTGCTCTGTTAACTGAAAAGGAGTAGGTAGTATTTTGCAAGAGAGATGACCTAGATTTTCAGTTTGGTTTGTGCTTTTCCACTTTGTAACCCTGAGTCATTAGTGAAGACTTTTGATTGTTCCAGCCCAAAGCCAACTGTGCTGCTGTGTATAAAGAAGAGGTGACTTGTGAACATTTGCATCAGTGGGATGCAAAGTGGGAGCTGCAGTGCACCCTTGAAACAAGCATGAAATCTGCCCAGAAAGTCCGGAGAGAGGTGTAATTTCCTAATAGAGTCCCAATGTTCCCGTAAGCTCTCTCTTTAGAAGAGTCACCTTTAGATTCACACCTGGAGGTTTGGAGTTTTGTCTTTTTATATGTCAGGGATAGTGGTATCATTTCCTTCATTCTCCAGGCTGAATTCTGCACCTCCTGTGGCCTGGCAAATTGTTTTTTTGAAGGAGTGAGCTACCCCGCAGCTGCAAGGGCAGACTTTCTGCCCTGAATTCTATCATCATTAACAAAACCTTATAGTGCCCACCAAACACACAGCTCTCCATCACTGTTGCCATCAGAGAGCCTTATTGTAGAGAGAGACTTTAAAAATGTAATTACGTTCCTGTATAATTTCATAACCACACTGAAACATTGCAGCAGCAGCAGCAAAAAAAAAAAATACCCACAATCCTGCTATCCCAGCAAATCAAACTATTTTCATGTTTTTATATCATAATATTTATAGGGAAGGTACAGTTTGGAGGTCTTTTTTACTCTGTGTGTGTGTGTGTGTGTGTGTGTGTGTGTGTGTATGTTTCTCTACTATAGAACCATATGCTCCAGATTTTCTGCAACACTCCTGCTTTCATTTATTTCTGATTTTGTTTTAAAAAGGCAAATCATTATATGCATAAAAATGTGATTTAGTTGTATGCCTTTGTAAGATGGTAGGAATAAATTCATGATGAGGAAGAGATTGTCACCCTGTCCTAGTTTTTTATTCATTTTCCCCATATTTTGACATAGCTCTCATATTTATAATGCAATGTTTCTCAACTGGGAGGTGATATTTGGCCATATCTGGAGATGTTTCTGGTTGTCACAACTAGGGGGCAGGACTACTGTCTAGTGGGTAAGAGGTCAGGGGCGCGGCTAGCCATCCCATAGTGCACAGAACAGCCCCTAATACAAAGAATTTTCTGTCTCCAAATGTCAGTAGTGCTGAGGTAGAGAAACCCTGTCATAATGTAAAATGGTGATTTCATAGTTCTTTGAGTGGATGCCTAGTTTATTGAAGTACCCCCTTGCTCCCTTCACTGGATGTTATTTGATGTCTGCTAGTTTTTCAGTGTTCTGATCAGCGTCTTTGGGCACTGAGCTCTGCCTTCCTTTGAGCTTGCACCGGGTTATTCAAGGGGAGGTTGCCAGCTGCTACCTGACTTCCTTGCATTTGGGAATCATCCCCAGACCAAGTGGGAGGATTTTTCTACTAACAGTACAGGCTGTTTGTAGTTCCAGTTACTGCAATGTAGATAAGCAAACTCCCAGGCAGCAGGAAGGCAGTGGAGCAGGCATAAAACCGGGAGGAAAGGCAAAACCTTGAGACCAGGTGACTTGGGGAAAGTGAAACAGATGCTCTCTGGTTCTGCAAGCATTCTCTGACGCGCACCTGACCACATCCAGCTGGGGTTGCAGCCTCATGCACACTTCCCCCTCCACTTCTGTGTTGCCTGTTTTTCTTTAAAACTCATGCTGTCAGGCATGCTATCCATTTTACTTATTTATCGTGTTTATTCCTGTCTCCCTCTCCATGGGGGCAGGGATTGCTGTCTGTTTGGCACATTGCTGTTTCCCAGCACCCAGAACGCTTTCTGGCTCATGGTAGACACTGGTGTGTACTTGCTGAATGAAGGAGTTGATAATTCACAAATGCAAGAGGGTTTTTATTTGTCTGTTTGCTTTCGAAAGAACTTGACCATATACATTGCTCTCAGATCAGGTTTCTTTTTCGACTCTTCATTTCACTTTGGGTTTCTCACCAATGTCCAAGGAATGTGTCCTGGGAAGGGGTGACAATTCAGAGAGGGAGAGAAAGGGAGGGTGAAGCAGGGAGCCCCGGGTAACAGGATCCTACCACCTGTGGGGACGAGTTGAGCGGCTTTCAGAAGCAGGAGGTGTGGACAAGAATTGCCAAAAGTTGGCAGCAGGGTGCCCTGGTTCCTGGGCTGTGATGTTCTGGGAGCCGTGTTCTCTGCCAGAGGGGCTGGACTGGGCTTCCTCTTCAGGGGGTCCTGGATGCCCGTGGGACTCTCCTTAGAGCCACACCCAAAGATGGAAGCCCCCTTTGGCCAGCCGCCTGGGGGCCAGCCTTGGGGCTCCTCCCGGGCCCTCATCACAGGCTGCATTCCAGAACGTCTAAAACCAGACAACTGTGGCCTCAGTGCTGGGGTGAGACTCCTCGTCTGAAGGTTCACAGTCATATTTGATCTAATGATCCGGACATTACGTGTATTCTTGACTCCTTAAAAAAACCAAAACTGCAGACAACCTTCGTGCATACATAGCTGCATCTTTATTAAAGCGCTACCAGTCCCGCCAAGCATAGGTGGTGGGAGTTGGGGTGGGGAGAGGCCGCCTGGAACCATCAGGTGAATGGTGACAGCGCGGCCTCAGGCCTCCCCGGCCTTGCGGTTGGCAGCTGCGGGGGCTGGCGTCATGTCTCGCGTCACTCAGAGGCAGGTGAGCTGAAGCCCCGGCTGGCTGGCTGGCTGTCTGGGCAGCTGCGGCTGTGATCAGGTGGTCCTGCCCGCCTCGGCTCCGCAGCTCGGGTTCCTGAAAGATGAATGACAGGGGCAATAATCTGCACTTGGCAAAGCAAACCCCAACACACTCTGAAAGGCACAGCTGGGCCAGGCTCAGCAACTTTATTCATTTGGCAGTTAATCTCCAGGCTGTCAGCCGAGGCCACAAGGGCAGGCCCAGGCAGGGACGCCGTGCCTCCAACAATTCAATCCAGTCCCACAAATATTACTGGGCCCGTGCTCTGCGCAAGAGAGGCTCTGTGAATGGCTGCAGAAGAAGCAGATGAGAAAGGGACAGTTCGTGCCTCCAGGAACTTACAGCCTAGCTTCTCCTGGAGCCACCAGAGAGCAGCCAAAAGGGACAGCTGGGGTTCAGAGTTGGGAGAGAGAGCTGTTGGTTGAAAACTCAGGACAAATGCTGTGGAGAAGGAGTACTGGAGTCTGGATAGAATTTCTTCTTCCTTCCCTATCTCCTCGTGTGTTTCCTTCCTTCCCTGTGGTAAACAGAGTAATAATTACATACCCCCACCCTATCCCCCTAATGTCCACATCTTGATCCCCAGAGTCTGTGAATATATTACCTTATTTGGCAAAAGAAACTTGGCAGATGTGATTAAGGTGAGCCCTAAATGTAATCATGAGGGTCCTTGTAAGAGGGACGCAAGAGGGTCAGAGTTGGAGACAGATTTGAAGATCCAGCATGCTGGCTTTGAAGACAGAGGAAGGGGCCATCAACCAAGGCATGCAGGCAGCCTCTCAAGGCTGGAAAAAGGCAAGGAAGTGGGTTCTTTCCCTTAGAGCTTCCAAAAGCAATGCAGTCCTGCTGACCCAGTTTGGGCTTTGGATCTCCAGAACTTTAAGTAATAAATTTCTATTGTTTAAGCCATAAATATGTGATAATTTGCAAGAGTGGCAATGTAAACCAGATACCCACCCTCCCTCCTTCCCTTGTTTGCTCTCTCCCTCATTCTCCATCTCCTTCTTTTTCTTCTCTTCTCCACTCCTGCCTTGCATTCTCTTTTCCCCTCCCTTTCTCACTCCTCCTATTTCTTTTTTTTAAATTTTTTATTTTTTAATGCTTTTTATTTTTATCTTTGAGAGACAGAGAGACACAGTGTGATCAGGGGAGGGTCAGAGAGAGAGGGAGACACAGAATCGGAAGCAGGCTCCAGGCTCTGAGCTAGCAGTCAGCACAGAGCCCGACGCAGGGCCCGAACCCATGAACTGTGAGATCATGACCTGAGCTGAAGCCGGATGCTCAACCAACTGAGCCACCCAGGCACCCCTCCTCTCCTTTCTTTTACTTCTTTCCTCTCTCCCTCCTTTCCTTCCCTCCTGCACTTCCTCCCTTTTTTCCTTCCTTCCTTCCTCCTTCCCTCTAGGTAGGAAGCTCCTCAAGGCAGCTAGAAATATGAATCTGGAGATCTGATCAGAGGTAGAGGTGCAGAGACAGAGTGTGAGTTTTCTGCAAAGAGGTGAAGCAATGAGCCTTGTTGGAGAAGAGAACCCAGAGCAGGACTGTGGGGAGCTCTCAGATTTGGGGAGTGAGGGAAAGAAACCTCACTCCCTAGGTTTGTCAGATAGGTGGGATAGTCAGAGAAGTAGTGGGACACTCAGGATGGTGAAATAGCAGGAAAACCCTGGACTTTTAGAGGAGAGTGGTCAGTAGAGTCAACACTGCATGGAGGTCAGGGGGTCTTGTGGGATTGTGAGGTCATTCCTGAGTCCTGAGAGGTGAGGAAGGTGATAGGGGTCAAGTGAGGACTGAGTGGGCAGGCAGTGGGGATGTTGGGGGCTCTTTCAGAGTACTTGGAGGGGAGGGAAAAGCAGGAATATCTGAATAGGACCTGAGAGAGAAAAGCAGGTGGCCCGGCCTGATGGCAGGCAAGTGGGGGTTCCTGGGAGAGCCTGGGAGATTGGAAATGCAAGCAAGCGAGGGCTGGGGAGATGGGAGAGAGAAAAAGGACATCCTTTTCCAGAAAGGGCACTTCCTCCCTGGGAGATGTATGGAGAAAGAAGGAGAAGGAAAAGAGAAATTTTTCTGCAGGATAAAACAAAATGGAATGGGCTCTTGGTGAAGCAGGGAGCAAGGCCACATTCAAGGAGAAAGGGTGTTGGAGTAGGTTTGGGGGCAGGAAGGAGGCAAGACATTTGGATCAACCACTTCAGGGATTTCAGAAGGAATAACAAACACAGGCCCCCTGCTTGAGTTTTGATGGGCTCTGGTAAGAACTTGCTTTTCCTGTCATGTCCAGCAGCAGGGGAGCAAAGCAGGGAAAGGACACAGCTCTAGGACTGGCAGGAGAGCTGCAGAAGGACAAGGCAGGGACAGGGAGGAGATGGGGAGTAATCGCGGTGTCAAAACAGCTGAGTGTGAATTCCAGGCTGGGCCGAGGTCAGAATGAGGAGGAGACATGGAACAACTACGTGGGCTGAGGAGCACAGCTCATGAGAGGTTACAGAGCAAGCAGACCGCTCTGACATTGGGTGAATCTCCCTCCTGCCCTCGCCCCCACCCCATTTGATAAAGCAGCCTCCATTTTATTTCTCCTGATTGGTTTGGAACAAAAACATAACACATAAAGTGTGGGGGGGGGTCCCTTTTTTATCATGATCCCTGTGCCCTGATGGCATCTGAGATCTCCAAGGGTTGATTTCAGCTCATCTTTACTTTCCTCAACCAGTTTTAGATCTGGAGAATTCTGAGTAGGGGGTTTCTCTCTGTGGGCTTATGCTTTGGTGTCTGTGGTCCTTCTCCTCTTTTCCCTCTTCGTTGTTTGCAGACTTTAGGTGTGGTGGCTGGGAACGTGAGAGCCATTCCACACACCCAGGGTCATCAGTTTGGGAAGCCTGCATGGGGCAACACCATGATTGGACAGATGATGGCCTCTGTCTATTACTAAGATCCACTCGGGCAAGCAGTTCCTCTTTGGGGGTCTGGTAGTGGGGCATTTGGGAGTCTATGAGCAGCCTACAAATATCTGCCCCCAGGATGCAAATCTGGTTGGCTGATCGACCAGTATGGGTCAACAAAGCATACATTTATACTTCCCCCATGGAGGAAGCTGGGTCAGTGGCTTTGGGTCATGAATGCTGTGAATAGTTGTATTATCAGAATTACGAGTGTGAGAGTGCCAAGAGGCAAGTGAGCAGAAGCTCCGTGTGTCTCACTGCCCCTGCGCTCTTGGGTCCTGTAGCTCCTTTTCATTCTGATTTTTATTTTTATACTTCTTCCTCTTATATTTTTAAGTTCCTTCCAAGTAGGGTCAAAGCTATAAGGAGCAAAGCCAGAGTCATATTTGTGGAAGTGTTTACTCAGCAGTACCCTTATGGGAGGAAGTGGGAGGAGGAGGGTCTGCTCAGTGGCCTGACAGTCTTTGTTCCCAGGACTCAGGGCCTTCCTCCATATGGGGCCCTCTTCTTCCTCTCCAGAAGGCTGGCCCTGCCCCAATCCTGCTGCCCACTTGACTGACTCCTCATATGAAGTGCAGATACTTAAGGGATTGGAAGCCTAGCTCCAGTTCAAAAATATGCCTCATTCTTGGAGTACAGAAGATTCAGACAAAGCCTTTATGTTTAATTTTGCCTGCTCTCTCCTTCCATATTGATTCCTTGCATTTCACTGAGGGGCTTATTTGATTTGGAGGTGGATTATACAATTGCCTTACATATCATCCGAGCCACACAATAAAAGTGAAAGTGGGTTTTGTTTATAAAATCTGAATTATCCAGATGATGCCGTTCATGTAGACCTAACCTTGGAGAAGACTGGATCTAAGGAAGAGTGCAAGAAGACCCCGGGTCCCAGAGTGCTGTGCACGGAGGACCCTGCCCTGGCAGAAGCTTGGAGAACAGATCATGTATTACAGAACAAGGGCTGTCTCTCCTCCAGCCTCGGCCTGATCCATTTGTCCCTTTGGATTATGTCCCTGATACCTGCACAGGGAGACGGCATCGTCAAACGCAAGGATTCCCAGCGTGCTCTGTTGTGGCATGAAACAAAACACCATTTCCTTTCAGCGCTGGCTTTTACAGGGCCTGCCCGAATACATTTGTGTTGTCTCCAAACCTGGCACTTTAAAATAAATGAAAAGTTCCCTGAATGACAAACACAGTGCACATAGTGGGAGGGCCATTTTTGGGGAAATGGTCGCGAGGAGAATCGGTACTTTATGAATATTCACTGAAGTGTAAACCTGCACATTGCTTATACGCTTTTCTGCATCCTAATTTGCCCATGAATGCAAATGAGTCCCGTTTAAAATAGAGACGGGAGAGAGGGCTCCTCACAGAACACCTAATTGAAAGATGTTTGTACATCATGTCTGATATTTAGTAAACAGAGAGACAAATCCAATCGTTTTCCAAATGAGACCTCAGAAACAATAAAAAATAATGATCACAAAAACCTGGAGAGTAAGAATGTGCAGAACTAACGGCTTTCCTAAAAAGGGGGATGTAATTACTCTGTCTCAGGGTGCAATTAGTGTCCTAATTATACGAAGGTGTATTTTGCTTATCTCTTCAGTGAGCCCTCTGTCAAGATTTAGCGGCCTCGCGGAGTCGTTCAACAGGGGGCTGGGGCCTGTGCTGGATTAGGCGATGGATGGTCCTGTGGGGAGAGGGGCCCAGATAGTGGTACTTGGAGAAGTACCTTCATCTTTCTTTTAGACTGACAGATGGTTTCAGTCTGGGCTGGACTGCCTGCTGCTGCTTTCAATGCAAGAGTGTTACCTTTTTGGATTCATGAAAGCCACTCAATCAAAGATAAAAAGGCAGGCCAGTGTGGGGAATCAATAAAATCTCTACTTTCAGCTGGAGTGTCTAATAGTAATTCTTCTCGTGTCACTGCCTGGTTAAACAGTCATACTCCTGCTAAAAGCCCTATAAGACATAATAGATTCATGTGGCTTTGCTCTATTGTGTTGCATTTGGCCTGAAAAGGGGGAAAGGGGCTCCTGTTTTTCCAAAATAAACCAGACACAGAAGCATTGTGTATCAAAATGTATTCACCCACGGCCTGATTGTCTCATTAGAGCGGAGGGGCTTCCTCTGCATACCTCTTGCGGAGCTATTTCCAGACATCTGATAGATTCATTGCAAAGCCTCCTTCGGAGATGTTTTAGTACCAGCTCCAAGTCACTCTGCTTACATTTACATGTGTTCTTTGGTGGTTGTTGTTCTGGGCAAAGAAATCATAAAAACAAGTGCTTTTTATTTCAAACTGAGCCAGTTGTACACATTCAGATCTGTTCTGAGAAGTCAACAGCAAATGTCACATGTCTCGGAGCAAAACTTGGGAGCACCAAGTGTCTTAGTCATGGCGGAGAGGCTCAGGTAAGGCCTGCGGTTGTGGCTTCTTGTGAAACAAGTTTATGTGGAGCTGGGGGTGGGGCAGGGTTTTCCTTAAGGTCCTTGCATGGCAGTGAGGGAAAGATCTATGTAGACGAGACCCCCCTCACCCCGACACCCTCATGGGCCCTGGGATCGTCCCAAATCCACAGCCCACGTGGCAGGGAGTCATAGAGGTATCAGGGCCTTTTCTCTGCAATCTTTTCTCCTCCAGTCTTATAGAGGAAAAAGGAAGTATTTGTGCCTGAGCTGAGCAGCATTAAATGGAACAGGCTGGGTCGCCACCCACACATTGATGTCCAGGGATCTTGAGTGAATGAGAAGCACCGAGCATGTTATTTCACCATCTGGGGCGAGAAAGAAGTGGTGGGACAAGCGGCACTTTGTTGGCCACTCCTAGCAGGCCCTTTGATCTGGAGCCTTTGTGAAGGCTTCTGCTGACCCCTCCTCTCCCATGTCCAAACCAAGGCCACTTCTCACCCTTTGCTTCCCTTGGAAGTTCATCTGCTGTCATCGGGCCTTTTCTGGGGTATCTGGTGGACTGCAGGAGAGAGGAAGATACTGAGCGCCTTCCCCCTCGTTGCTTCTCACCCACCTCCCCTGGAAACCTCAGCAGATGTAGACAAGACTTTAATAGCTACGTAAAGAGAAATGCATGACAATCTCATTAGGGGAGCCATAATGGCCTGTTGGAGGATCTCAGAGAGGACAATATATCAACGTCTAGTTTGTTACGGCATCCTAACGACGGCACTTTGCCCCTGCTCATAATCGTCCATTCATCGCCCATTTGACCTGGCTCTTAATAATACTTCGCCTCCCTTGCATCGGTCTCCCTTTCAGGCCCTCGACAATGGCTGACACAATTCTTTACGTGTGGGTAAATCAGAGCTGTAAGTGACAATCATGAAAAAGCAGTTAGTGGGCCACCCCATGGCTTGCCCTGATCTGGCGCATTCAGGCTCTTTCTTTTCTTTTTCCCAGAAGTCCTTCATCCGGAGCCCAACATCTGCAGGAGGTCAAGGCACCAGGAGTCCTGAGATCTCAGCCATCTGCCAAGGAAAAAGGAAGTCAGTGCTGGAGGAGGGAGGCGGAGAACCTAAATGATATTCCGAAGACCTTCTTAAAGTTATTTATCGTGGGCGAGGGCAGGAGAATCGTTATTAATCGTATCAGTCCATTGTCTCCTGATGTGCCTCAGAGGGCAGCGGACATAATTAAAGTCGAAGCCCAGTTCATTCCTCCCCTTGGAGGCTTAAATAGCCTGGAGTCATTTCCCATTCCTCCCTTCCCACGAGTGCCCGTCCTCCCCAGCTGCTGAAAAATTCAACATTCCTATAAACTACAGTACTTTGTAAAGGTCATGCGCCAGTTAATCTGAACCCGGGGTCTGGAGCCGTGCTCAGTGCAGCCGCAGCAATGGCGACGTGGGGGCTGCCTGCGGAGGACCTGAGGGGCACGAGGCAGGCTCGCAGAGCTCTTTAAATATTGCCGAGCATTTCCTGGATCAGCATGATATTTAAAGATTTTTGTTCCACCTGCCTGCGAAATATAGAGTCCAGCCGAGAGGCAAGAAAATGAATATGGATTTCTTGCCCTTTCAGTGTATTCACTCCAGAAAATGGTCATTTCTTTCTTTCTTTTTTTTCCCCCCCGAGCTGGGGACTGCAGGCTTCAGGCAGCCATGATTACAATCATGCATCATGAATGAAACGTGCCATTTGGAGAAAATCAGCCGCTCATTCCATTTCAAAACCCCCCAGAAATCAATAGCACTGGCAGAGTTTAGGGGCTGAACTTAATGTTGTGCTTGAACTAAAGTACTTTCTTAACACACTTCTGCTACTCAGAGCAGTAGCCAGGGGCAGACTCTGTGCCTGGGGCTCCAACAAGAGGATCATCAGCCTCCAAAGGCTGGATCTGGTTCTGCACATGATGGAGAAGTGAGACTCAGTACTGGTGAGTAGAACACTGGGAAGGATCCGAAGATGTGCTTCCTAGCTTGGGCTCTGCCTAAACTAGTATTTTATTGATCCTTTCATTCAAACAGACATGTCTGGGGGCACCTGGGTGGCTCAGTCCATTGAGCATCTGACTTTGGCTCAGGTTATAACCTCGCAGTTTGTGAGTTCTAGCCCCGCATCCAGCTCACTGTTGTCAGACCAGAGCCTGCTTTGGATCCTCTGTCCCCCTCTCTTTCTGCACCTCCCTCACTCTCACACACACTCTCTTTCTCAAAAATAAAACATTAAGCAAACAAAACCCTGGGGTGCCTGGGTGGTTCAGTTGGTTAAGTGTCTAACTTCAGCTCAGGTCACGATCTCACAGTTTGTGAGTTTGAGCCCTGCATTGGGTTCTGTGCTGACAGCTCAGAGCCTGGAGCCTGCTTTGGATTCTGTGTCTCCCTCTCTCTCTGCCTCTCCCCTACTTGTGCTCTGTCTCTCAAAAATAAGTAAATGTAAAAACAAAAATTAAAAAAAAAACAACAACCCCAAACGTATTTTGTGTGTGCCAGACATGGTGTGAAGCTCTGAGAATATAAGAGCAAACAAGGAAGACACAGACCTGCTTTCAGGTGGCTTCTGGAGTTTAATGTGGGAGGCACAACAGTTACTGGACAATTACAATACAGTGTGAAAAACCTTAGGACATTGGGAAGATTTTTCATCTCTCTGATTTCCCATTATTTTTAATAGACAAAATGAGGAAATTCAAAAAGATAAATCCTCAAGCTATTCTCCCCTTCTGGGATCCTAATAAATCAGTAGGGCACATAGACAGTCAAATCTTCAAACTTACCTTGTTTCCAGGTTAGGCAAGGCACTTGCTCCCTTTGTTCTTAGGATCACCATAACCTCGCTGCAGGGAGGAGACTCATGCAGATGAAATGTTAACTCACAGCTGAGGTGCCAGATAGATGTTTTGGACTTTGAGAAGTTTTGGCAGTTCCAAGTTCCATGGGAGTTCTGGGGAGGGAGAGATGGCTAAGTGCATTATCTATGCCAGTTACACTTCTCTCTGTACCTTTTTAACCACTCCTCTGGCTCCCATTACTTCTATGTGGAGCCCACTCCTCAATTCATGTCCCCAGCCCAGATATCCCCTCTCTCCTTGGCCCTTGCCTTGGCTAATGCCGACATATTTTCCATCTCCCACTTAAGCGCTGTTTGCTCCAAGAGGCTATTCATTTCCTTGAGCCAGGTTAGGATCCTGCAGCATCCTGGTCTTCAGAGCACTTATCATATTTTTTGGTAATTACTTAATCAATTGTCTCTTCCATAAGTCTGCAAGATCCTCAAGGGCAAGGACCATGTCTGTCCAGCTCACTGTTGTTGCCCCAAGGCCACAGTGCTTTGCCTTTTTTCAGTGTTTGGTAAGTAATTTGTTATATAAATGAATGGCTATCTAATTCTTCTAGAGAATAAACATGCCTTTCTTTAAGGCTTCCAGACCATTCACCCTATTTGGGTGGTCCTTCCCAGCGTAAGATAAAACTAAAGTGGCTTGGTTCCAAGATATTCCCAACAGTGTGTGGTATCTTAGGCAGAGACTCCTAAAAATTGGAGCTTGAATCAAGGCTTAAGTACTAATGTACTATGTGGGAAGTGCTATCCCAGGAAAGTGAAGGACAAGAGAAAAGAGGCAGGGAAGGAATGGAAGGAACTCAAGATGATATGTTACTGTGCTGGCCTCTGGTTCCTGATAGCATGTGTGCATGGGTGCGCGTGCGCATGCGCATGCACACACACACACACACACACACACAACCACAACAAACAAGATGATCATAGCCAGTTGCTCAGCAGGTGCACCTGCTCAGCCATGCAGGATGTTTTTGGCCAGCCCACACAGAAAAACCGTGCCTCAGAACAGTCCTTGGGAGGAAAAAGGGAAGGGGATTTATCCTCCTCTATTTCTCCTAGTGGTCAAAGTTAAGTCCCCTGGGGAAGGAACTTCCCTGTATTTAGGATTTATTTTATCTGACCCTCTTGAAAGCCACTGAGAAAGAGCTCATGCCCTATAATATGACATTTCACCCAACCCACAAATATGTGGAACAGAGTAAATAGTGTACGCCTCAGGCTGCAGTTCTCACAAAGGCCTGCTGGAAAGGTTAGACCTTGGCCAGCACTGGGGAACTTGCATTTCAGAAGGGCTCACATCACTGTGCCTAGACCTTCTCATGCAAGTTATGCTGATCACCTGTTTTCCTTTTGCAAATTTGGAGTTTTGGTATGTGCTGGCAACATTATCTACATGGCTAGTCCCCAGTAAAAACCACAGGGCACTGAGTCTCTGAGGAACTTCCCTGATAGACAACATTTCATATGTGTTGTCACAACCCCTTGCTAGAGGAATTGAGTGAGTCCTGAAGGATACCACTGGAAGAGGTCAGGTCTCCCCTGGACTTCTCTCCACATGCTAGTTGCATGCTGTATCCTTTGATCTTCATAGACATAAGTACAACTATATGCTGGAGTTTTGTAAATCCTAGAAAATCATCCAACCTGGGGTGGTAGTGGTCTTGGATACCCCTGACACAGCATATGTGGCTGGCTGGCCTCATGTGAAAGAACCAATCAGGCTTTGATTTTGTTGGCCAAGGTAGAGACTGAGGTGAAGCAAGAGGATGAAGATCTGGGGAACAAGGAGGGCTGAGGAGGCACAGAGGTGTGGCTGATACGTGTAGCAGCAGAGCCCAGATGGACCTCAGGGGCCACCAGCTGTGCAAACTACTCCTGGGACTAATGTTTCTTGCCTCTGTTTCATCACAGAAAACTGGTGACAACTATATCCACCTTGCAGGATTGTAAGGATTGGTATAATGTATGACTTCCTTTAATCCTGTTGACTTGGAGGAAAGATATCTCGACCCCTCATCTTTAGGCTGTAGTGTTTGGATAGACTGCATGGAATGCGGCAGGGAGGGGGAAGGAGGGAGTGAAGAGGCAGTAGTGCATGAAGACTGCCGGTGTGTGTGGGGAGGAGGTCGCTCTTTCTACTTCAGCAGTGTTGAATGGAATGTTCTGAAGAAGAGAGTACTGAACACTACTTCAGCAGTGTTGAATGGAATGTTCTGGTTCTGGATGTGGTGGAGAGGTTTTGCTGGACCTAGCAGTATTTCCAAAAGAGTTCTTTTGGAGTCCAACCGATTGTTAGATTGTCTAGATACCACTTCCCAGGTTGTGGTCATTGTGGGCTTGACCTGGGTCCAGCCTAAGGCCACACAGGACATTCTTAGATCCCCATTCCCTTTATCAGTGAGTATCAAAGTTATTTGGGTGCAGGCAACAGACTTAAAGTAACTTAAGCAAAAATGCATTATTGGAAGGCTTCGGCGTAGCTTGCAAAGAGTAGTAGCTGAACCAGTAGGCCTCAGGCAGGGTGGACATCAGGGCAGTTCTGGGCACCTCAGCAGGTGGACCAACACTCTAGAATGTGATTGTCAGATGGCAGCTATTACCTCTTGGACCCCCCCCCCCCGCCCCCATTTGTCAAAGATTCCGATTTCCCTGCAGAGGGGCTATGATTGCTTTCTTTGGAACACTTAGCCTCCCTGGTAATCAGGGGGAGGATTTTTGTAATTAGCAGCTCAATAGAAATACATCAGGGGAGAGAGAGTTCCCCAAACAAGGGGATGCCATTACCAGAAGCAGGTAGTACAGTGACTTAGACTTGCTTTTCGGGGGTGGCCTCTGCTCTATGGAGCTCAAGTCACCAGATCACAATTCTGTCTCTGGGACATCTGAAGCCTGGTTCTACTAGGGTACCCTGGGGCTTTGTTAGATTCTGTCACTCTTGAGTGTTTGCCGTGTCTTTTTGGTTTCTCCATCCTTCCAAGTATATCCAGAAAACATTTTGGGAAGGCTGCCTGTAGATGTCACTGATCTCTCATTGCCGCCTAAGGGTGTATCTTTGTAGGGCCTCAGTGGTTTGTTACCCTTCGTACTTTCACACTGAAACTTCTCTAAGCCTTAAAGATGCTCTACTGTCTGCTCAGAGCATGTTTTCCTCTGCTATAAATGCATACTCACCTTCAAGTTCTACTGCCATTTCTCTCCATGCCTCAAAGTCACACAGCATTGGCAGAGTCTCATGTAGAATCCAGGTCCCTAAGCTTCCAGTTGGAGTCATTTCAATAAAGTAGCTACTGATTAGAGCTTTGGAGTCAAACAGACCCAGGATTTTGGTTCTGAATTTACTGCATTAGATAACCTTGAGAATTTTACTTAACTGTCTTGGAGACGAGGTTTTCTATTCTTTAAAGGGAATATTAACAGTACTCTCCATGTCGATCCTTGGGAAAATTAAGATAATGCATATAAAGTGTTTTGCACAATGCCTGGCACACAATAAATGCTCAATAAATGTTAACTGTTATTGTATTGTGTTCCAGTCCCAGGATGATTATGTAAATAAATTAAAGAATAGAGAGCTTTAAAATCCTCAGGGGCAAGTAGAGTAACCATAATGTGCAAAGACTTGGAAATCCCCAGGGAAGAGTCAGTACTGAAAAGCCTGCTACTGTAAAAGTTGTAAACAAATCTTAAAATACTAATTAGGCAGAAGCATAACTCACTCTCCTAAATAATGAAATATATGCAGTTGTTGTTCATGGTTCAAAATAATAAATTCTAAATTAGTCACTCAGAGCATTATTAATAACAAAACATAGTCTGCAAAGTAGCTAAAGTTGTATTTTTGACCCTCATGGATTCAGTAATAAGAGAAAATATCAAAATTAGACTCTTTCGAGATTATTATGGCTCACTAAGAAGGTTTGTTTTAGTGGGTATATGACTGGATTTGGAATTGAAACACCTAGGTTTGGGTCCCAGCACTGTTGATTATTAGCTATGTGATCGGGGGAAGACACAGCCTAGCACAAGTTTCAAGTGGGGACAAAGAGGCAGCAGAAAATGTGATGTCCACTCTCAAGAAACCAGTAGGCTAGTTGAAAAGACAAGATACATAGCACATAAGCAAATGCATCCTTCCAAGCTGTTCCTTCATTTAAATCCAGGGAAATAAGAGAAAGATTGGAATTTACTCAAGAAAGACATCTTGAGGGAGGTCTTGGATTGTGTCTTCTGGACAAGTTAGGAGGGGTGAGGACAGTTTGCAAACTGGAACAGAATGAATAAGACAGACCAGGAGAGAGTACATGCGTGTCAGGTAATGGCCAATCAATAATCAGCGGGTGCATCTGTATGCATGCAAGGTGATCCCAGTGCTGTCCTAGGTGCTGTGGGCGGGTCAGAAGGAAGAGGCTTGATTTCCATCTCCTGGGAGTATGCAGTCTACAAAACACTAGGAGAAGGTGAAGAAATACTGGTAAAGTGCCCAAAGAAGAGACAGGGCATGAGTAAGTACTACATGCATTTGAACCAAACCGAAGGGTTTAGCCATCTCGTAAAGTCTGGCTGACATTTTTCTATAGAGGAAGACTGTACCTTTAAATCCACAGCATGAGAAAACATTTCAGTTTGCCAAGTTTCTGCTAAGCCATCCTGAAAAAAATATTCAACAGCTTTCACCAGCCAGAGGCCCCAATATCCAATCTCTGTCTCAAGTGATAAATGACATTTGTCAGTTGACAGAGCAAATAGCCTCGACCATTTGAGGACATGGTCCTGCTGCGCATAGCGTTCCTGTCGAACCAGCCAAGAGCACCTTGAGGTGAGAAAAAGCCTCTTTGTGCATGAGCTGTCTGGTGAGAGAGCCCAAAACAAGCCGCCTTTGTGTTGCTCGGAGGGCAGTTCCTCATTAGGAGCTGAAACCATGGGCAAGAGGGGATTTCTCAGGTCTGGGGCTGGATTAGCTGGGGGTGACCTGGAACCTTGCCTTGCTGGTGGCCGTGCACTTTGCCTATGTTTCTGCTGAAGTCCATGCTCTTTCCTCCAATATCCTCTAGATCCTATTGTCTTAGAGTAGATGTCAATGTGATTAGCTGGAGACAAAATTAAGCAGTACAGCTCACATCAACACTAGTAGCATAGTTGATGGTGTGCACGGAGAGGAAGGTTAAGTACTTTTGGCATTATGGGCAGAGGAACACTTTTTCTTTGTGTGGTTTTCTCGAATTGCAAGGTGTTTAACATCTGTGGCCCCACTCACTGACTAATGTTATTGCCCCCAGTCATCATGATTATTAAAACCCTTCACACCTTTCCAGCACCCCCCCCCTTCCAGGGATTGTGTGGAGCCCAAAAACACATGGGTGATGGATGCCTGCAGGGGACTTGTCCTCTATTGGGTCCCAGTCTGCTCTGCTGTTCTTGAGGAGCCTGGGGCAAGGCAGAATCTTTGCACTTCTCAAAACTGGCCCCTGCAGTGGGCTTGGGGGTGGTGGACTACAGATTTGATGTGTCCCTCACTCTGCTTCCTAAGCTAGCTGTTTACTCCATGCTGAGCCCCCTGGAGGAATCTATCAGTTTTTCAGAATGGGGAGAGGGTACGGTACTAGGGCCAAGGGACCTGGGAAAGTCAAGCAAAGGTAGCCAGTCAGTTAGTTATGGGACATCATGGTTGTATCTTTAGTGCAAACTGTTCCTCAGGAGAAGGATTTTCCAATTTGATCCAGTTCAAGTTGAGGGCCAGGGACAGAGAGACCCCTAAGGTCAAGTGGTCTCACCATGTGTTCCAGTGTTTTTCTAATGTCTGAGCCATTGACTATTTGCAGTAGACTGACTTGGGATGCTTGTGGAAAATTCAGATAAATGGCCCCTGAGCCCTACTATGTCCATTTCTCTGGATTGGGACTGGGAATTTGAATTTTAAAAATCACCTTCTGTGATTCTTCTTTAGGTAAAGTTTGAGAGACGTAAGGATCTTCCAAATGCTTGAGTTCCCTCTGCAAGAACCTGGATTAGTAACTGCCTGTTTTCTGAACATCTCTAATAGAGGGGGATCTCATTCTCTCTGGAGGCAGTCCATTGTCTCTGTCTAGATCTATGCTCTGTAAGCTTTGCCCAATGGGTAAAGTATGGTTTCATTGATGGGGAGAAACCCTGAACTCAAACTGTGTGTGTGTGTGTGTGTGTGTGTGTGTGTGTGTGTGTGAATTAAATGCATTTTGCATTGGACTTGAAAGGGTGTGTGCTAAAATTACATATAGCTCCTTAAGAAGGGAGAGTAAAATATGAGTATGTAGCGAAGCAAAGGGGGGAAATTCATATTCTATATATACCTGTATTGCTTGAATTTTTCTTTGACAAAGTACATATGTTAGTTGTATAATTTGAAAATAAAAGGCAAAGCAACACCAACACTGATGTTCTTGATATTGAGCCAAACCTGCTTCACTCTGCATATTTCTCTTTAGTTCTAGGGGAACCATAAAGGGTTGCATAGACTGACTAATTTTTTCTCCACCTACCCACAATTTTTGAATGTCGTTAGGCCTGTCCCTTCCAGGCACTGAGGCACTGGCCTCTAGGCCAGATGACCCTGGTTTGTTGACCCTCGCATTGTTTTCTGGTGCATGACTCTTCCTGGAAATTGCCCCTCCTTACCTGTCAGGTGAAGCTATTCAGCTTGACTGTATTCTGTGAAAATTATGTTCTATGCTCTATACTGAGAGCAATATTCCAGGTGTGCTGTGACCATAATGAGGGGATAGGACAGTCCTCTCTCTCTTACTAGGTCCTATCCTTTCATTAACACTACTTACGCCTTTGTGGCAGCCATGTTGCACTGATGACTCTAATCAGCAGAGAGTCAAGTAAAACCCCTAAAATCTTTGTCACACTGGCTGCTACTAAGGCTCATCTCTACCACCCTGTACTGCTTTCAGTTTTTCAGTTGGCTTTCTGGACTGAAGTGGAAACCCTTAAACTAACTCCTATTAAACTTCATCTTGTTAGACTTGGCTCATTGATCCAGGAGGCTGAAGCTTCCTTCCTTCCATCCTCCCTTCCTTCCTTCCATCCTTCCTTCCTTCATTCCATCCTCCCTCCCTCCCTTCCTTCTTTCCTTCCTTTGTTCTCAGAAAAACTCTTTCTGCAGAGTTTGATTTTATTTGGCTGTAGATGGGAAAACCCCTATAAAACCATCTTTATTTTAAACAGGAGTCTCTCCTCAAAAATCAACCTGAGCTTGGCATTTTCTAATACCCTGAACAAATGCCGCACTTGCTGTCAGCTTGATTGGACAGGGCTCCACTTCAGGGTCTGTTACTTGCAGGCTCTGATGGCAGGTCCCATGGCATATGCCACCAGGCTGAAAGAGAGCTCTGCAGACATCAGTCCCCTTCCCAGACAGATGGGTGTCTTTCTTCATCTGCAAGATCCCCTGGGAAGGCTCAACTGGGAGCATTTTCCAGAAATGGGATGACTGTGTATTGTGAACAGCTTTATTGCTCAGAGCATCTGGATGTGTTGTGATAAACAGCACGATAGATGGCTTTAATGCCTCTAGACTGGGTTGCCCAGAGAGAAGGAACAGAACAGAGAACATTTACTTCCCTGTTGCTTGGAACAGAGCAGCACTGGTTACAAAGGCTACACCTGGGTGGTTCTTCCTGCTTATCCTTGTGGTAATTTCAGCACCATGGGCCTGAGGGGGGACTTAAAGAAGCAGAGATTTGCTGGAAGTAGTGAGCTGGATCGACAGTGTTCATTTATGTCTGCAGCACACATTCTTTGAGGGTTGACACAGGTCACTGTGCTCGGCACTAGGAATAAATGGTAAGAAAACCAGGCATGAGCCCTGCACTCACAAAGCAGTCAAAGAGGCATATGTTAATGAAGTGGTCACTTAAATACATGTATAATCATAAGAGTGGTAAATGTAACAAAGAGAACATGTAATGATGGGGAGTCTAGTTCTGGTCTAGAAAATCAGAGAAGGCTTCTTGAAGTTGTGACACTTCAAATGAAATCTGCAAGTTGAGTGGGAGGTAACTTAGCAATGAGGTAGAAGATATAATAGGCATATGCTAAGTATATGCTAAGGTCCTGTGGCAGGTGAAGCCATAACATGGTCAAGGATAGGAAAGAAGGCCAGTGTGTCTGGATGAGGAGAGCAAGAGGGAAGCAGGTTGCATTGTTAGGTTAGAAATTTTGTTAATGATTGTATAATAGTAATAATATTATTGATAATGGGGTGCCCAGGTGGTTCAGTTGGTTGAACACCTACTACAGCTCAGGTCATGATCTCATAGTTTGTGAGTTTGAGCCCCACATAGGCTCTGTGCTGACAGCTCAGAGCCTGAAGTCTGCTTCGGATTCTGTGTCTCCCTCTCAAATGCCCCTCCCCCATTCACACTGTGTCTCACTCTCTAAAAAAATAAATAAACATTATAATATTGCTGATGATAATACTTGACTGTATTCTGTCAAGTTGATGTTTTAACTTCAGATTTATTCAGATTTATTATGTTCCAGGCATCATGCTAAGTACTTCATATGTAGCAATTCACTTATTATTTCTGATAAATCGACAAGATATGTGCTCTTCTTATGTTTATTTTACAGCAAAGGAAACTGACATAGAGACGTTAACTAACTTCTCCTAATTGATAAGGGGCAGTGCTCTTCAGCATCCTGGAGTTCCACTTAGGCATTTTACTCTTTATTTTAAAAACTATGGGATGATGGTGAGGATTTAAAATAGGACAGAGCTCTGATAAGATTTGTGTCTTGAGGGGAACCTGGGTAGCTTAGTCAACTAAGTGTCCAATTCTTGACCTTGGCTCAGGTTATGATCTCACTGTTTGTGAATTCAAGCCCTGTGTAAGGTCTGCAATGACAGAGTGAAACCTGCTTGGGATTCTCTCTCTCTGGCACTTCCCTGCTCACTCTCTCTTTCTCTAAAAATAAATAAATAAATAAATAAACATAAAAAAAAGATTTATGTCTCAAGATTGCTCTGGATAGTGGGTTGGGAATGTCAGGAAAAAAGCAAAAGGGAACAAAGGACAGCCAACAGAAGCAGTCCGCTGGTCCAAGTGAGAGAGGCCAAGGGTCTGCACTAGCATGGTGGCCATGGCGATGGAGGAAAGGGACTGGTGAGAGAGGTAAATTTTTTTTAGGTTTATTTATTTATTTTGAGAAAGAGAAAGAGCACAAGCAGGGGAGAAGCAGAGAGAGGGAGAGGGAGAATCCCAAGCAGACTCCACACTGTCAGTGCAGAACCTGAGGTGGGGCTTGAGATCATGACCCGAGCCAGGATCAAGAGTCAGATGCTCAACTGACTGAGCCACCCAGGTGCCCTGAGGTAAAATATTTTTGAAATAAATCAAGATCTTGTAAGAAATTGAACAGAGGGTGAGGGGGAAGAAGGATGACTCTCAGGTTTCTGTCAGACTCAACTGGATGGATGGGGAAGATTATGAGCCCCACCTTTGGCATATTAAATTTGATGGGCTTTTGACAGAATTAAATAGGCAGTTGGAGATGAACTTGTGGTACTCAAAGGGAGAGTTGGACTCTGATCCTTGGAGTCTTCAGTGATTAAGTGGAGAGTCAAATGGTGACCTGGATGGAATTACTGTGCAAGAGAGTACAGAGTAAGAAACTGCAGGGGTCTGGGACTGACTTAGCCTAATGAATTCCAACACACAATGGCCAGAGAGAGCAAGGGAGTCTATAAAGTTGACTGAGAAGAAAGTGGCCAGGGGATAGAACCAAGGAGAATATGAGGGCACAGTGTCAAGGAGAGAATTTGTTTGTGGGAGATGCAAGGCTACCAGAGCTGTATGTAGCTGAGATGTCAAACCATACGAGAAAGTGTCCTTGGGATTCAATAACATGAAGACTGCACTCATCTCCTAGGGCTGCCATAGCAGATTACCACCAGCTAGGTGGCTTACCACACTAGGAATTCATTGTTTCACATTTCTTGAGGGTAAAAGTCAGAAAACAAAGTATCAGCTGGACCATGCTCTAGCAGAGGATCTTTCCTTGTCTCTTAGTTTCTGTAGTGGTATTCTGTGCTTTGTAGATGTGTCACTCCAGTCTCTACCTCTGTCTTTACATGACTTTCTCCCCATGGGCTTTCTTCATATAAAGACACTGGTACTATTAGACAGGGCCCACCCTAATTCGGTATGGCCTCATCTTAACTTGATTACATCTGCAACTAACCCATTTCCAGATAAAGTCACATTCACAAGTACTGGGGGTGATCACATCTGGTTTTTGGAGGGGGGAGGGGACACAATTCAACCTGCAACAGAGGCTGTTGATAACTTTGAGAGCTATTTTCATGGCAAGATGAGAGAAGATGACTGGAATGTGTTAAGGGATTTAGAGGCAGGAGTTTAGCAGCAGCACAGGAAAAAACAACTCAAGAAATTTGTCTGATTGAGTCACTAAGAGCACTAGAACAGGGTCAGAAGTTGACCTCCACCATGACTGGGGTGACCTTGGGTAAACCATTTGCCCCTGCATGCCCTGCTTGCTCATTTGGGGGACGATTATGCCCATACCACTCACCTTTTAGAGTAACTTCAAACTCTTGTGAGGCTTCAAGGAGATAAGGCACAAGAAGACTTTGCAGAAAAAGATGCAGGTGATTATGATTATGTGATTTTTCAGGATGACTCCTATCACGCTTAGATATGTGTCTATGGGCCATTTCGAAGCAGGGGTCCCCGGGTGGAACACCAGGACTTTGGGGCTTCTGTCCCTGAGTGCGCTGACCCACCCAGGAGCACCCCAGCCCCAGTGTTGACCTGCCTGGCCTTCCCTGGTTACACGCAAGCACTTTGCCTGCCATGTGGGCAGGACTTCGAGGCATAGCGTTTCATCTTTCCTTGCATTTAGGAGGATTCACATCAGTCTGGAACCTTCCACACTCAATCCTGGAACTCCTGATGTTGGCAGAGGAGCTGGAGCTGAGAGTTTTTGTTTCCTGGGTGCCAGTTAGGGTCCTGAGGACTTTACCTGCTGAGGTCTCTGGACTGTCACTGGGGCAGGCCACTGGCAGCCAGTTCTCAAGACCTGCGACTTGACAAGGAGGGGCACACCGTGCCACCGGGGCTGGGGAAACTGGCCTGGGGACAAGGCTGTCGAGCAAGCCAGGGCAGGCCGGGTGCACTGCCTGAGTCCTAACTGGAGATTCTCCCGCAGCGTGGCACTGGAAATGGAGGGGGAGGCAGCAGGCAGTGCCAGTGGGCCAGGCAGGCAGACAGCTGTGGCAGGCTCCTTGAGGAAGGGCAGATCATCCTCCCAAGAGGAGGAGCTGGTTGGCTGCAGGGGCTTAGTAGCTAGCAGTGATTCATTTACTCCTTGCTGGATGTGTCAGCCCAGGCACTGGGCTGGGTGGCTAGGGAGGTGCCAGGGCTCAGAGGCTGCACAGCAGGGCAGCTGGGAAGCAGGGACTCTTGGTGGGGTCCCTGGGCTGACGGGGATAGGGAAGCCGGAGAGGGAGCAGAGTGTCTTAACAGGAAGAAAAACTCCTACCACGTCTGCCCTGCACGTGGATCCTGCATAGGGATCACTACATGACCCGGGATCCCTTGACAAGGCAGATTCAGACAGAGCAGCTCAGATGCACTAGCTCCAGGGTTGGGCAAGAGATTCTGTGTTTCTAAAACGTCCCCAGGTGCTCCTGTGGTGGCTGTTCCACAGGCCACACGTTGGGTAGCAAGATTAACCAGAGGGGGCTTAACGGTCAGGATTCAGAAGAATCTCATGACATTTAGTAGGAGGAACTGCAGCCGCGTCTCTGGAACTAAGAACCTGTAAGCTGTCAGCACTGACGGCTTCTCTCTGGAGCTACCTGGTCTCTTGTCTGTACATCTGCTCTGTCCTCCTTAGCTTGGCTTCCTCTGTCAGCCTGTTAGCTTGGCCAGCCTTTGGGCCTCATTACCACCTCAAGGGCTCTGACTCCGACCTTCTGGCTCAAACTCCTAGCTCTTCTGGGCTATAGTGGTTTTGGTCTCTTACCTCAGACGTTTTCTCTTTCAAAATCCTGATTGGCTTGGCTGGTCAGGTGTCCACACTTGGTCCAAGCAGCTGTGTGAAGGGGCCAAAGAGCAGAATGTCCCAGGAGTGCTTTCAGATGAGGTGATGGGCCACCCCCCAATGGGCAGGCTCTGGGAGGTAGATCAAGAGACATGAAGCCTTGATGAACTGTTTTAAACATGTGTGATCAGAAACTTCTGGAAAAAAAAAAACAATTAGAATTTCAGCATATATTTTGGCTGCTTTCCAAAATGCAAATTTATTTTGAATTATTTATGGAACTAGATGGGTGGGCACCAAAATCTTTTTCTTGCTTAAAGCCCTGCAAGGAACAAGAGCTTGGCATGAGCCCAAATATGCCTCAAAGAGAAGTGACCAGGTGAAGTGTAGAGACAAAGGCCTGGTGGCTTGAGACAAATTAGGAGGATAGGAAGGGGGGAGTGGAGATGGGGCTGTTTGTTGGCTGGTCCTCTGTCCCCTGGTCAGCTTGACTGTGAAGGAGCCGCTCCAGCCTGCATGAGACCATGGGTGGTCTGGACACAGGGAAGAGTCATGCTCATCATATCTTAGACTGGTCGACCTAAAAATGTGCAGATAAGGGAAGCAAGATGTAGAGGGACCTTGACCTGCTCAAGGTTACACTCCCGGTTGGTGGCTAAGCTAGCCAAGACACCCGTGCCCTGACACCCAGCGCTGAGCTTTTCTGAAAATGAGGAAACTATTAAGAATACCCAGTACTTGTGAGCTGTTTGCTCGCACAGAAGGAAGTTTGCAGAGCGGTTGTGGAGGACTCCCTGAAGAAGGGCAAACAGTCCCCGAGGGGGCGGGGCTGGTTGCAGCAGGAGTTCAGTTGCCAGCAATTAGTAATTCACTCCTGCTGAGCTGTCTTGGGTGCCTCCGCGCACAATAACATTAGGAGTGTTGGCAGCTGCGGAGGGAGAAGCCCCGCTCCCCTCCCAGGGAGGAAGGTGTGGTTCCTTGCAAGGTTGCTCTCCTCCCAGCCTCTGCTTGTTGTGGGGAGAAAGCATCGGATTGGTGCTCCAGGGCCTGGGAACAGCCTGCTGAGGTTGCAGTCTTCCTGGGGATGGTGGCAGACCTTGGAGAAAGGACAGAGCTGGGCCAAAAGACTGGAACTTATGCAAATCAGGCCCGAGGATGGTTCTGGGAGGTGGCAGCCCCTGCCTCCCTACTCCTATACCCAGGTCCAGGCACCTCGGGAAGAGGGAAAAAGAAATCCTCAGGGGAAACATAGGCTTTTATTCTCAATGCCAAGCTTGCTCAGGAGGGTGTGCGTGCATGTGTGTGTGGCAGTGAGCCTTCCTTTTCTCTTGAACCTTTTCTTATTAAAAGAGCCCACGTGTCAAAGTGTCTGGAGGGCAGAGAGGTTTAGCAGAAAGAAAACTTGGTGGTTCAGGAAGCTGGAAAATTGGGTTAATCATTGCATTAGGCCTGGTAGCAGCTGAGCATTTCTTCTGGGGTCTGTTGGTCTCCAGAACTTCTTTTTTTCCCCAAAGGGCCAGGACACTCGGGGCTGCTGCATACCGTTGTGCAGGCTGTGCACTGCATAGTTCCAGGGGCCGCCATTCTTATTGTAAACGGGAAGCTCCCCACCAGCAACATTAGTTTGCGTGGGTGATTCACTCCAGGATGACCAAGGGCACACTGAAATTTAGAGACACTGTTCTCCTCTCCTCTCTCACTGCCCCCTTTCTCCTGTTTGGCAACTCATGTTCCCACAGCTGCTCAGCTGGGACTGTATCCTCCAGTTTAAAACTTTCCCTTCTTTCTCCCCTGGCCAATCACCCCACTGCCTTGATTCTCTGAGCATTACTGACTGCCGTAGAGGAAATCAATCTGACAAACACCGTGCTAAGGAAAATGTAGAATAATAGAATCAGACAGCCGGGAGGACCCTGGGAGGTCATCTAGGTCAGAGACTACAAACCCTGTGCCAAAGGACTTGGGTTTATTTCTTAAATTCAAATGTGAAGGCCTTCCATTTTCCAGTCCCCTCCCCCCCGCAACCCCACCGTCTATTATTTCACAACTGCGTGCGTAGATCAGTTATGTCACCTGTCTGCCTCGAGGCAAGTGTGGCTGAGTCTAGGGGCCCCCAGTCTGTTGCTTTTGTTTAATGATTAGGGAACGGAGGCTCCAAGAGGTGGCCTCATTGGCTGCACTTAAAATTTTTTAAAAAATATTTATTTATTTATTTTGAGAGAAAGAGAGAGCAAGGGAAGGGGAGAGGAGAGCGAGAAAGAGAGAATCCCAAGGAGGTTCTGCACAGCCAGCAAGCAACCAAACTTGGGGCTCAAACCCATGAATTGTGAGATTATGACCTGAGCCAAAATCAAGAGTCAGATGCTACACTTGAGCCCATTGAGCCACCCAGGTGCCCTGCTGCACTTCCTTAATACGTTCACTCTCTGTGGAATATCAGATTTTTTGAGGCTGGTCGCTGTAGAGGAGAGGCTGAGGAATAAATCTTAAATGGAGAGGAACTGCCCAGCATCATACAATTTGTTTGCTGGCTGGACTCCCTAAGACATTTGTCCTCATTTTCTCCAACCGTAAAACGAGGATGTTGGACTACTTGGCTGTACATATTCTTTCCAGCTCCATTATCATCTCATTTCCTCCCCAGAGAAGTTGGGAAGATTCCACTGACAAAGATTAATGGTTAGAAATTCTGAGAGTCTCTCAGGGGTTCACATCCCAACAAAGTGTATGCACTGTAAATAACTTGATGAAAGCCCATTAGAGTCAGTTATCTGATAGTTAATATCTGAGAAACTGATTGGATTGCTGTATGACCCTTCTAATTTAGTTAAGATGGCCTAAAAAATTGGATTGACCTTTTACTAGTGATTAAATTGAATCAATGCTGGCTTCTCATTTTGATTCTGTTATCAGCATGTGATCGTGAGATTTGTAGAAATGTGTCTGTTGCCCAAGTCTGCACTGTAAGTGTGAAATAAAGAATTTGACTGACCCCTCTACCTGGTTCCTGGAGGTAATGTCTAAACCATTGGAATTTCCCAATTGATAGGAGTGCCTTTTTTACTCATGGTGGGCCCCTTGAACCACACCACTAGTTTTTTAAAAATTTATTTTTAATTAATTAATTAATTGCTTAATTTACACTCAAGTTAGTTAGCATACGCAACAATGATTTCAGGAGTATATTCCTTAATGCCCCTTACCCATTTAGCCCATTCCCCCCTCCCACAACCCCTCCAGCAACCCTCTGTTTTCTATATTTAAAAGTTTGTTATGTATTATCTCCCTCCCTATTTTTATATTATTTTCACTTCTCTTATGTTCATCTGTTTAGTAACTTAAATTCGTCATATGAGTGAAGTCATATGATATTTGTCTTTCTCTGACTAATTTCACTTAGCATAAAACCCTCTAGTTCCATCCATAGAGATGCAAATGGCAAGATTTCATTCCTTTTGATTGACGAGTAATACCTCATTGTATCTGTATACCACATCTTCGTTATCCATTCATCTATTGAAGGACATTTGGGCTCTTTCTGTACTTTGGCTATTGTTGATAGTGCTGCTATAAACAGTGGGGGTGCATATGCCCCTTCAAAACAGCACACTTGTATCCCTTGGGTAAATACCTAGTGGTGCAATTCCTGTTCATAAGGTAGATCTATTTTTAATTTTCTGAGGAACCTCCCCACTGTTTTCCAGAGCAGCTGCACCAGTTTGCATTCCCATCAGCAGTGCAAAAGAGATCTTTCTCCGTATCCTCGCTGACATCTGTCATTGCCAAACTTGTTAATGTTAGCCATTCTGAAAGGTGTGAGGTGGTATCTCCTTGTGGTTTTGATTTGTATTTCCCTGATGATGAGTGATGTTGAGCGTTTTTTTCATGTGTCTGTTAGCCATCTGGATGTCTTCTTTGGAGAAGTGTCTATTCATGTCTTTTGCCCATTTCTTCACTGGATTATTTGTTTTTTAGGTGTTGGGTTTGGTAGTTCTCTATAGATTTTGGATACTAACCCTTGATCAAATATGTCACTTGCAAATATCTTCTCCCATTCCGTCCATTGCCTTTTAGTTTTGCTGATTGTTTCCTTCGCTGTGCAGAAGCTTTTTATTTTGATGAGGTCCCAATAGTTCCTTTTTGCTTTTGTTTCCCTTGCCTCTGGAGACGTGTTGAGTAAGAAGTTGCTGTCGCCAAGGTCAAAGAGATTTTTGCACGCCTTCTCCTCTAGGATTTTGATGACTTCCTGTCTTATGTTTAGGACTTTCATCCATTTCAAGTTTATTTTTGTGTATGTGTAAGAAAGTGGTCCAGGTTCATTCTTCTGCATATAGCTGTCCAGTTTTCCCAGCACCATTTGCTGAAGATACTGTCTTTATTCCATTGGCTCCTTTTCCTGCTTTGTCAAAGATGAGTTGGCACTTGTGGGTCCATTCCTGGGTTCTCTATTCTGTTCCATTGATCTATGTGTTTGTTTTTGTGCCAGTACCATACTGTCTTGATGATTACAGCTTTGTAATACATCTTGAAGTCCAGAACTGTGATGCCTACAGCTTTGGTTTTCTTTTTCAGGAATTGCTTTGGTTATTCATGGTCTTTTCTGGGTCATACAAATGTTAGGATTGTTTGTTCTAAGTCTGTGATGAATGCTGGTGTTCTTTTGATAGGGATTGCGTTGAATATGTAGATTGCTTTGGGTAGTATAGATATTTTAACAATGTTTATTCTTCCTATCCAGGAGCATGGAATATTGTTACTTTTTAAATTTTGTATTCTTCAATTTCTTTCATAAGCTTTCTATAGTTTTCTGTATATAGATTTTCCACCTCTTTGGTTATATTTATTCTTAGATGTTTTATGGTTTTGGTGCAACTGTAAATGGGTTTGATTCCTTGATTTCTCTTTCTGTTGCTTCATTCTTGGTGTATAGCAATGCAACCAATTTCTGTGCATTGATTGTATATCCTGAGACTTGGCTGAATCCATGGATCAGTTCTAGCAGTTTTTTTTGGTGGAATCTTTTGGGTTTTCCATACAGAGTATCATGTCATCTGAGAAGAATGAAAGTGTGATTGCCTCCTGGCCGATTTGGATGCCTTTTATTTCTTTGTGTTGTCTGATTGCTGAGGCTAAGACTTCCAATATTATGCTGAATAACAGTGGCAAGAGTGGACATCCCTGTCATGTTCCTGACCTTGGGGGGAAAGCTCTGAGTTTCCCCCCCTTGAGTTTGAGATTAGCATTGGGTCTTTCATATATAGCTTTTGTGATTCTGAGATATGATCCTTCTATCCTTACTTTCTTGAGGGCTTTTATCACAAAAAGATGCTGAATTTTGTCAAATGCTTTCTCTGCATCTGTTGAGAGGATCAAGTGGTTCTTGTCTTTTTCTTTTATTGATGTGATGTATCACATGGATTGTTTTACGGATATCAAATAAGCCCTTCATCCAAGGTATAAATCCCACTTGGACGTGGTGAAAAATTCTTTTAATGTATTGTCAAATCTGATTGGCTAGTATCTTGTTGAGAATTTTTGCATCCGTGTTCATCAGGGAAGTTGGTCTATAGTTCTTTTTAGTGGGATCTTCATCTAGTTCTGGAATCAAGGTAATGCTGGCTTCATAGAATGAGTTTGGAAGTTTTCCATCCATTTCTATTTTTTGGAATAGCTTTAAAAAAATAGGTGTTAACTCTTCCTTAAATGTTTGGTAGCATTCCTCTGGAAAGTCATCTGGCTTTGGATTCTTATTTCTTGGGAGATTTTTGATTACTAATTTGACTTCTTTACTGGTTATGAGTTTGTTCAAATTTTCTATTTCTTTCTGTTTCAATATTGAGAGTTTATATGTTTCTAGGAATTTTTTCTTATTTCTTCCAGATTGCCCATTTTATTGGCATATGATTGCGTATAATATTCTCTTACTATTGTTTGTATTTCTGCAGTGTTGATTGTGATTTCTCCTCTTTCATTCTTGATTTTATTTGTTTGGGTCCTTTGCTTTTTCCTTTTGATCAAACTGGCTAGGATTTATCAATTTTGTTAATTCTTTCAAAGAACCAGCTCCTGGTTTCATTGATCTGTTCTACTGTTTTGTTTTTGTGTGTTCGTTTGTTTTGATAGCATTGATTTCTGTTTTAATCTTTATTATTTCCTGTCTTCTGCTGGTTTTGGGTTTTATTTGCTGTTCTTTTTCCAGCTCTTTCAGGTGCAAGGTTAGGTGTGTATCTGAGACCCTTCCTCTTCCTTAGGAAGGATTGGATTGCTATTTAATTCCCTCTTATGATTGCCTTTGCTGTGTCCCACAGGTTTTGGGCTGTGGTGTTATCATTTTTATTGGTTTCCATTTACTTTTTAATTTCCTCTTTAATTTCTTGGTTAGTCCATTCTTTCTTTAGTAGGATGGTCTTTAGTCTCCAAGTATTTATTATCTTTCCATATTTTTTCTTGTGGTTGATTTCAAATTTCATAGTTTTGTGGTCTGAAAAGATGCACAGTATGATCTTGATCTTTTTGTACTTGTGGAGGGCTGCTTTGTGTCCTAGTATGTGATCTATTCTGGAGAATGTTCCATATACACTGAAGAAGAATGTGTATTCTGCTGCTTTAGGATGAAATGTTCTGAATATATCTGTTAAGTTTTTATGGTCCAGGTGTCATTCAAAGCCATTGTTTTCTTGATTTTCTATTTAGATTATCTGTCCATTGCTGTAAGTGGGGGTATTGAAGTCTCCTACTATTATGGTATTATTATCAATGAGTTTCTTTATGTTTGTGATTAATTGATTTATATATTTGGGTGCTCTACCATATTTGGAACATAAATGTTTACAATTGTTAGATCTTCTTGGTGGAGAGACCCCTTAATTATGATATAATGCTCTTCTTCATCTCTTGTCACAGTGTTTATTTTAAAGTCTAGATTGTCTGATATTGCTACTCTGGCTTTCTTCTGTCGACCATTAGCATGATAGATGTTTCTCCATCCCCTTCTTTTCTTTTCTTTTTTTTTTTTTTTAGATTTTTAAAATTTATTTTTGAGAGACAGAGAGAGATACAGCGAGCAGGGAAGGGTCAGAGAGAGAGGGAAGCACAGAATCCAAAGCAGGCTCCAGTCTCTGAGCTAGCTGTCAGCACAGAGCCCGACATGGAGCTTGAACCCATGAATGTAAGTCATGACCTGAGCCAAAGTCGGATGCTCAACTGACTGAGCCACCCAGGTGCCCTCCCCCTTATTTTCAACATAAAGGTGTCTTTAGGTCTAAAATGGGTCTTTTGTGAACAGCAAATAGATGGATCTTGTTTTCTTATGCATTCTGTTACCCTATGTCTTTTGATTGGAGTGGTTATACCATTGATATTTAGAGTGCGTACTAAAAGATATGAACTTATTGCCATTATGTTTCTTTTAGAGTTGGAGTTTCTGGTGGTGTTCTCTGGTCCTCTCTAGTCTTTGTTGCTTTTGGCATTTTTTTTTTCATTTTTTTTCTCCCTTCAGAGAGTCCCCCTTAAAATTTCTTGCAGGGATGGTTTAGTGGTCATGAACTCCTTTAATTTTTGTTTGTCTGGGAACCTTTTTATCCCTCCTTCTATTCTGAATGACAGTCTTTTTGGATAAAGAACACGGCTGCATATTTGTATGATTTTATTGAATATATCCTGCCACTTCTTTCTGGCCTGCCAAGTTTCTATGGATAGGTCTGCTGTGAGCCTGATCTGTCCTCCCTTGTAGGTTAAGGACTTTTTTGCCTTGTTGCTTTCATGGTTCTTTTCTTGCTGAGTATTTTGTGAATGTGACTATGATATGCCTTGTTAAGGACTGGTTTTTACTTAATCTAATGGGAGTCGTCTGTGCTTTTTGGATTTTGATGTCTGTGTCTTTCCCCAGATTGGGAACATTTTCTGCTATGACTTGCTCACATAAAATTTCTACCCCTTTTTCTTCATCTTCTGGGACCACTATGATTCTGATGTTATTCCTTTTTAATGAGTCACTGATTTCTCTAATTCTAAAATCGTGCTCTTTTGCCTTAGTCTCCATCTTTTTTTCCTGCTTCATTATTCTTAAGTTTGTCCTTTATATCACCAATTTGATGCTCTGCCTCATCCATCCTTGTCTCTGTGGCATCCATTTGAAATTGCAGCTTAGTTATATCATTTTTTTATTTCATCCTGACTAGATTTTACTTCTTTTATCTTCATAGAAAGGGATTCTAATGTATTTTCAACCTCAGCTAGTATTATTATTGTGAGACTAAAATCTGATTTAGATATCTTGCTTATATTTGTGTTGATTAAGTCCCTGACTCACATTTGTTCTTGCTCTTTCTTTTGTGGTGAATTGCTTCTTTTTGTCATTTTGAAGGTGGAAAATGAATTAATAAAGTAAAAATAATTAAAATTAAAAAATTAAAAACAACACAAAGAAATCAAGTAAAGGATGTCAGATCCTAGGTGTGGTTTGGTCTGGTTGTTGAAAGACTGTTGATAGCTTAGAGGAAAAAGGGAAAGATAAGGAAAGAGAAAAAAGGGGGGGGGGAAGGAAAACGTTTGAGAATTTGAAATAAACGAGTCAATAAGATAGAGTAAAATGAAATGATGAAAGTAAAATAGAATTTTAAAAATTTACAAAAAAGTAAAAAATATAATAGAAAAAATTTTTTGACACTTATTCATTTTTGACAGAGACAGAGTGCAAAGGGGGAGGGGCAGAGAGAGAGGGAGGCACAGAATCTTAAGCAGGCTCCAGGCTCTGAGCTATCAGCATAGAGCCTGATGTGGGACTCAAACCCATGAACTGTGAAATCATGACCTGAGTCAAAGTCAAATGTGCAACTGACTGAGCTACTCACACAGCCTAAAGAAAAATGTTTTCAACGAAAATGTGAAGTAATTTTTTTCTTTCTGTATTCAAGAATAAGCAACGAATAGAAAAAAGAAAACAGAATGAATAAAAGTACCAGCGAACAGAATGAAATACACTTGAAATTACATCCAGTTTCCCCTAGAAGTCAAACTGTGAAGCACTTTATAGTCCATAAATTAAGCAGGTGGAGAGAATTGTGTTTCTGAAGAGAAAGGTTGGACCAGTTCGGCGGGGCTTAGTGTAACAGCTCTGTTCTCTAGTAGATGTTGTTGCTTAGCTTCCTGGGGTGGATTGTTGTAGCACTTGTAGATGTGTATGTGCATGCATGGGAGGGGTGAAAATGGAGTCACTCACCCTCCCAGTCTCTGGTATCAAAACTCTGTTCTCACCAATCAGCAACCATACACCTGTCCTTTGTCTCTGGCTTCCATACACTCCCTGCTTTTAAACTGTCTAACCAAGCCATCAGGTTGCCAGGCAGTACCTCCCTTCCAAGTTATCTCAGATGTGGCTGTGTTTTGCCACCCCTGACTTCTGAGGGACTGAGGCTTTGACCCATTCTGACCCTGTGAGGGAGGGTCTCACTGATCAATGGCCAGGTACTGGCCCCAGGTGTGTTTGTGGGACCTTGCTGCTGCCAATGCCCAGAGACTGCAGCCAGGTGCCAGCCCGCCCCAGAAAAAGTTGACACGATAGTGTAGCAACAGCGTTTCAGAGATATGGAAAGTCACAACACACGTCTGGCACTAGGCTTCCCCCTTAACGTCCTTGTTCCAGCACCAGTGAATGTAATTGTTCTCTGGGGTCTGCTGAGATGTTTGCCTGTGGGGAGGCCACACAGCCTCTACCCAGTGTCCTCCCAGCAGGGGAACTACCTCTTCCCATGTGGCTGGAGGACCCCCGGATTTCACTCTGCTCCTGAGGGTTTGCCCTTCCCGCCAGAGCACCACCAGGTATCCAGCTGCAGCATTTCAGACTCTGCGATCCCCCTGTTTATAGATTCTCAATGGAAGGTAAACACTCTCCTTTCTCCCTTTTCTTATTTAGACCCTTGTGGCTGTTTTTACTTTTCCTTTTTCTCTCCAGCTGCTTTTGGCAGGGGGAGGGGGTGGTTTTCCCATACTCTCTCCTGCCTTTATCCTCTCTCCACAAGCAAAAACAGCTCCCTGCTCTCTGCAACTTCTCTCTCTCCCAGTTCACCTCTCTGTGCCATGTACCTCCTGTGTTCTGTGGTTCAGGTTGCGCAGATTGTTGTGTTAATCCTCAAATCAGTTTTCTAGGTTGCAAGATGGGTTAGTGCTGATCTGACTACATTTCAGGAATGAGAGATGCAAAACAACTTCCATGCTGTTCTGTCACCTTGGCCCTCCCTAATAGTTAAAAAAAATTTTTTTTAGATTTATTTTGAGAGAGAGAGAGAGCATGAGTGGGAGAGGGAGATAGAGAATTCTAAGCAGGCTACACACTGTCAGTGCAGAGCCCAAAGCAGGGCTCCATTCCATGAACAGTAAGATCATGACCTGAGCAGAAGTTAAGAGTTGGCTGCTCAACGGTGTCCCAACCACACATAATAGTTTTTGATAATGAGGGCACTCAGGATATAGGATGACTATACCACAAAGACCAACCTTGTAATTAGAGTTTTGGGGCTTTGGGCCAGTGATATCAGCCCAACCTCTGAGAAGAGAAGGCTGAGGATAGAGTTCCATCAAGTGGCCAATAATTCAGTTACTCAATGCCTATATGATGAAGTCCCAATAAAAACTCTGGATATTGAAGCTTGGGTAAGCTTCCCTGGTTTGCAATATTCTTTCATGTTGCCACACATCTATGGGAGGGAGACTGTCCTTGAGGAGGATGGAAGCTTCACATTTAGGATTCTCCCAGACCTCACACTATAGGTCCCTCTCTTTGATTGGTTCTTTTTTTTTTTTTTAAGTTTATTTATTTTGAGAGAGAGAGGTAGAGAATCCCAAGCAGGTTCGGCATTGACAGTGTCATGCCTGATGTGGAGTTCAGTCCCATAAACTATGAGATCGTGACCTGAGCCCAGATTAAGAGTTGGATGCTTAACGAACTGAGCCACCAAAGGACCTCTCTTCGATTCATTCTGATTGGAATCTTTTTGCTATAATAAAACTGTAGTCATCAGTGTAGCACTTTCCTGAGTTCTGTGAGTCATCCTAGCAAATTATTGAACCTGAGGGCTTAGTGGGGAAACCCTAATTTGTAGCCAGTGGGTGAGAAGTGAGGGTAGCCTGTGGATCCTTAAACTTATATCTGGTGTCTGGTGTAGGGTAGAGGACTGTGCCTTTCACCTGTGAAGTCTGGACCAACTCCAGGTATTAGGAAGAAGAAAAGGTAAAAAGCAAGAGGTTATGTGAAGGGCTGGTAGGTGGAGAGAAGAAATTCCAAAAGGTTCTAGGACTATTCTTTCCACATATCCAAGACTTGTTTTCCCACATGTCTGTGGGCATCTCTCTCTGCTCTCTCCATCTCTCTCTTGGGTCCCAATTCTGAATTCTGGAAGAAGCCATTGGATTCTCCAGAGGGGTCACTCATGGTCTGATTAGTAGCCTTCAGGGCGAGCAGAATATTGATCTAGAGTATGCTCTCTGGAACAGACTGCATGAGTTCAAATCCTGACATCACCATTAACCAGCTTTGTGATTTGGTTAGGAAAATTACTCTTGCTCTCTACCTATTTCTCATCTGTAGGAAAGGGAAAGTAACCGTACCTTATTGTTTAAATGAGTAATTATATGTAAAATGCTTAAAAGTTGCACAGAATACAGAAAAATTTCTATTAACTATTATTATTATTCTCCATTAATATTACTCTTAGAGAAAGCATAAGGAAATGTAAAGAGCATGGGCTTTGGAGATAGACAGACCTGGGTTCCAAATTCTGTCTCTGCCACCACCCTGCTGCATAATTTAGAGCAAAATATTGTAATACCTCAACACCCAATTCTTTTTTTTTAATTTTTCAATGTTTATTTTTTATTTAAAATTTTTTTAACATTTATTTATTTTTGAGAGGCAGAGAGAGACAGATAATGAGCAGGGGAGGAGCAGAGAGAGAAGGACACACAGAATCCAAAGCAGGCTCCAGGCTCTGAGCTGTCAGCACAGAGCCCAACGTGGGGCTCAAACCCACGAACTGTGAGATCATGACCTGAGCCGAAGTCAACCAACTGAGCCACCCAGGCACCCCTAATGTTTATTTTTGAGAGAAAGAGAGAGACAGAGTATGAGCAGGGGAGGGACAGAGAGAGGGAGACACAGAATCTGAAGCAGGCTCCAGGCTCTGAGCTGTCAGCACAGAGCCCAACGTGGGACTTGAACCCATGGACTGCGAGATTACAACCTGAGCCAAAGTCAACCCTCATCTAAGCCACCCAGCTGCCCCCTCAACACCCAATTTTCTAATCAACACAGTGGAGCCAGTGATATTTAAAGCATTATCCAAGGCAGAGAATGTGAGGTATCCCAATCCCCTGACCCATGGTAAGTGTTCAGTGAATGGTGGCTATGATTATCAGGTCTGCCGGTAGGTGTTTGTAATCGATAAGACGCTTGCCAATGGTGTATGGAGTCCAAAACATGAGGAAATCTCACAGAGGGCAGTAATAGACGTTCAGTAGTGGTATTGGTGAGTGTGTTCTTGGAGTACCTGAACCTGAAGGAAGTCAGGTTACAGGGAAACGCAGAATCTGCAAAAAGTGGAGACCATAGCCCAATGCTTAAGTTGCTAAGAAATCGGGGGTGGGGTGTGGGGGAGAGATGGGAGAGGTCTGGTGTCTCTCTATGAGATGCTCCCACAGAGCAACTTGTAGGGCAAGCTCAGGGTTTGTCACCAGAAAGGTGACATCCTGAGCTATTCCCCACAATGGGCTTTGTTCTTTATATGTCATTTGGTTTGTTTATCAAATAGGTATTTGACAAAAGTATACTCAGCAGAGCACATCAGCGGGGATGGTGTTTTACCAGCAAATAAATTAGAATCATGGAGTTAGCTAAGGCATAACTAAGTACATGGCATAAATATGTCATTTGGCCATTATGAATTCATTCATGTATAGGGATCCTTAATGCATCTCTATCAAACCTTTAAATGAAAAGTTCTTTTTATAGCAGGCCTGTATTTTAATTACAGGCAGCAATAATATTAGCACAGCCTCCAGTAGCGGTGCAGCCGCGCGGTGCCAGGTTCACAGCTCTCCGTGAAAGCCCCTGGAAGCCTGCGGGGTACCCCTAGCCCCTGAGGCAGCCTGGCAGCTTCCGTTCCGTTCCTTCCTCCCTCCATCCAGCTTCTTTCTCCTTCAGCTGATGTGGAAAGTAGGAAGCATGGGGCAGGCAGGCTGGTGGTGTGAGGGCGGGGGAGCCGGATAAGACCTTGGGGCTCAGCCAAGGCACACGAGGGGAATGAGGTGCTGCGATCAGTGGAGCCCCCCTGGGAGGCCAAGGCAAACACTTCCGAAGTGCTCTTGACTGACTCGTCAACCCCCTACTCCCTGCTGAGAAAGCTTTCTTTCCGAGGCTTGCAGCCAAAAGGACAGTCACCCCCTCCCACTGCCTTTTTCCTATTTTTCCCCCTTGTAGGGAAGAAAGGAGGGAAAAGAGAATAAGAAAGCAAAGAAAGGGACTGTCACAGGGCCCATTCCGTGGCTATCAATCATTCGCGGGTGGGGCAGGGGCGAGGAGGTGAGACAGGGAGAAATCAGGAGGGGTGGAGGAAGGTCCCAAGCTGCTTGTTGAAAAGCTGAAAAGTTTCCATTTCTATCCAAATATTAACACGATGGGAAGAGCCATTTCACAAGCTTTCTTATAACTAATTTGGACCCTGAATGCAGCTTCATGTGCTATATTCCTCTTCTCTGTCCAGCCCCACTCATAACACACACATCTCTTATTGTTGATCTTGTCACCAGCAACCTCAGGAGCCTAGGATTCTTTTCTTTTCTTTTTTTTTTTTCTTGACCAATTTAAAATGATCATGTGGGAAGCTCATGAGATAGGCTGGGAACTTCAGAAATCCCCACAGTAAATTCTGATCTCTGATATAAGTCTTCAAAGAACTCATCTTAAAGGTCCTGGGGTAGAAGACTTCAACTTTGCTGTTTTGATTGAACATTCACAGGATTTGCTTTCTCCACCCCCTTTTTCACTTCCAGATAATGTAAGAGAGTTTGAAGGCGCCCAGGAAAAGAAACCAACTCCAATCAATTTCTATTACCCAAGTCCTTTCTTTTGTGTGTAGGAAATAGAATGAAAGCAAAATGTCTTTCAATGATTACCAGGTTTGCCTGGAAACCAGAGCTTGCTGATTGAAGGCAGGCAGAAGACGGGCAAAGGAAACTTGATCTTGATGTCATCAAACCTATTCATTATCACATCCTTCCCCATGAGAGTGTAAGTTCTTTTCTCAGTGGAATAATTGTACCTGCTTTTACTTTTAACACTGGACATGGCCAATATATTCTTTTCCTTATCTTGTATTTACAGAAACACATGCTGTTTACATGATATTTAAAGGACATTTTAGATCATTGAGTGGAATTGTTTCGAATGAGATTTGATTTTAGAAATTACCTTCTTCATCTCTTCAGTTTTTGGAATGGAAACCAAATGTGGAGAGAAAAGTTTTATCTAAGAACACTCGAGGTAATTGTAGCAAAGGTATTAAACTCAACAAAGAACAAATGCCCAGTAGACTGCTGTAAACAATGGCCAAGTGATTAATCCTGATTATCTTGCCATTCTCCATCATTTCAATTCATTAGTAAATGCCCTGTTATGCAGCAGGCCCTGGGGATATAGAGAATTGTTGCTGGTGGGTATCACGATGCCTGTGCTTAGAGGAAAAATGGGAGGTATAAGTCGTCATTTCCAAAAGAGCAAAAGAAAAAGATAGCAAGAGGGTGCCAAGCCATGCATATGGTAGGTAGTGAGATTGCCCAGGTGAGCAAGGGGAGAAATGCTCTTTCTGATGCTCTTTCTAATATGAGTCCCTTCTATGTTAGAGGTGGCCCTGCTCCTACATCATCCTGGCCAGTGATTAAGAATGGGGGCTTCAGGGAGGGCAGTGGTTGGTGTCTAGCTGAGGAAGAGCTGTCTGAGTGAGCTCCAGACTCAGCAGCTCCTGTGCTTCCAGCCATCTGCCTTGTGGTCAGCTGCCCAAGCCCTCATCTCCCCCTGCACACCCCTCTGGTTTCCCCTGCTCTGGGCCTTGAAGGAGAAGGCTGAGACATTCAGGACATTTCAACAGGGACTGTGTGTTGTGTGTGTCTGCGCATGTGCATGCATGTGCATTTTGAGTGACAGCTGCTTGGCTTCACAGAGAAAAGTTGGTTTTCAGTTCAAATTCCTGCCTGGGGTTACGGGGAGTTTCAGTTTTGGAGGTGGGGACGGCCGTGCCACCAACGACGTTTACAAATTGACATGGATCCAATTCTAGTGCAAACCATTGAGCTCTGGAAGGGTCTCTCTTGCCGCTAGATTGATCTGGTGACCTCAGAGAGCATGGTGACGTGGAGGGCAAGCAGCGAAGTGGGACTAGGGACGCAGTTGCAGGAGCTGGTCCCGCTGAGAGCCGACTGTGTGCGTGCTCCTCTCAGGGCCCCCAAGAGGAAGGCAGCACAGAGCTGAAATCCTTTACAACTTGCAGGCACAAAACCTTTTAAATCATCATTGAAAAGTCATTAGAAATCTGGCAGAAGAGCAGAGCGCAGATTGCCAACAGAGGACACAAAACCCCATTTTCCCTCCACAATACCTGTAATGAACTGGAAAGGGTGGGGTGGAGCTGAGAAACAGATTTCCTGCCATAACTAAAGTCCCTTTTCAGCCTGGCTTGCCACAGTTTCACAATGTGTTAGAATTTACATTCAAGTGTTTGTTAACCATTCTTCAGCGCATTGAAATGTTTTTATCCATCTGACCTCAACCTTTGCCATATGGTTTTGCAGAAGGTGGCAGGGAAGTGGGGGGTAGGGGTAGGGGGTCGGTGGTGGGTAGCACATTTCAGATCAGGCCTCAAAGGGGCTCAGTGACCGGAGTCCTGTCCCTACTCTAGGGAGGTTGTTCCCACAAATTTCATTTAAAAGGGAAAAAAGCTCTTGCGTGAACTGTGTCCTTTGCGATTCCTAAGTCCTATGTCATGATTGGTGCTAATTTTCAAATTTCCTTTGGGAAAGTGAAAAGGAATTTGTGGATCACTTGCAGAAGATGATAGGCCTACAGCTTGACCTTTTTTATAGAGCCAGAGGTCTTGGTGTGTGAGTTCGCTGAAGATAGGGACCATGCCTAACTCGGGATTTGGGATGGCGCCTTCCGCTCTCTGGGGCTTAGGACATCTGAACTTTCACATCTGAACTTTCCAGAACAATGGGAACAAACGTTCCATAGTGGGAGCCAGCTCTGCCTGTTTGAGGAGTGGGGAGAGGACTAGGAGTCAGATTCTCAAAAGTTAACCACTTTATCATCCTTGATACAGGAAAAGTTCAGATGTGAAAAATTAAGTATTTCCTTGAGTGTGAACCACCGATGAAGAAAGAGAGATCATGATTATTTGACTATTTGAGGCCAGGAATGGAGCTTTTTAGCTCTATGTCTTGTTGATTTATTATTACAAGACCACAGGGACAACTGGGAGAGAAAGTTTGGCTAGTGTCAGGGTGAGAGACATGCTAACAGAGTCTTAAAGTCACAGGCCATTATGTGCATTCCTCTCCTCCTCTGTCCCCTACCTGACAAGAGTACCCACCAAATGTCACAGGCGCATTCTGTCTCATTCCTAAAGATCTCCCATGAGAGACAGGCGTACGGATTCCTCATCAACCTTTCCATCTGAATTGTCTTTCTCTGCTGATATTTATTATCTTGACTTTGCTAACCTGTAGGGCAGTGCCGCCACCCAGTCTATTAGTGCTCCAGGGCTTACAGTAACTGACCTTCCTAGGTCTTTGTGGCCATTCATTCATTAACAAGTACCAATTGGGTGCTAACCATGCAATAGGCGCTAAGGAACAGCAATGATTAAAAAAGATAAGAGGACCCGACTTCACATTCAGGTGATAGATGCTGGCTTCCTATGATTTGATCAAACTTTGTTTTTTTTAAATATAGTTTATTGTCAAGTTGGTTTCCATAAAGCACCCAGTGCTCATCCTAACAAGTGCCCTCCTCCATGATCAAACTTTGAACCTCCCTTTCGTTTATAGTACAGAATATTTTGTGGTGTGCTATGTCGACATGTGCTTCTTCCCCTACATTCTTAATTTATTTTAAAGTTTATTTACTTTGAGAGAGGGAGAGAGCAAGTGAGAGAGTGAGCAGGGGAGAGGCAGAGAGACCTAGAGAGAGAGAGAGAGAAGTCCAAGCAGGCTCCAGTCAGTGCAGAGCCCGATGAGGGGCTTGAAATCATGAACCACCAGATCATGAGCTGAACTGAAATCAAGAGTCAGACACTTAAGCTTCTGAGTCACTCAGGTACCCCATCGCCTCCATTCTTAAGGAACTGTTCACCAGGTGTGCAGTCAGCAAGAATATACAGTATCCCTGCTTGTTACATGGCCGAGTGCTTTCTGAAGCATTTGGGTCTCTCGTGTGCTCTGCTGGGCCCACAGAGATCAGACAGCACACCTATCTATCATCTCTTGTGCTCGGAGGACCGACAGTTTTAGAAAGAAGCTCCCTGCATAGATAGAAGAGCTCAGCGCCCACTGTAAGCTCATTGAGCAGTTCCATAAACGAGTTTACAAACTTCATGTTCCATCTCTCCCCAACATGTTCCCTCACTCTGGCTTGACTGAAGTGAACACTTCCAATTTGGAATCCAACTTCTTATGTGGAACTTTCATTAGCTCCCAGCAGGAGCATTGCCTGCAGCTTCTTAAAAAAAATTTTTTTTCCCCCTCAGTGCTTGGCTTGGCAAACCTCCTTTTCCCTTAATTGATCAATTTTCCTGTTCAGAAATAGACATAATCAGATATATTGCTCAGTAGCCTCTCTGAGAAAGCATTAGCTCCGTCTGCTTAGACAGGCATTAGGTTCGACACCCCCGAGGGTTGCTTTTCTTTTTCAAGAAAAATTAAATGGCTAAGTAAGAGGGTGTTAAAACAAAGTTGTATTACTGCTTGGCATTTAATTGAGAAACTTGCTAATGTGTCCTTTGAACTCTTGGTTTCCCCTTTCCCTGAGGAATTGCTGATACTTTGCTTTAATGGCAGCATAAAAATCTCAGTTTGACTCCGGGTGGCATTATCTGGGCGCTAAGAATGCAAATTGTTGTTTTTACCGCATTCATTGGTCTAGTGATTCTGACAGCCACCACATCCAAGTAACTGACTGTTTAGAGAAAGTTTCTAATTTGGAAGACTTCTTAAGCTCTTGAAATCTCAAAGCATTCTCCTGGTGGTTGGCATTGACAACTCTCACCAGTTCTTGAGGCTGATCTGTAATGGAAGTCAATATTTCAGGAAAACAAGGTGGCGGAGGGCAAGAACTGCTCTCCTTGAGTCATGAGTCATGGTGGTGGAAGCAGGTGGGTTTGGGAGTGAAATGGACCTGGGCTTCCCTCCGCTCCTCTCTGGGCTCAGTTTTGTGGAAAGGCTCAGCAACTCCTCAGCTCGAGTTTGTCCATTTATGAAATGTAAGCAGGAGCTAGAAATCTCTGTTCTTCGGTTCATCAATCTCAGGTGTACAAAAAGATAACTTTCAAAAATTTCCAATAACATTTAAAAAATCTATTACAAGACCCTATACTGTTGGCGATGGCAGTTAAGTTAATCACAGCCAAATTAGGGGACCATCCTCACTTTCCTTCTTTCTTGTAGTGTCAGAGCTCTGGGGAGACTGCATCTTGTCCTTGCTATCATCTGTCGGCAAAAAACCTAACACAGTGTGCCTTGCCCCATCTGGATCTTTGTCACCTGTCCACCTCGGGTTACCCCTGCAGTGTCCCATGCTCCTTGCCATATAGATTTATCAGATTCTGTGGTTTTCTTTTAATTCCATGTCCTGCATGAGACCCCTGTAATAATTTTGATTTTTTACTTTGCTTTTCTGTTTGGAGTGTCATTGCAACTACTGTATTGTAAACGACGGAAAATAATTGCATATGTTAAAAAATATGAAACTTTATAAAGTAAAAAAAAAATAAAATTAAAAAAAAATTTTGCTACTTCCAGGCAATACTAGCGCATAAAAATCTCTGTTGTGCTGCTAAAGTATTCTTGTCTCGACTCATTATACATATTTCTCTGGAGGCCTTACCATCTTTGCTGGTTAGTAGGTGCAGGAGTCCCACTCCGAGGCTCAGCAAAACCCATGGTCTTATGCATTTCTTTGTCTTCCTTCTCCCCAGCCAGAAAAAAGCTTTGTAGTTTCAAGGGAAGGCTCTGCTCTGAGACTTCACTGTACTCCAACATTTAACCTATGCCCAGGTCCTTCTGAGTCTTGTAAGAACACTGAATTTTTACAGTGGAATGTTAAAATATTCTTTCTTTTCTTCCTTCCTTTCTTTCTTCCTTTCTTCCTCCCTTCTCCCTCCCTCCTTCCTTTCCTTCCTAAGTTCTTTCTTTCTTTCTTTCTTTCTTTCTTTCTTTCTTTCTTTCTTTCTTTCTTTCTTTCTTTCTTTCCTTCCTTCCTTCCTCCCTCCCTCCCTCCCTCCCTCCCTTCCTTCCTTCCTTCCTTCCTTCCTTCCTTCCTTCCTTCTTTCTCCCTACTTCCCTCCCGCCCTCTCTCCCTCTTTCTCTCCCTCTCTCTTCCTTTCTTCTTTCTTTCTTTTTTTTCTTCCTTCCTTCCTTCCTTTCTTTCTTTTCTTTCTCTCTTTCTTTCTTCTGTGTTCCACCTGGTATGACCTGCTCCCTTATGCAATGCATATTGATTAGTATTGTCTAGCTGCTTGAATTGGGAGTGGTGAAGGGGTGGGGAAAGCAAACTAGCTAGGAAAAAAACAGAAAACCAATGAATAATTCCAAATGTTATCCTGCCACACAGGGATAATAACATCCAGTAGCATTGTTACATAGTCAGATATGAATGTGATTTAGTGTTCAGATTCTCATTGAAGAGGTATATGGCACAATCCAGGCCATTTCTACTTCCCCTCATGGTTCTAGTGGAGGCACGGAAGGAAACTGGGTGTAGTGTCCTTTTTGCTAATCCTGTTTCTCCTTTTGTTTTCCTTATCTCCCATCCAAGTACTAACCAGGCCTGACCCTGCTTAGCTTCTCAGACAAGATTGGGACACATTTGGGGTGGTATGGCCATAGACTGTTTCCCTTATCTCAATGTTCTTCCTTTACTTCTTTGTTCATGTCAGAAATTAGGGAATTGTCTTCAACATCTCCCCTTTACCTCTTTTTTCCTAACCAATTTCCCAAATCCACTCAATCAGCAAGTGTTGATTATCCATCTTCAGTTCTCTCAATCTCTTTGTCTCTCTGTTTCTATCTGTCTGGCTGTCTGTGTCTCTCCAGGCTTCTTCCATCTTTTTCCTGAACATTATCTTAATCTTCCCACTGATATTCCAAAATCTATTCTTGCTCACCTTTAGTTCTTTCCCCACAAGTAGCCAGAGCAGGCTTCAAAAACCATAAAACCTCTCACTGATCTGGCTTCCCATGACCTAATAAGAATGAAATGTAAACTTCATGACATGGCCTTTCAGGTCCTGCATCTGGCACTGGCTCCTCCTTTAACTTCATTTTATTCACTTTGTCCAGTACACGTGGACGATTTCTAGAGCCGGGGATCCTCCATGCTGCCTGGCAGTCCTCTTCCTTGTTGGCTCTCCCTTCCATTCTCCACGGTTGATGATCCCAACTTTTGCATTCTCCTTTCACATTTCCATGCTGTCCTCTGACTTGCTCAGTTTCTACAGGTGACCTGACCCTTATCTTTGAGAAAACAGAGAACATGATTTCTGAGGTCCCTAAATTGGCTTTGTGTTCTCCTCTGAAAATACCTTTCTTTTCACTGGTCCTTTCCTCAGCTGAGTCAAAGCAGACATGTCCACACCCCTTCCCATTTGTCCATCTTCCTAGGCTCCTTGTCCTCCCCAACCTAGAGCTGCCTGATGAGAAACAGGGCACCCAGTTAAACTGAGATTTGAAAAAAACAGCAAACAAAAAAAATTTTTTTTTTTTACTACGAGTATGTCCCACATTTTGCGTAGGGCATTCTTAAGCTAACAAATTATTCACTATTTTTTGTGAAATTTAAGTTTAACTGAGTATCTTGTTTTATTTGCTAAGTTAGGCAACTCAACCCCTACCTTCTTAAAATGGTTTCCCCTTCTCTTTTTTCCCTTCCACTGAGTGTTCCTACTCAGCTCAAACTAAAATCTCAAACTACTACCACTGATACACTCTTGGACACAAATAATCATTCCCTTGCTTCTATTACCCTTCAAGCTAGTACGCCAACTTTACGGTCTACCCTCTCTTTCAAGTTTCTTACTTTGCTTTACATTCTTTAGGTCTTTGCAATACAATTTCTAGTTTTACCATTCAACATTCTTCTTAAATATCACAAATGCTTTCCAAATTCCCTCTCCTGCAATCTTCATATCCAATTAGGTTTTTCATTTGGGTGTCCCACAGACATTTCCCCGTATACACGCTGTCTTCCTAAATGTTCAGGAGTGAACTTTTAATTGCCCTCTTGCAATTTATCCCTCTTTCTGTTCTAATTGTTGTGATTTAAAAGCATCTCCATAGATCTAGTTACCTAGGCTGAAATCCATGGAGTCACATTCCTCCTTATTTATCATTCCCAATGTAATTGGTTACCGGCTTTTATGGCTTCTGTCTTTGGAATAAACTTTTTCCAATATTTTCTTCTTTACCTCACTACCTTCATGTCTCTGCTTTAGATTAGGCTTCTACCATTTCCCATTTGAATTAGTAACAATTTTAGATTAAAGGAGATGCAGCATATTGTATGTTTTATATACATGCCGAATTAACCTTAAGGACTGTGCCAAATTTAACTCCTGTCAGTAAAAGATCATATTGTTAATTTTCAGGAATCCTTGCTCAAACTGATTGTTGTGTTGGAAAAGAGCTTTGGCAATCCAACAGGTTAAAGTGCCATTTCAGTGTTTGAATGGCCTTACCAAAAAGTTGAAACCACTTTTTAGACTCCAGATATTTTGAAAACTCAATGGTGGATCTATCTCTCCTGCTTAAAATCTTGTATTGCTCCCCATTGCCAACGGGATGACATTCAAAATCCTTGGCATGACATTTAGTGCTTTTCACTACCTGGCTCATAAATATTTTCCCAGATTTTATTTCCCTTGATCTTCCCCTTGCGTACTGAGTGGAAGGAAGGAGAGAAGGAGACTTTTTTTCTTGGTAAAGACCAATTTACTTTGTTTTAAAATTTTTTATTTTTTTATTTAAAAATTTTTAAATGTTTTATTTATTTTTTTTTTAAGAGAGAGAGAGAGAGACAGACAGACAGACAGACAGCATGAGCAGGGGAGGGTCAGAGAGAGAGAGGGAGACACAGAACCTGAAGCAGGTTCCAGACTCTGAGCTGTCTGCACAGAGCCCGACGCGGGGCTCAAACCCATGAACTGTGAGATCATGACCTGAGCTGAAGCCAGATGCTCAACCAACTGAGCCACCCAGGCGCCCCTATTTTTTAAATTTAAATTAAGGTTGGTAAATATATATTGTAATAATGATTTCAGGAGTAGAATTTGGTGATTTGTCACTTACATATAAAATCCAGTGATCACCCCAGCAAGTGTTTTGCTTAATACCCCACCACTCATTTAGTCCATCCCCTTGACCCAACACTCCTTAGCAGCCCTGTTTGTTCTCTGTATTTAAAAGTGTCTTACGGTTTGTCTCCCTCTCTGTTTTTATATTATGTTTGCTTCCCTTCCCTTATGTTTATCTGTTTTGTATCTTAAATTCTACATATGAGTGAATTGTCTGTCTCTGACTGACTTATTTCGGGTAGCATAATACACTCTAGTTCCATCCACATTGTTGCAAATGCCAAGATTTCATTCTTTTTCGTCACTGAATAATATTCTATTGCATACCACACCTTCTTTATCCATTCATCTGATGATGGATATTCGAGCTCTTTCCATATTTTGGCTATTGTCGATAGTGCTGCTATAAAGATTGCAGTGCATGTGGCACTTTGATTCAGCACTCCTGTATCATTTGTATAAATACCCAATAGTGCAATTGCTGGGTCATAGGGTAGTTCTATTTCTAATTTTTTTTTTTTTTTAGAAACTTCCATACTGTTTTCCAGAGTGGCTGCACCAGGTTGCATTCCCACCAGCATTTCAAAAAGATTCCCCTTTCTCCACACCCTCGTCAACATTTGTTGTTGCCTGAGTTGTTAATTTTAGCCATTAGGGTGTGAGGTGGTATCTTACAATGGTTTTGATTTATATTTCCATGATGATGAATGATGTTGAGCACTTTTTAATGTGTCTGTTAGCCACCGGGATGTCTTGTTTGGAAAAGTCTCTATTCAGGTCTTTTGCCTTTTTCTTCACTGGATTATTTGTTTTTTGATAATCAAAGATAATCAAAGATAATCAAAGAACTTTTGAGTTTGATAAGTTTTTTTATAGATTTTGGATATTAACCCTTTATTTGATATGTCATTTGTGAATATCTTCTCTCATTCTGTCAGTTGCCATTTAGTTTTGCTGATTGTTCCTTCGCTGTGCAGAAGGTTTTTATCTTGATGAGGTCCCAATAGTTCATTTTTGGAGAAGGAGACTTTGAATGGTAATTTCCTCGATGTCCGGATTTGTGCCTTTTCTCTCCCCCACCACCATAATGGCTCTAGCACATAGTGGGTGCTTAATGTGTGGAAAGGTGATGGCTGAGAATGAGATGAAGGGGAATTAAGGTTTTGGTGGAGAGAAGGGCAGGGAGGCATTGTGGCCAAGAAATAGCTATTGGCTGGTAGATAGTGTGTTAGAGATATCCTTGGGTTTATGGCTTCAAAATTCTTGTTATCCATAATGCTACCCACTGTGGGAGCTATGATATAAGAGAAAATAATCTAGGATAATTCACAAGAATAGACACATAGATGTACATGTTGATAACATCACCAATATACCAGGAAAAGCAAAGGAAGTCATTTTCTGGAAGCCACAATAGCAATCCCTTCCCCAGCAATCTTTAGCTGGCTAGAACCCTACTCCTACTCTCTGGGCTTCCAGACCTAGTGTTTGGCTAGTATGGCATTGCTGACTTTTCTCCACCTTTACTCAAGATGACAATACCCAGGCACCACAGCTTTGCACAGTACTGGTTACCCAGTTTTCCCTAGAGCCGCTCTTCTTCCTGCTGGTTCCTGGACAGCTCCCTTCCTGTCTCCCAACCCAGAGAGGGCAGCTCCCAGATCGTCCTCGCTGCACCCTCTAGTGGACGCTAGGATGTTGCACAACTACCAGAGGAACAGCTTTCCAGAGTTGAAATAGAACAAAAATATGTTGCAATCTTACACTATCACAAATCATTAACTCTGTTCCATCTATTTTCCCTGGAACATGGCTCTTGTTCCCTATGTGTCTCAGATAGGGTTTGAATCCATTTTGGAGGGTACTTGGTAATAACTCCAAATCTCCTCCCTCTTGTCTTAGGGCACAGTGTCCCTTAAGATGCCATAGTTCCATAAAGGAGATGTGTGAATTCAACTCTAATGTACTGATCCTGAGTTCTCTGAATGATTTATAATCTATGTGATAAGATCACCAATTAGTATTAACATGTTACGTATTTGCATTAACTGCAGTATGAGGGAACACTAATAATAGTTCAAAATAGTGGCATTGCATCTGACAGTCCTGATTTATGAAAATAAAGAACAGTATGGAAGATGTCATCTAGCCAATAGCCTTTGTATTCTGAGGCTGCTCCCATTTTTAGGCTGACTGGCTTTCACGGTTCATGCTCATTTTACTTTGTGGGGGGAAAGCAACCCCGAGATACAGAGAGAATCTTTCCCTAAACTCCCAGCCTCACTGCAGTATAGCCCATGCTCAAAACTGTCAGTCTGATGCCCAAGTTGTCATTTTCATCCTGCTGACTCTCTCCCCAGAGTCCGATGGAGTCTCCTTGAGGCAGCCGGAGGAGTGACAGATAGACATGTTGTATAGTGGGGCCATTTGAGGAGGCCACATGAGGTATGGAAAATGTGATTTATAGGTTTTTTTCCCCCAGGGGAAAATGGATTTCATTATTTTCCACCTCAGGTAAGGGGTAAACCTCTGGGCTTGACCTTGGAAGGTTGTGTAGCTGTAATATGCTGGCTGAAGTGCTGATATAGAGTAAAACCTCATTAAATCAATATTGGTTATTCACAATCATGCTTGATTGGAAGCAACTGCTTTCCCTCAGCTGCCTCATGCCCCACTGTTCCTTGAACGAAAATATTAGCTACTTTAAAGTGGGTTAAGCTGTGAAGTTTTCTTGGTCCTTGGAGTTTCAAATTAATATGGTTATTTATTACTTTTCAAGTAGAATACAGCTCTGAAACACCAATTCCGAAATTGATTATAATCTACTACTGTCATGTGTAGGTTTATTAACAAGAAAATCCTATTTCAGTAAAAAAGTCATGAGTTTTCTTCTCCCATTTGCACAGGTGCACAGTGTCTGCTTATTGAAATAAATAAGCTTATGGGTCCCTAGGCATATAGAAGTTATGTAAATAAACAGCCATGGCTAATTGTCTGTGGCAATGGGTCAACTAGAATGGAGATGTGTGAGCTCCATTTTCAGTTCAAAGGCTTCTCTTAGCCAGAGTAAGACCAGGTTGAAGGAACCAGAAGAAGATGTGAGATCACAGGTGATCTTGGACCATTTTACCTCCCATCTGCTCCCCACCAAACCAAACCTATATGGTAGCAGACATTGCCAAAACCTATTATTTGGGTTTTCAATAAAGGATAGCAATGTGCCTCAGAAAAGAACAGGCAGCTAGAAGTCTGGTTAATCTGCAAATCAATAAGCAGCAGTGGTATGTTTGTCTTTGTGATCACTCCAGAAAGTTCTAGAGTTATAATGTAACATGCAGATCACCAATACACCAGGAAAAGCAAAGGAAGTCCTCCTTCCCAGGCCTTCCGAGGCAATATGTACTTTTGTATGTTTACTCCCCCTTGATCAAAGGTTTTAGGGTTTAAATGGGGCAGGCCATCAGATTGAATGTCTGCTTTCTACAAACCGTCTTTCTTTCCTTCGGCCCTTTCCCTGGTTAAAGCCAGGATAGAGCCTGTTGCTTTTATCTTTCCTATGCCTCCCTCATCCCAAATCCCTCCAAATTTCCAGATCTCCACTGTGGGGAATGGGAATGAGTCCAGGTGGCATTAGCATGGGGCTTCTGAGAGACTAGTACTTAGATCTGAGTCAGAGAAGGCTGAGAAATGGGCTTCTGGCTGCTCTGGGGTCCTGAGATGGGCCCCTTACCACCAGCCAGCGCGTGGGATGGGGATGAGTGGGTGTTCATGGTTGGGGAGCCCATCCTTAGTTGTTCCTCGTTTTTCAGGGACATTTCTGGGTGTCTCAAAAACCAGGATATAGGGATAAAACCAGGCTCATCTTTTCTGAAATGCGAGTGCTGGGTGATCTTCTGCTACTACTGGCCCTGGCTCACAGCTTCCCTTGGCTCCTATTGCTTCATCCCTGCTGGGATCCTGAACAGCAAGTCCCTTCTGTCTACAGCTTTAGAGGTGACCAGTATACGCCTATTTTATGGAAAGTAGAATTTATAAGACCAAGAAATGAGGATATGGTCACTCCCATAACAAAGATAATTCTTTCAGATTCCTTAAACCATAAAATTTCTTAAGAACATTTTCAGTGTACTTCAATTTGCTCACAACAGTTTTTAGGTGTGTTTCTACAGAGTGAGCAGAGAAGCCCACCAGGTAGCACAAGGGGACATGTGGGCTGAGAGTTTGGAGACATTAACATGGGCAAGGAAGCCTGCAATCCATGATGGCTGGGTTGGAAGAATAGCTGAGGATACTTGGCAAATTAAAGACATTTCTCTTTTATCCATCCCTTGCCCTCATTAATTTCCCCCAATGCATTGTTTTCCCAGGACTGCAATGAAATGAACCTTGCTCATGATTTGTCTAGTCATAATTAGAGTCTTCCTTTCTCTTGTTAGACAGTAATGCCAATAATGACTACAAACATTTTGTCTTCTTTTAGAGAGGAAAGGAGCCAAAATCATATCTGTGAGTTGATGTCAGATTTATAATGCAGAGATGTAAGCTTCACATGCCATATGTGTGCCAAAATTTCATTAAGCCTTTGGAAGGTTTAACCATGCATTAAGAAGATATCCTGTTTTTCTCCTGATGAATTTTTCTTCCTATTTATTTGTACTGAAAGCCAGAGCTTTCTGTTTACCATGAGTCATTTTCAGGGGAGGCAAGGGGGAGCAAAAGGAGAGATTGGGGGAGGAGGAGGTATCATATGGGAAGTGAAGGGGAAGAGGGTTTGGGAAAATCTGAGGGTGATCGTAAGAGGAGAGGAGGGACAGATCGAGAGAGAAAGGCATAGAGACCGAGGACTAAGGATGAGAGGTGGTGCGTTCATGGGTGAGAGAAATGGATTACTTAGAAAGAAGCCAACAAAACAGAGGGAAAAGCTAACTTGATTGACTTGCTTTGGCTAGCTCTCTTCACCTGGGCTCACACCCAGACATGTCAGAGTATAGTCTAAAAATAGACAGAATTTATCACATGTGGTTGAGCAGATTGCTCCCGAGGGGGTGCTTTCCAGGGCCCAAATGGTAGGCTCCCAACCATTTTGCACTGCAGAAGAGGTAATTTACTTCATACAAGTGAGCACTTGGCTCTTGGCGAGAGTATGTCTTCCTTTCTACTCACAGCAGAATGGGGTTCAATATCCCCAGCCCTGTTGGTGGGAATTACATACCCATAAACCAAGGAAATAAATTAAGTAATGGATTTTGATATTCTTTGGATGAGGGAAAGGCAGCAAATCTTTCCAGGACTCCTGACTTGGGCTCCCTATCCCACCCCTGGGTGGCAACTCAAGAATGTTTTAGAAAATTGTGCTTAAAATCTAGAGACAGAACACATTTCTCTTTTCTTCTCCCTGCCCCCCCCCCCATGCCACCCCCAGTGTTGGCACCCAAAAGTGCATTTCTCACATGTAAGATTATCCCAATGGATAATTCACTCTCTGGGTCCTGGGAAAAATAGGTTGGGAGCTTGATGAGCTGCCTGCTGCTGGCTCCTCTGTTTTCTGGCATCAAGGTTTCTCAATAGCGGACTCAACGGTTGCATTTTTCACTTACAAAAGAATTGCTATCAGAAAACCAGACAGCGGATAATTGTATTTTGTGAATTGACGGTGAAACTACTTGGTTTCAGCCAAGGTCCAAAGGCTGATAATGTTCAACCAGGAGAAATGGCTTGTGTGAGAGAATTCATTTTTGGGCGCTCATTTTTACTGGAGGAGAGAGGTTGGCTTAGATTTATTGAGAAATTCTTCTCTAACGCGCAGCTAGGAGGTTCGGAATCTCTAACAGCTCTGGTGAGCCCTGCCGTGTTAGTCTTTACCGCAGGACTCCCAGTAAAACTGGAGGCTCCAGCTTCAACCAGAAGCCCCATCCGTCTCCGCAGATCTAGCAGGAAAGCAAATAAAAATACATGCCATAAATATCCTCCGTGACGGGCAGCCAAGGTGCTGGCGCCTCGCCACCTGGCCGTATAGGACAAGGAGACACGCAGCCGATGCCAGAGCGGCTCCCCGCACGCACTTCTGGGGCGCTCTGCACCTGTCTGGAGCAGGATCAAGATGTTTTCCCAGAAGCACACCAGCTGCCTGCGTGGGCCAGGCTCATCCATCCAGAGCTGCTCAGGAACAACTGGCCTTCTTTTCCTTCTCCTCCTTGGCTCACCAGGGTGACTCTGCAGTTTTCTGGGACCCATGCATCATTTCCCCCCGGACTTGAGAAAGATAGAAAGGGAGACCCATACTCTGCTCCTTGCCCTAGTGGGGGAAAAAAGTACCAAGGGCATGGGACTAAAGGCAAAGCCTGTGAATCTGTTCCTTACACACATTGGACTCATTCCCACCTCTGTGCATGCTGTTCAACCCACTTGGAACACCCTTCCCTCTCCCATCGGCACCCATTTACCTAAATTTTATTCATTCTTCAAGACTCATTAAATCCCATCTGCTTCATGAAGATTTTTCCATCTATGCGTTTACTCCCTCCCCTGGTCTCCTGTATCTACAATCTGTCCCAGAATTTAATGTGCGTACAGACCATGCCTTGTGTTTTTCTCCCTGTTTCCCTTCTGTGCCCCCGCAGTGCTGTCCATAATAAGCTTCCAGGAGTGTTTGTTGATTGACACATTGAGGTGATGAGCTGAAACTCGTTCTCCTTTTCTGCAGTAGGGAACAGGGGCCGAGGAAGTTACGGTGTGTGTCTCACATGTAAGATTATTCCAGAGGGTTTCTGGGTCTGGACCCTCACTAATGAGCCATCTTAAGGATGAGAGACTCCTGGCTCCACACCTTCTTTATTTGCTCCACGATTATTTTTGTATAGACCAAGCTAAGATAATATGGCTATGACATGGGAAGGGGCGGACCCCAGGCAGGGAGAAGGTCACACAGGCATGCAAGGCCCTGCCTACTGTGCTTGCTCACGGTGGAGAGTGTGTAAATGTTTCTCAGGATCAGACATTTCAGAGCTCAGTCTTCAGCTCTCTCAGAGACCCCCTTACCAAATAGCATGATTACGGTGAGAAGTCAAATTGAATACCAGGAGGACACAAGACAAGGAGTAACCAACTTTGTTCTTAAGGTTGGTCCTGGTGAGCTGGTCATGCAAGGATTCCTGGGGCAGGAGACCTTTGAATTGGCTCTCAGTCTCTGGTCAGAGTCATGGTCCTTTAGCCTGGCACCAGCAGGGAAGAGCCCCCAGAAGTCCCACAGGGACATGCCCTGATTCCAGTGTCCTAGATAGGACAGGCTGTCACAGACCCAGCTTCCACCCCATTTCCCAGACACACAGAGCTGCCCTGAGAAGTCTTCTATCTGATGGGCAGTTGGGAACCCAGGGGCAAGGATGGCCAAACAGCTTTCCAAGGCTGGCTGGCAGTGACACAGGTAAGCCTGACAGTCCTCTCTGATGAAGGAAAAGGGGAAATCTGCTCTTAAGATTGAATCCAAACTGCAAGCAGTAGGGACAGAAGGCTCAATCCAAGTGTGCCTGTTGTCAGGGGTGTCTGTCAGAGGGAAGACCCAAGAGAGCACCCCTCCCTGGGGTCATCTACCCGCCGCACATCAAGCCCTCTCGTTGGGATGCCTGGTGGCCAACAGCAGCAGCAGCGTGATAAGCACAGTGACTTGGCATCAACTAAAAAACAAACAAAGCAAACCAGAATGTGGCCCCCCTTGGGATGTTTGCTACTTCTGGTGATTTCTAATGCCACCTTCAGGATTTGCTGAGAACCTGTTGGGCACCAGCTTTATTTGGGGCACCTGAGTGGCTCAGTTGGTTAAGCGTCCAACTCTTGATTTCAGCGCAGGTCATGATCTCACGGTTCATGAGTTTGAGCCCTGCATTGGTCTTTGTGAACTAATTGCGGAGCCTGCTTGGAATTCTCTCTCCACCTCACTCTCTCTCTGCCCCTCTCCTGCTCTCTCTCTCCCTCAAAAAATAAATTATCTCAAAAAATTTTAAGAAGATTTACTTAAAATGAAGTAGCCCAGAGGAAAACCAAAGGAGGGGTGATTTGCCAGGTGGTCACAGTCTGCCTTCAGTGTTGGGACATTGTTTCATGAGAAGTGTGAGAAGATCACAGCCCTGAGCTGTGGAGTGACAATGTGTGAGCCGTGGCCTCCCTGGAAGCCTGAGAGGGAGCAAGCAGGGCGTGGCGTGCCTGGGGAGAAGCACTGCGAGGCCTTTCTCTGTGTTGTGTTGTCCTGACCAATGTGGAGGCTGGTTGTTACTTACCCATCCATTTCAGCCCGAACATTTCTGATGTGCCAGGCCTGTGCTTGGCGTGGGACATACCAGGTCACTGTGGTTTCTGTGCTCTAGGGGCTCACTGCCCAGTCCTAACAGTTGACCAGAATGGATCTCATTTGGTGCAAGAGAAGGCCCAGAAGAATGAGTCTAACAAACTCATCATTCATTAACCTCCATCCATTTATTTCTAAATGTCAGGAGCTACACTAACATCTGCTTCAGGAGCTCAGAACTACGTGGAAGTGACCATGGCAAAGAAAAGGCACACTGGATGTGGGGAGCACAGAGCAGCCTACTCGGATGTTAGGGTCATGGGGGTGGGGCGGGGTCGTGGGAGTTCCACAAGGGAAGGAGACATTTGGATTGGGACCTGAGGGAAGAGAATTGTGAGGAAAAGGAAAGGAAGAGACTGACAGCCAGACAGAGGGTGACCTGGGCAGGGCACCTGCATGGACAAAAGCAGTGGAGAAGAGATGAAATGCGAACGTTGGATAGTCAGAGTGGGTACGGGCAGGTGGACAGATAGAGGCCAGCTCTGTGCATGCATGTGTGTGTGTGAGCAGCTATGTATGTGTGAGGCCAGCTGTGTGTGTGTGTGTGTGTGTGTGTGTGAGTCCAGTTGTGTGTGTGTGTGTGTGAGCAGCTGTGTGTGTGAGGCCAGCTGTGTGTCTGTGTGTATGTCTCAGGCCAGCTGTGTGTGTGTGTGAAGCTGGCTATATGTGTGTGTGAGGCCAGCTCTGTGTGTGTGTGTGGGGGCAGCCATTTGTGTGTGTGATGCCAACTATGTGTGTATGTGTGAGGCCAGCTGTGTGTGTATGTGTGTGTGTATGAGGCCAGCCATGTGTGTGTAGGGCCAGGTGTATGTGTGGACCAGCTGAATGTGTGTATATGAGGCCAGTTTTGTGTGTGTGTGTGAGGCCAGCTGTGTGTCTGTGTGTGTGTATGTGTGTGAGGCCAGCTGTGTGTGTGTGTGCATGTGTGTGAGGCCAGCTGTGTGTGTGTGGCCAGCTACGCGCGCGCGTGCATGTGTGCACACTTTTGTTTGCTCTTGGACTCTGTCTGAAAATGTTGAATTCATACACTGCTGAGATAAAATCTCAGAAGATTCTGAATTCTGCAGTCTGACTTTGAAGGGGAACGGTGAAAATGTGGGCATGACCCTCCCAGACCTGCAAAATGTGAATTCGCCTTCTCGCTTCAAGCCAGAGGCCTACGCGAGCTTTGCAATGACAAATCCTGTATTTGTTATTGAGACACGGCTCCACATTTCCAGGAGAGGTGATCCTAGTGAGAGTGCCATGGGCGCCACCTGAAAACATCTGCTTCGCTCTTCAGTGAGTTCTGATGAGGGAAGCCGTTTGTCTGTGGGCCTGGATTCAGGCAGGAAGGGGGAGTACCGTGCCGGCAGGGTGCTCAGGCTGCTCACTCCCACCCCGGAAGCAGAGTTTCACGAGAGCTATCACTACTCTGGGTTTCTACCCGGAAGCAGAGTTTCACGAGAGCTATCACTACTCTGGGTTTCTACAAAGTAACATTTCAGGGACAATCTGTATGTTTTAACAAATTACGTTATTATGGACAAAGCCGGAATCACTCCTAGTCTTTTCACAAGGGACATTTTAAAACTTGCAGACAATTTTGCTAGCTTGTCAGGGTGGAACCGACCCATTTAAACTTTCCAGTCATATTAATTTTTAATTTAAATTTAATGAAATTAATTCAAATTAAGAAGGTGACCATTATCAATTTCCTTTCCTATTAGTTTCTTAATGCTTTGGCAAATTGCATTCTAAACTTCTCCTTCAGCGAGCTAGATACATATTCATGGGTTTCCTAAGAAAAGATGAATTTGATCTTGATATGCTAATCTATAGCCGTGGCAGCAATCAAGGAGCGGCTAGGGAGAGAAGTGCATTCTGGTATTAATTATGAATCAGGCATTAAGAACTGGTAAATAATTAAAGCTTCATGTGTCACAACACAAGTTAAGAACCAGTGTGTATTTCCATTACCAAATGCGTTTTGGGGCTATTTCTAGCTCTATTTGGATATTGACTGAACATAAACGGGGATGCAAGTAGGTAGGTCTCATTCATGGAAAACTCAGTGGGGAATTTTGATCTTACTGAACTGCTGGGATAGGCACACATTCAGCTTCAGAAGCTGGGGCTCAGTGTTTGTAGGAGCCTCTGGGCCCTCAGCCCCATACCCTCAAAGCTTCTTCACTCTGGGGGTCCGTGCAGGGGAGTCATGCATCGGGCAAGAGGTTTTGCTCCTCAGAGTATCCACAGACCAGTAGGACGTGCAGCACCCAGGAGCTGATGAGAAGTGCAGAGCGTCAGGCCCATGGAGACCCACTAAATCAGATCCGCATCTTAACAAGATCCCGAATGACTCCTCTGTACAAGGAAGTGCTGGGAAGGCACTTCTCAGCCGGAGGAATCTCTGATTCTTCAGTTTCCGTGGCTGCTGCTTCTACGGTGGAAAGGAGGCCAGGTTGGCTCTGGCCCACTTGGTGTTCTCAGTGGCCAGCTTCCCCTCCTACCCATCGCTCTCTGGGGGTTGGGTACACCTGTGACCCGTCTGCAGGACGTTAGGGTGCCAGAAGCCACGGTCCTGGGTTTGAATCCTGGTTCTCTTCCTTGTTAGCTGTGTGATCTTAAGCAAGTTCCGGGCCCCTCAGAGGCCCGGCTCCCGTGGGAAGGGCAGCCTGCCTCACTGGGCTGCTGTGAGGGGAGAGTGAAGCGGGGTCTATGGGACAGCACGCCCACTGGCAGCACAGCGGTCTGCAAACGGTAGTCGTGATCATGATGATGGTGATGATGGCAGTGAGGAAAAAGTAACGTTCAGGGAAAAGAATCGACGGCCAGGAAAGAGGTGATTAACTCAGTGAACAATGGCAGGATGTTAGAGATTCTTTAAAAATAGTCATGCATTATGAGGGTTTCTGCTTGACAGGTTGGAGGGAAGTTTAAAGGAGAGATTTTCTTGGCATGGGTTTGGGGGGAACAGGAAAAGAGTTCTCAGAAAGTGAGTCTTGCCCTGAAAAAGAGAAGGGGATTAAAATTTTTTAAAAAATATTTACTTTTTTTTGAGGGAGAAAGAGACAGAGCATGAGCAGGGGAGGGGCAATGAGAGAGGGAGACACAGAATCCAAAGCAGGCTCCAGGCTCTGCACTGTCAGCACAGAGCTTGACGTGGGGCTCAAACCTACGAACCACAAGATCATGACATGACCTAAGCCGAAGTCGGGCGTTTAACCAACTGAGCCACCCAGGCACATCATGAAGAGAAGAGAAAGGAATTTTATTTAAAAAATTATTTTAATGTTTTTTATTTATTTTTGAGAGACAGAGAGAGACAGCATGAGCAGAGGTGGGTCAGAGAGAGAGGGAGACACAGAATCTGAAACAGGCTTCAGGCTCTGAGCTAGCTGTCAGCACAGAGCCCAATGCGGGGCTCAAACCCATGAATTGTGTGATCATGACCTGAGTTAAAGTCGGATGCTTAACTGACTGAGCCACCTAGGCGCCCCGTGAAGGGAATTTTAAAGTGAAATCCCAGTGCTTAGTCTGTTTGGATCTCTTTGCATCCTGACTTTCTCCGTATCAAAATGCCTTATCACTCTACCGAATAAATGTGTGTGAATCATGTGGGCATCACCCTTTTCTCTGGACATGAAAAATAAATATCCTTCATGACTTTTCTATACAGTTGAAATGAATGAGGAAGAAAAAGCAAATGTTGGGAATTCTGAAGTCTAATGATGTCTGTTTAAAAACCCCTGTTCTATAAAGGCACCTACAGTCATTGTTTTCAGAGATCCCTATTTCGTACCCCACATAGTGAGTGCCCATAATGGAATTGGGTCTCTCTCGTATTTTTCACCCTATAGCATCTCCTTTCTTTATTTGCCTAAGTCACTTGCTGTCAAGAGGATGAAAATGATGTTTATTACAATAATAAATGTTGACCTCTTCAAAGACAGCATTAGCCATTAGTAGGATGGGGTTAAGGAGACCAGATGCCCAGGAAGGTTCTCATTGTCCTTTCAAAATGCTGGGCAATCTGCTGAACAAGGATGTGAAGCTTCGGGCATTTCCCATCAGCGGCTGCAGGTCACAAGGTCACAGGCTCTGGCCCCGCAGGGACATATGAATACCAAATACACAGGGTTCCTTCTCCCTTATTTCCTAGAAGGCACAGTGTGGAATTACCCAGGATAGCCACGAATTGCCACTTTATTCTCATGGCAATGAAAGAAAGAAAAGCTGAACATTAAAAAGAAAAAAAAACTCTCATCTTAAACCTTTTCAATTTTTAAGGCCATAAATATAGGGGTCAGAACAGAGGCCCTCCTTTAAAAAAATATTTTATGTCAGGTTGTGCCATATATAATATTTAGCAAGCCTATTTTCTCTCATCTGGAAGGTAAAGGATTTTTGCCAGCTCCACTCATAAAGCAATTTATAGCCAAATGCTGAAATATATTAGAATTAGAACTTCAACTTCCCATTTAAATTTTAGGGCACTGAGTTTGATCAGGTGTTAAAAGGTTCTGAAACTTTGAACTTGGTTTCAAGATTGATTGAAGAATCTATGAAGTTGAGGGCAGCGGAGAAGAGGCCAGAGGGTGGAGCTAAGGTCTGACATCAGAAATTTCCTTAACTAGGATGACTTTCTCTTTCCTGTCTCCCTGAATACTGTGTACCTCACTTTATGCCCGGGGCGGGTGTGACTCACACTGTATATTGTCCTCCTTTGGGACCCGAGAGGCAGCACAGCAAAGTGGGTACGAATTTGGACTCAGGAGCCAACTGCCTGGATTTATATATATACCGTGTCCGCCACTTACTAGCCGTGGGAACTTAGGCAAGATACTCTGTGCCTCAGTTTTCTTATCTGCAAAATGCAGATAATGGTAGTACCTACCTGTAAGTTCATAGTGAGAATTAGTTGAGTTAATCCATGCAGTGCACTTAAATCAGTGCCTGACATATAGTAATCGGTGTATCTTTGCTTGCTATTTTTCATCCCAGCTGCCTGACCCTGAACTCCGAGAAGGAGTTCATCTTCCTATTTCCATAGTGCCAGGCATAGTACCATTCAGTAGTGCCAATACGTTTATTCCACAGTATTTACCACATGCCTACGATGAGTCAGGCCCTGACTGAGAGGCGTGGTCACTGCCCTTCTGGAAGGAACGGTTTTTCTGGAGAGAGGAGCAAGTATTGCAGTACATCTCGCAGGGGAAGGTTCGGATGCTGTGGGGCACGTGTCAGAGGGGCTTGTTTCTAACCTGTGCGGAGCAGGCCAGGCTTTGTTGAAGGAAGCTGCGCCTTAGCCGGGTCTGTAGGAGGAGCAGAAGAGCAGAGAGCCTTCTGGGTAAAGGGAAGCACTGTAGTATAGAGGTGGAATTTAAGGAAAGGTATTAAGCAGGCTGTGTTGTAGCCTATGAACAAGTAATAAATTGTATCATTTATCTTGAATGTATCACAGATAAGCTGCTATATAACGATTGCCACTTCAGATAGCTGTGAAATTAGGTGATTAACTAGTTGGTACTTAACCTTCTAATTTCTGTATAAGTCTAATTACATGAAACAGAAGTTGGGGTTTTGATTTTTTACTTTGCTTTTCTGTTTGGAGTGTCATTGTAACTACTGTATTGTAAATGACGGAATATAAATGCATATGTTAAAAAAATAAATTGTGTTATATTAAAAAAAAAAAGGGAAGCACTCATGAGAAGGCATCCCATGAGGAGCTGTTGAACAAAGAGAAGTTTTGGTCAGCTTTTGAGAAGGTGAGGGAACCTCAACATCTTCTTAAATTATTAAGGCCCTGGCACTCCTGATAGCCATGCCTTAATTGCCTGAATAAGGATGAAGGCAGAAGGGGCCATAGGGAGAAGAGCCTCTCCTGTCAGGAGGGCCTCCGGGCACTCAGCGCTCTGTGCGAAGCCACTTTGGGCACATCCAGGCGCTTTATGGGGCATTCCCTGCTCCCCCCACCCAACCCCTCCGGTCTTTCTCTTTCTCTCTTTCTTCCTTCCTTTTCTCTCTTTCCTCCCTTCCCTCCTTCCTTCCTTCCTTCTTTTCTTCCCCCTTCCCCCTTTTCCTCTTTTTTTTCCCTTCCTTTCTTTCTTTTTTAAAAAATATTTATTTATGTTTTTGGGAGACTGCAAGTGGGGGAGGGGGACAGAGGATCTGAAGCAGGCTCTGTGCTGACAGGCTGATAGTGGTGAACCCAATGTGGGGCTCCAATTCACGAACCTCGAGATCATGACCTGAGCCAAAGTCAGACGCTCAACCAACTGAGCCACCCAGGCACCTCTTTCTTTTTCCTTCTTTCCTTCTTTCCTTCTTTCCTTCTTTCCTTCCTTCCTTCCTTCCTTCCTTCCTTCCTTCCTTCCTTCCTTCCTTCCTTCCTTCCTTCCTTCCTTCCTTCCTTCCTTCCTTTCTCTCTCTCTCTCTCTCTCTCTCTCTCTCTCTCTCTCTCTTTCTTTCTTTTCCTTCCCTCCCTTCTCTTCCCTTCCTTCCTCCCTCCATCTCTCTCTCTCTTTCTTTTTTTCTCAGATTTAGATTTAATTGACATATTAGTTTCAAGTTCACAGCATGATTCCATATTTGTACATATCAGGAAATGATTACCATAATAAGTTTAGTTAACATTCATCATCACATATTATTAAAATTTTTTTCAAGTGGTGAAAACTTTTAAGATCTCCTCTCAGCAATTTTCAAACATACAATACAGTGCTCTTTATTTACTTATTTTCCTGGCTACAGATTTATTCAACAGAAAACAGTCTCGCCCAGCTCTACTGATGTGGCTGACCACATCCATGACTAGAAATCCACCTCTAAGCTGGAATTCAGTTGCTGACCCAGTCTCGGCTTCAGCTTTCTTGTCAGCATCGGGGGGGGGCACGACGCTTCGCCTGCCGGTATCTCGGTCGGCTTCCCCTCCTGTGAGTCTCCCTCCAGACCTTTGGGCCCTGGCCTGCTGGTCTTAGGTTCAGGATGGCTGTGGCACAGAGTGGCAGCCACAGCTTCAGGTGCTTAGTCACAGAGATACTGGATACCCTGGCTGGTAAGGCACCGTGGAAATGCCTCCAGGCAAACTATTCCTTTTTTTTTTTTTTAATGTTTAGGTTTTTTTTTGAGAGAGAGCGTGCATGTGCCAGTGGGAGAGGGGCAGAGAGAGAGGGAGACACCGAATCTGAAGCAGGTTCCAGGCTCAGAGCTGTCAGCACAGAGCCCAACGCAGGGCTCAAACCCAAGAACCGTGAGATCATGACCTGAACCAAAGCTGGACTCCCAACTGACTGAGCCCCCCAGGTGTTCCATGGCAAACTGTTTCTTTATGCAGCCTCATGAGTTGAGAGACTGTGTGGCCTTCATGACATGGTCTTTAGGCATGTGGATGTCCTTCTTGGCCACCATCATTCTGTCCTTGAAAAGGAGTCCATAAATGGCAATACGGTTCTTCTTGGGTATCAATGTCTCAGTGGCCCCTATATCTGGGGCCAGGGCTGGAGGCCAATACAGTGTTATTAACTATACCTTCCATCCACAGGATTTATTTCCTTTGTAGCTGGAAGTTTGTGCTCTTCAACTACCTTCTCCCCTTCACTGCTTTCTTATACATGTATTTTAATACCTTCTTTCTCTAAACTCTGCGATGTCTCTAGCAGCTTACTCTGATAGTAGCAGTAAACATTTAGACTGCAGAGGAGTGAACAATTAATTGCAAAGAAACACAGGCCAAGTTTCCTGCATTGCCCTGCCTAGCCTGGCAAAACTCTGCCATCCTTGAAGGGGGTTTTGTCCCCATGTGGGTTGCTTATGGCCACCACCCCCTCTCTCCTGCAGAGCCTCACCTGTACCCTCTTTGTTTTCCTCGCTATGTCTTCATAAGACCAGGCTGACTCTTGACCTGGAGAATGCTGGGGTTAAATTAACAAATTGATTGGCTAGTCATTTAAAAGCTACAGAGCAAGAGGTAAAATGTTTCCAAACTCTTATTAGTCACCTAATGGGAAAGTTTGGGCATTGGGCAGAGGTGAGCCAGTCACTGCCCCCCTCTCCCTTGAGAGGAGCGGAAGTAGCCTTTGTCAATACAGCACCTTTCTCTAAAGATAAATCCTTGATTGAGTTGGAAGCCTGGCTGCTTTTTTGTGTCCCTTGATGGCAGGATCCCCTTGACTCTCAGTAACCTTTTCAGCTTTTCACTCAACGTGATCAATAGCTTTCTATTAATGGTCCTGGACCCAGAGGATGCAGAATAGATGAGAGAAGGCAAGTGGGGTGATAGATACTTCAGAATTACCCAAAGGTAAATGGTTATTTCATATATAGGATTCAGGAGAGAGATTCACTCTAAATATACACATTTCCCTCAGACAGGTGAGTGACTGCATTGCTCTCTGGAGGGGGCCGAGGTGGTCGTCAGCATTTTGAGAATTAGCCTACTTTTGCCTTCCTTTCCATAAAGAAGAAAATGTCCTTAAGACAAATGTCTCCCGAGAGAACTTTCTAGAACAACTGAACATGTGCAGTAACTTTCCCCAAAAAAGCCTACGTTTTTCTTTTTATGGTGAGTTTATCATTCCACAAAATATGGGAGATAGGACTGCAATAGAAAGTGATTTCTCATGAGGAGCAAGATTAGGTAACTGGGAGGTTTCATGTGCCCGCCTCTCTGCCATGCCTGTTCATGTGTTTCATGTTGGGAAAATGCCCTCACAGGTATTTAGGAAATGTGCAGAGTAGGCATACCCTGCATAATGGCAATGCAACAGAGCAGCCATGCCACGAGCCTTGGGCCTGTGAAAATCCCACCAGATAAGAAAGAAATGGTACAGTGGAAACACATGGTTCTCAGTGAAAATGGAAATGATCACATCATATTTCTCTAATGAGGGAACCACTTGGACTAGGCACGCGAGTAGGTTTGCAATAGCATCTTACAAACCCAGGCTTTCTTCCTTGTAGTCCCCAGTGTATCTCCCTCATATAGTCATGATCACATTTTATTGTTTGTTTACTGATATATGTACTGCGCCTTGTGAGTTTATAAAGACTTTCCTTTGTAATAGTCTCTTTTAAAAAGAGCATTTGTTTAAAAATGATCAAAGTAATATATGGGCACAAAAATAACAAACCTCAAAGATTGCAAAGGGGCTTATTGTGAGAGGAAAAGAAGCTGTCTCAAAACCATCTCTCAGCTCACCTCTCAGAAGCAACCGCTTTGAACTTTTTAGTTGTTTCTTTGCATGGTTATTGCTATTGATTGGTTTATTAACTTTAGACATTATTTATTCTCTTTCTAGTATAATAATATACCTCTCATACTTTACTCCCTACTCCTCTCTCCATCCTTTAAATTGATTTATTTTTAGCTATACCAATGAAGTGATTATATCATTATGAGTATTTATTTGACTATCTTACACTTCAGATTCTAGGGAGTATCATGATTACATTTTCTTTCTTCAATAGCTGTTGGTTTTTCTTCATGTTTCCAGTGGGCTTTCTTTTTTTCTGTGTATTGATTGCTCTTACATTCTTTACTATTCCAAATCCTTAAGGATTTGGCAAACCCTAACAATGCCTGAGTTACTGCCTACAATGTTCTGCCTCAGTTTCCCATTTGGTGACCAATTCGCTATGAAGCAGCAAGCTCTGTGAGGGGCTGCCATATCTTTACATCCGTATATTCTTCATACCTATCACATTGTCTTGGGTATACTGGGTGTTCATTCAGTATTTGATGAATGAATGAGTGACTGTATTTCCACACAGTTTTGAACAAATGAAGTTAGGCTTTCTGTGCCAGAGTGAAATTACCTTCAGATGTTAAAAGTGATAAGTTTTTGAATCCACCAGTTTACTTTCTCATTGTCTTTATGGTTTACTCTTGAGTTCACCTTGTAAGTATTAACGTGTTACCAAACATAACCTGAATGGAAACCAGAAAGTGGGTAGTGCAAGTATTATCAATCACATAAAAAGATTAGTTATGATTACTGAAGTCTAGGTATAAAACAGCTGCCATCTATTCAACAATTTAGTATACCGTTCGCTCACCTGAGCAAACTACTGTTGCCATATTTATTATTATTACCTTCATCTCTTCTTGGTATGATTATTGACTATAAACCGTGTGCAGTTTCAGCTATTAGTGGCTTTGTGATATCTGGTCTCTCTGCCTGGAATTTTTTCCCCATCACCTCTTGCCTCCCTCTTCCCTCAACACATGTATCTAGATTTCACCTACGCTGTCTTCATAGCTCAGCACAATCCTTGCCGGCCAGGCCCTTTCTTTCTGTTTGACACTCGTCATGAAGCATTTATCTCCATTGTAATTGAACATTGACTGGGTGATTCTTGGATTAATGGCTGTCTCCCCTACTAGACTGTAAGCATCTAAATGTGCAACCCTGTTTTGCCTTCTATTTCATTCCTAGCTTTCTGCATGGAAGCTGGCACATAGCAGGTCTCAATTGTACCATTAAAACTTTCCCCCATGATTTTTTTTTGAGTTTGTTTAAAATATTTAGAGAGAGAGAGAGAGAGAGAGAGAGAGAGAGAGAGAGAGAGAGAGAATATGAATGAACAGGGGAGGGGCAGAGAGAGAGAGAGACAGAATCCTAAGCAGACTCCACGCTGTTAGTGTAGACCTGAGCCAAGAACGAGTCTGATGCTCAACGGATAGAGGTATTTAATTTTTAAAAATAAGTCTTCTATGACTTTAAACTTCTGGAAGTTTCTTTTCTAAAAATAGTTGTCAAAAGTTGACTTTTAGAATTATAGGAAGGACTATAAGGTTAAGCTTAAGAAATCTGGATTAGTAAAATATCAAGAAATCCAAGTAATTTGTTATTATTATATTTATTACTTTTTTAGGGCAGCATTTTCTAAAGTGGAATGTTTTCCATTGGGTGTGGAATGAAAATATGAGAACTTCTATTCATAAGTATTTTATTTTAAATGTGGTATAATACTTCATCTGTTATCATGAGTATTCAAGTCTTTCCACATATATGAATTTTTGGGATAACTAATTCTTATTCCATTTAGCACAATAATATTTCTATATACACTATTTTTAACAAGATTTTTCCAGTAGGCACACAGAACTTTTTTGCCATCTTTAAAAGAGTACACTAGCCTTAAGCCTTTTCCTGGTGACTCAGTCATTGCCAGAGTCACTGGAGAGTAAAATGTACTTAGGACTGATTTTCACAAGGTTGTACAACATGTTAGTAGAAAAACTGGTTAGATGCGAAGACTTTGACTTTTTAAATAGGAGAAATCAAATATTTAGCAAATGCTAAAAGACCACTCATAAAATATGAGTGGAATAAAAAAGAATAGCAATATAAGAAACATAGGTGTACCCACAGCCCTGTTTTCAATAGAATATTTTAATTTCCTCTAAAACCTGGAGGCACTACTTTCTAGATCCTTTTTTCCTTCTACTCTAAGGATGCAACCATTATTGTGAATTTTGTGTTCATCATCTTGCTTTTTCTGTGGCTTCAAAATGTGTATTTGCAGCCTGAATAAAATGTTCTTTAATTTTTGCATGTTTTTGATTATAAATGGAGGGGTATGTACTCTTCAGCTTGACATATATATTTTTTTCACTCCATATTGTGTCCATGAGATCATTTCTGATTAGGGAGTGTAGGCACACTTTGTTCATTGTCACTAATGCATAATATCCCATGTGAGATGACATCACATTTATTTATCCAACCTAGTAGGTTGTATCTAGATTTTGCTATCACAAACAGCAGCGTTTGAATGTGCTTTGCACAAACCCCCTGTGTACATGTGCAAGAGTTACTCTTGAGAACAAATCTAGAGTTGGAATTGCTGAGTCATAGGTTTATGTGTATTTTTAAACTAGATGAAGCCAAAATGTTCTCCAAAATAATTGTCCAAATTTATACTCCCAGCTGCAGAATTCATGAGTTTTGGATGTTCTACCTTCTCTCTAGCACTTGGTATTGTCAAGCCTTTAATTTTTGCTATGCTGGTAAGTGTGAAGTGTTAAGTCATTATAGTTTTAATTTGCATTTCCCCAGTTATTAATGAGGTTGAGCATTTTCCTCCCCATATTTATAGTTTATGCAGATTTTCCTTTCTATGAAGTGCCTGTTCAAGTATTCTACCCGTTTCTAATTGTTTTGTTTGCCTTGTTTTGTGTGTTGATCTGTGGTTCTTTAGAATGAATTTCATCAAATCTAAGAGATCACTGATTACAAGAGGTACTACTATTCTATTTAATACTAAGAAGGAAAAATACTAACAAACTGTGGCAGACTGTTGATAGTAAGATGCATCTGATCTAAAAGATGCTAAAATATGAAAGAAATGTGCATTTCAGAATATTAAAATATTATATATTCTGGATATTAATCTTTGCCAATTGAATGTATTTTAAAGTATATTCTCCAGCTTGTATTTTGTCTATCTTCTTTATACAGTCTTTTGATGTAACTAGTTTTTAACTGAATATCTTAAATCAAGTCTAATTTTAAAATCTTTTTCTCTATGCTTTGTACATTTTGTGTCTTAATTCTCTCTCATGCTGGATCATAAAGATACTTTTCAATGTTTTCTTTTATATATTTCATGGGTTTGTCTCCTGCATTTGAGATTTTAGTTCCCTCCATAATTGACTTTGGAGTATGACATGAGGAAGGTTCCAAAATAATGTCAATTGTTTTAGCATCAAAAAACCCTATTCTTCACCAACTGCTCTCTAATTCTATTTCAATCTTAAATCAAGTGTCTATAGATGTGGGTGGTCTGTGGGTTCCCAGATCTGTTCCATTAGTATATTTGTTTCTTTCAACACCATTACCATGCAGGTGGGTGTGAATCTACCATGAAGCTCAAGAACTGTAAGCAACAATACCTCCACATTTCAGTACCTCTCATTTGCTTGGATCTTTGATTTAATATTTATAATTTTGTATTATTTCCTTTAGAAGGGTACTCAATTTGTGTAAACTTCAGGCCCTACATAACCTAGACCTTTTGTGCAATCTTAATTCCTATTACCTCAAGTCCTCTTCCTGCCTCCCCATTCTTGTTTTTCTGGAATGCTTTGACTGTTCTTGGCCTTTGCTTTTTTGTATGCATTTTAGAATCACCTTGTTATCTTCCATAAATAAACCAGTATTTTAAGTGTAATTACATCACATCTCTAAGTAAAATAGGAAACACTGACATCTTTACAGTATTGTGTTTTTCAACCCATGATTGTGACGTATCTCCCCATTTATTTAGCTTTTCATTAATGTCTTTCAGTAGAATTTTATAATTTTTAATAAAGATTTTGCATATCTTTTATTAGCTTTATTCCTTGTACTTCATGTGTTTGGGGGGTATTATAGTGAAAATCTTAAAAAAAACCCCTCTATTTTCTTAGTGTTATTGATGCTACAGAGAAATGCAATTGAATATTGAATACTGAATTTGTATTCAGCAGCTTTGTTTATCTTTATTATTAGTTCTAGTAGCTAATCATATGTTATTATTTTCAATTTTGTTTCTCTTTTTCCAATCCATACTCCCACCTTCCCTCTGTTCCTCCCTCCCTCTCTTCCTCCTTCTCTTCCTTTTCTCCTTTACTTCTCTCTTGTTTTACTATGCTGCCTAGGGTCTGTAGTGTAGTGTTGAAGAGATTATAGGCATCTTGTCATCTTTTTTAAAAATAGCTTTATTGAGACATAATTCACCTACTATTCAATTCCTCTATTTAAAATGCATGATCTAGTGGTTTTTAATCTATTCAAAAAATGATGCAACCATTATCATAATTAAATTTTGGAACATTTTTATTGTCCCAAAGGAAACCCTGTATTTATTAGCAGCCATTCACTCTCCATTGTAACAGTCCTTCACCCCCCTTATCTCCACCCCTAACTCAGCCAATATGGGCAAGCACTGATCTTTCTGTCTGTATAGATTTGCCTATTCTGGATGTTTCATATAAATGGAATATGTGGCCTTTTGTGGCTGGCTTTTTCCACTTGGCAGAATGTTTTTAAGTTTCATCCATGTTGTAGCATGTATCAGTACATAATTTGGTTTTATTGCCAAATAATATTCCATTGTATGGGACAGCATATTTTATTTATTATGCATTCATTGTGTAACTGAACCCAACTCCATCTACCTGATGAGCAGCAAAACCAGTCCCTGAGACGTCAGGTGTGTAGCAAGGAAAGAGTTTGTTAGGCAGTCACATGAGGAGATGGGAGGACAAGCCTCAAATCCACCTCCCTGACAGAGGAGAGAACAAGCTTTTTGTAGGGGTTGAAGTTACATACATATTGACGAAAAGGGCAGGGAAACTTCTGACTATTCATGAGGAAAGATGGCACATGTGCACTGAGCAAACATACGTGTAACATACTTCTCATGTTCACCTTGGGGTGGAGACATAACATCAGAACGGGACATAACTGAGCCTGATATCAGGAGGTTATCTTAGGACAAGGAGAATGGGCTTTGGGCATGCTCTGAGAGCCGGTATAAACTGGATGGGGTCTTGAGCTTGTTATCTTGGGTAAGGAATGTAGGGTCTTGCTTGCTCATAGTCTGAAACCTTATCAGTTGACCTGAGTCCAGGCTTCTGCAGAGACAACTAGTGGATTTGTTAGTGGCATCCAAAAAGACATAATAGCAGATAAAGGAGAAAGAATTCTCTGAAAAACAAGCTTTAAACTTTCTTCTAGTTTCAATCTCATTAGCCCTATGGAGCATGGTTTCAATTGATTGATGGATATTTGGGTTTTTCCACTTTTTGGCTATTATGAAGTGCTGCTATGAACATTCATGTGTAAGTTTTTGTGTGGACAAATGTTCTCAGTTCTCTTGGGCATATATCAGAAATGAAATTCTTGGGTCATATGATAACTTTATGTTTTATCCTTTGGGGGAACTGACAGACTTTTTTCCAAAATGGCCGCAGCATCTTATGTTCCCTCCAGCAGTGTATGAACGTTTTAATTTCTCCACATTCTTGCCAACATTTGTTATTGTCTGTCTTTTTGATCATTGCTGTGCTTGAGGGTGCTTTGTTATCTCACTAGGGTTTTGCATTTCTCTGATGGCTAGTGATGCTGAGTATTTTTACATATGCTTATTAACCACCTAACTTCTTTGGAGAACTCTTTATCAGGTCTTTCCTCCATTTTTGAAGTAGGTTATATGTCTTTATTTTGAGCTGTAGGAGTTCTTTATGTTTTCTAGATGCAAATCCCTTATCAGATATGTAATTTGCAAATATGTAATATTATATATTTGCAAATTCCCTTTATGGGTTGTATTTTAGTTCTCTTAATGGTGATATTTGAAGCACAGAACTTTTTAATTTTGGTGAAGTCCACTTCATTTTATTTAATTTTTTGTGTGTGTGGTCATGTGAACTTTTGGAATCATATCTAAGAAGAGTTTGCCCAACCCAAGATCACAAAGATTTGTGAGTCATTTGCGCTTTTCAGTAAATCTCTTTTAAAAGGCTAAGGAACTTGCTCTCTATTATGAAAATATTTGTAATTCCATCAAATGCATTTATTTGCACTTATTGAAATGACTGTACTTTTTCTTATTTTATCATTTATTGTGGTAGAATACATCAAATTTCTTCTCTATAACGTTAAACCAAACTTCCAATCTTGGCATATATTCAGTTTGTTTATGACATAGTATCTTTTTTCACATAGCGCTACATTTGATTTGATAATATTTTATTTAGGAGTTTTGCATCTATGTTCATAAATGAGACGGACTCTGTAATTTTTTTTCTCAAATGGTCTTTACCAGGTTTTAGAATTGAGGTTATGCTGCCAGCCTCATAGGCTGAGCTGGTGAGGATTCTCTCTTTTACTCTTCGCTTGGGTAAATTTTTGTAAGATTAAAATTATTCTCGAATGTTTGATAGAATTTGTTGGCAAAACCCTTTGTGTTTCTATATGGAAGGATTTTTAGCTGATTCAAGTTTTTTAAAATGGGACTTCAGATTATGCAAGTTTTTTATTTCTAGGAATTTTGTAGGAATGTGTCCATCTCATTTAAATTTTCAAATTTATTGGCATAGACTTGTTCATAATATCCTTATTCTTTTAAAAAAAATTCCACTGCATGAAGTTGTATCTTATTTTTATTCCTAAAAATGTACATTTGGCCATTTTTTTCCTTGATCAATATTGCTTGTGTTTTGTCAATATTATTGCTCTTTTCAAAAATCCTACTCTTGGCTTTGTTTATATTCTCTATTATATTGACTCTCCCAGTGATGAACTCTAGGCTGCCCCAGTTCCCTATTTTCCTAAGCAATGCCACAATGTGCATCCTCAAACATGTCTCCTTTTGGACCTACGTGGGAAGTTGTCTGGAATGTATATTCAGGACCAGATTTTCTGGGCCAGAGGGAATGCATGTATGCAGTTTGAATAGGCAGGGCGGATTTCTTCATTAGTCTATAATCTTACTGGCAGTGGATGAGGTTTTCCTACATCCCACATCCCCACCTAACAGTTGAGTTCATCTACCTTTCAAATTTTAACAATTTTAATAGCTATAAGTGATAAGCATTTTTGCTTTAATTTGTATTCTTTGATTACTAGTGTTTTGGTACATCTTATTTTGTGCTTGTTGCCTTTTGGGGTGTTCTTCTGTTCATTGCCTGTTCATATGCTTTGTCTTTTTTAATAGTTTCTATCTTTTGCTCACTGATTTGCAGTCATTTTCTGGATATTCTACATATTAATCTTTTGTCAGATTTAGACATTGCAAATGTATTCTCCTATTTTGTTGGCTATTTCTTAATTTTTTTCCATGGTAAATTTTGCTGAATAGATGTCCTTAAGTCTGATGTGATTAAATTCATCAATTCTTTTGCCAAATGGTGTATGCATCTAAAGTTTTGTTTAAGAAGTTCTTCCCAATACTAGATTACAAAGAAAACCTACTTTTTTCCTTGAGGTAACTTTATCCTTTTACCTTTCATATGCATGCCATTAATTCATCTAGAGTTCAACTCTGTAGGTAGTATTAGGAAGAAATCTAGTTTGTTTTTCTTCATACAACTACTAAAGTATCTGTTTTTCCCTATTGATTTTAATGTCACATTTATTGCATAATAGATTCTTATATATCTATGAATTTGTTTTTGAGTTGTATGAACCAAAACCATATTATTATTATTGCTATTACTATAGCTTTACAGAGTGTCCTGGGCGAAAGACCTTGAGTAGCCAACACAATATTGAAGGAGAAGAACAAATTTGGAGGACTGACACTACTCAACTTCAAGACTTCAAGATAAAGGTCCAGCAGTCAAGATTGTGGTATTGGTCAAAGAAAAGACAAATTGTTCAATGGAACAGAATAGGGAGCCCAAGAATAGATCCACATAAATATAGTCAACTGCAAAAGACAATGTCAAGATAATAAAAAAATAAGCTAATTCCAAAAGAGAAATATTTGCAAATGACAGTGATTGTTATTGATACACAAACAGGGGCATCTGGGTGGCTCAGTTGGTTGAACACCTGACTTTGGCTCAGGTCATGATCTTGTGGTTCATGGCTTTGAACCCCACATTGGGCTCGCTGCTGTCAGCCTGTCAGTGCAGAGCCTGCTTATGATCATATGCCCCTCCCCTATTTGTGCTCTCTCAAAAAATAAATAAAACATTATAAAAAAAAAAAGAAAATACACAAAGAATTTCTTACAAACAATGAGATACCGCTACACTTTGATTAGAATGGCCGAAATCCAGAACAGTCACAGCACCAAATGCTGGCAAGGATGTAAAGGAACAGGAACTTAAACTCACTGCTGGTGGGAATACAAAATGGTACAGCCACTTTGAAAGACAGTTTGGCAATTTCTTACAAAACTAAATATATTTTTAATATGCAATCCAACAATCATGCTCCTTGTTATTTACCCAAAGAAACTGAAAACATATATCCACACAAAAATATAGATATTTACAGCAGTGTTAGTCATAATTGCCAAAACTTGGAGGTAACAAAGATATTCTTCTGTTAGTGAATAAAGTGTGGTACCTCCAGACAATGGAATATTATTCAGCATTAAAAAGAATTGAACTATCAACTTATGAAAATACATAGAAGAACCTTAAATGTATATTACCAAATGAAAGAAGCCAATCTGAAAATGCTACATATTGTATGATTCTAACTGTGTAACATTCTGGAAAAGGCAAAACTATGAAGACAGTAAAGAGATCAATGATAGTGAGGGTAAGGGAGAAGTGAGAAATGAATAGAAGATTACACAATGAAAATCTGTATGATTTATCTGTTAAGATACCATAAAGATGGATTAAGTAATTATACATTTGTCCAAACCCATATAATATACAACACCAACAGTGTACCCTTACGTAAATTACAAGCTTTAGGTGATATGCCAGTATAGGCTCATCAACTTATGAAAGTGCCCCTCTGGTGGGAAATGTTGATAGTGAAGGGAGGAGCCTATGCATGTATTGGGGGCAGGGATTAAATGGGAAATCTCTCTATCTTTCTCTCAGTTTTGCTGTGGATCTAAAACTGCTCTAAAAACAAAAGTCTGAATTAAAAAAGAAGAGTATTCTAAGCATGGTAGGTCAAATGTCCCACCCCTACTTCAAGGCCAGCTTAATTATGTATAAGCATTTGTTTCTTCACATAAATTTTAGATTAAGTTTGTTGAGTATTTCAGAAAATTCAAATGGAATTTCAAGATCATATTGAATTTATAGATTAACATGGAGGAAAATTGACATAGTTATTATATTATCCTATCCAAAAACACGGAACATCTTTCATTTATTCAGATGGTCTTCTATTTCTTTTATTAGAACTTTAAATATTTTACCATAGAGCTTTTGTGTATTTTGATTAATGTAATTCAAGAACTTTATAATTTTTTTGCCTTTGTGAATGGATTATTTTTGGCAATTGCTTTTCATAGGTTGAACTCAATTCTGTTAAGTTTTTTAAACGATGATCATATCATCAACAGGTGACAGATGTTTTATCTTTTCCTGTCTAATTCTTAACCATACCTCTTTTTCTCCCTTATCATATAGGGCAAAACTCTAGTCATGTTAAAAGTAGTGAGGATTCTGGGAATCCTTGTATTGTTTTCAACTCTACAGGGAATGCATCTAAAGTTTCTCCATTAAGCATAATATTAACTATATGTTTTTGTATGTACATTTTATCCAATAAAGTAAGTTCCTTTCTATTCCTTATATCCTAAGATTTTTAAAAGTTATGAATAGATATTGTATTTTATTTAAGGCTTTTCCTGCATTGAGATAATGTTTACTAATGTGTGAAGTTGCAGTGATAGATTTTTTTTCCTAATGTTTAATCATTCTTACAGTACTTGGATAAATCGCACTTGAGAATGGTAGATTATTATTTATAAACACTGTAGTGTGGCAGGATTCTCCCGCAGAGTCCTGACACCTAGGCTTTTCTTTCCAGGAAGCAACTTTATTCCCGCCGTAGGCTTAGTTGGGTTTATTCTGAAGAACTGAGTGCCAAATGTCACGTGGCATAAGTTTCTATACATTTTCTATTTCTTTGTTTCCCATATATGGAAACACACACAAGCACGTAGTCTGATTAAGTAGTCTCATGTTACAAGGTCATGAGGAATGTTGTCACATATACGCATAGCCAGGTTACCTTGAGGTTTTTGTTTCTTGTTTTTTGTTTTTCTCTTTTTCTCTTTTTTCCCCCCTCTCCTTAGGGAGAGGACCCTGCCACAGTAGGACTAGATTAACTTGCTTATTTACATTTATGTTCATAACTAAAATGCTGTATAATTTTTTTTTATTATTATTCTCATCTGCTCTGGGAATGCAGGTTTCACTAGTTGCCTAAAATGAGCTGGCTAGCTTCTGGGTTTTTTTTTTTTTTTTCTTTTCTTTTCTTTGGAATGGCTTGTATAAGTTAGAATTTAGTCCTTCTTTGAAAGTTTAGTAAACCTCACCCAGAATCATTTGGCTGTTTTTTTGTTGTTGTTGTTGTTGAGAGGGTAGGTCTTTGAACACTTCAGGTGTTTAAAACTTAATAACTCTGTCTTTTCAAGTTATCTATTTCCTCTTATACCACATACTGCATTTTGTATTTTTAGGAATTTATCCATTTTATCACATTGTCAGATTTATTAGCAATTAGTTACTTATGATACCCTCTTCTTTAAAAAAATCTCTCTGGTTATTTCTCCCTTGTCTGTATATTTTTATTTGAATATTTAAAAAAAATCTTTCTCTAATTTTATCAGAGGTTTGCTTTTTTTTATGAGTCTTTTAAGTGAACTAGTTTTAATGAGCTCTATCATTTTTCAGTCTGTTTCATTGATTTTTGCATTTCTTGTTTCCCTTCTTTTTGACTCTTTGGGTTTGTCATGCTGCTTTTGTCCCATCTTCCCTCAATCAAATGCTTGTTTATCTTTAATCTTTTCTTCTTTTCTCTTTCCCTCCAGATTTGTTGAGTTATAACTGACATACAACATTATATAAGTTTAAGGTATACAGCATGTTAATTGGATACACTTATATATTGCAAGAAGATTACTCTCTTACCCCCATTGCTTCATGCATATAAAGCTGTACCAATCAAAGACCTCTTGTTCCACATTTTTGACATGTAGTGGTTTCATTACCATTTTAAAATTTCCTTTATTTCTGCATTTTTTGTAAGTCAAGAATTATTTATTAATAATGTTATTTAGTTCCCAAACCCACAGGATTTTTTAAAAGCCACTCTACAATTAATTTTTTTTAATGTTTATTTATTTATTTTTGAAAAACAGAGTGAGTGGGGGAGAGGGAAAGAGAGAGAGGGAGACAGAGCCTGAAATGGGGCTCCAACCTAGGAACCATGAGATCATGACCCACTGAGCCACCCAGGCACCCCTGCAATTAATTTTTAATTTTATTACGTTCCCTAATTTTAAGAGATTTATCATTTAGAGGTTCTGCATTTTTTATCGATGACCTGACACATAGCTATTTTGTAAATGTCCCATGTATGCTTGTAAAAATGCAAATGCTCCGAGCTCAAACTTCTCATTATATAGTTTATATCTTCAGTGTCCTTTGCTCAACTTTGTGGTTTCTGAGAAGAGTAAGTTAAATCTCCAACTACAATTGTCGATATACTTATTTCATTTGCAGTTCTATCAATTGTTGCCTAATATATTTTGAGACAGCGTTGTTGGCTACAAGTATGGTTTATAATTGATTTATTTTCTCATATCGTTTATTTTACCAGTTTTTGGCCATTTATATGTTTTTGCCTTGTGACCTACATTGTTGGACACTAAGGTTACTATTACACAGCTCTGTTTTAGACTATACGTGTCTCATCAATCCTTTATTTTCTGCCTGTCCACGAGTCTTTTAGATGCTGCTTTTATCTATATGTTTTACCATTTTATTTTGTTGTCGTATATTTTAAAATCCAGTGTAAAGTTCTGTATTACCTGAGTTTAGCATAATGACTTCCATTTTAATTATGACATTAGAACTAATTTCTAGCAAATTATTTTGTTTTCCACAGCATGCGCTTCCTTTCTTCCATCATATGGGTGTTAGTTTTCTTCTATTAGTTTAATATTATGTATTTTTTATACGGTAGCCTCCTTTAACTTAAAACACAGGCTCATATTTATTTATCCCTGATTTCTTAAGCATATTAATAGCCATGTCTTCTTAACACTGAAAGTACTTGGCATGCTCTGATACCTCCTTTGTGTTGAAACTCTTCCTCTCATCTTATTAACATTGTCTAGAATTTTAGTGCTAGATACTATGGATACACATCTGTTTTTCTTTTGTTTGGTCATATCCCTTTCCTCTGCTCGTCATTGTTTTTTTGTTGTTGTTGTTTTTGTTTTTGTTTTCTTAAGACAACAACACATTTCATGAAAGTGTTTAATGACTGTTAGTTCTCATATCTGATGCAACATCTTCGAAGGCCTTTTCCTAGCTATTTAAGTATTTCCACCCAAATGTGGGTCTTCGTGTGGCAAACTTGTAAGGTCGCAGATGCATGAAAATATTTTTTATTACTTCTTTATAGCTACGTAAGAAGTTGGCTGTATATTTTAAATTATAGTTTCAAAATTCTTTCACTGAAATTCTTCAAAATATTATTCCACCATTTTTGTGGATCCTGTATTATGATTAAGAAATCTGATATCAGTTTGATGCTTCTTTTTTTCCCCAGATTTATTAATACACAGTTGATATGTAACATTGTGTTAGTTTAAGGTGTACAATGTGGTGATTTGGTGCACTTATATATTACAATACTATTACTACCATAGTGTTACCTAACACCTGCATCTGGTCACATAATAACTATTCCTTTTTGCTGTGAGAACATTTAAGATCTATACTCTTAGCAATTTTTAGGCATATAACACAGTATTATTACTGTAATCACCATGCTGCACACTAGATCCCCAGAACTTATTCATCTTATAACTGGAAGTTTGTACCATTTTACTGACATTTCCCTCCCCCTCCCACTGCCCCTGCCCCTGGCCTCTGGTGCCACCATTCTACTCCCTCTTTCTATGAGTTTGGTCTTTTAGATTCCATATATAAGTGATATCATACAGTATCTGTGTTTTCTGCATGGCTTATTTAACTTAGCATGATGCTATCAAAATCTATCTGTGTGGGACCATGTAGAGAATCCACAGCAGGATTTCCTTTTCTTTCATGGCTGAATTATATTTCATTATATGTTATATAACACATCTTTATCCATTCATCTGTTGATGGACATTTAGGTTCTTTCCATATCTTGGCTATTGGGACTAATGTTGCAATAAACATGGGAATGCAGATGCCTTCATATCCTGTTATTATTTCCTTTGGATAAATACTGAGAAGTGGGATTGCTGGATCATATTGTAGTTTGACTTCTAATTTTTTGAGGAATCTTCACACTGTTTTCCAAAGTGTCTGGAGTAATTTAGATTCCCACCAACGGCACATGAAGATTCCCTTTTCTCTATGTCCTCTCTGATACTTGCCATTTCTTCTGAATGCTAGCCATTTTTTTCAGGTCATGATCTCATGGTCTGTGGGTTTGAGCTCTGCTTCGGGCTCTGTGCTGATAGAGCCTGGAACGTGCTTTGGATTCTGTGTCTCCCCCTTTCTCTGCCCCTCCTCTGATCACAGTCTGTCCCTCTCTCTCTCAAAAATAACTAAACATTAAAAATGAAAGATTGCTCTGAATGGTAGCCATTTTAATAAGTATGTGCTTGATTGTTGTTTTTCTTAGAGGTGATTTTTTTCTCCCCACCTCTGGAATCATGTAGAATCTTCTTTGTATTTTTAATACTCCTTAAATTTTTTTTAACATTTATTTGTTTTTGAGAGAGAGATAGAGTGTGCACGTGATATCATATGTGCAGAGTAGAGGAGACAGAATCCAAAGCAAGCTCCATGCTGTGAGCACATAGCTTAATGTAGGGCTTGAACTCATGAACTGAGATCATCATCTGAGCCAAAATCAAGAGTTGGCTGCTTAACTGGCTGAGCCATCCCGATGCTCCTTAATTTTCATATTCTTAATTTCTCTAAAATGTGAATTTTTTCTTATCTCTCCTTTGATTGCTCTGTGAGTTCTTTCAACTTGAGTTATGCAGGGGAAATTTGTTTCCATTATTCTTTTTTTGTTTAATTAAAAAATGTTCTTTAAATATTTATTTATTTTTGAGAGACAGAGACAGAGTGTGAGCAGGGGAGGGGCAGAGAGAGAGGGAGACACAGAATCCTAAGCAGGCTCCAGACACTGTCAGCACAGAGCCCAAAGCAGGGCTCGAACCACCGACCTTGAGATCATGACCTGAGCCAAGCCAGACGCTCAACTCATTGAGCCACCTGGGTGCCCCTGTCCCCATTATTCTTATGATGTTTTCTCTTTTTCATTTGGATTCTTCATTTTTGTAATTCTTATTACCTATATACTTGTACCTCTACTTCTTCCCCTCCTATCTCTTAGTTTTTGTCTTATATGTTTGTATCTCTGTGTCTTGACTGTTGCCTCCTTGAAAGTTCCTCAATATGAACCTTCAGTTTACATGTTCACAATTCCTTCTTTAGTTCTATCCAGCCTATTTTTATTTCATCATCTGGTTCGCTATTTCATTTTTCATATTTTTATGTATAATATTTCCTCTTTTAACAATGGATTCATATTCTTGTTTCAAGTGGCTAATATATTCCTTTATCGCCTTAATATATTCATTATCTCTCAAATTAGATCTCATAATTCTGCTTCAGATGGTATATATAGTCTAGCTTGTTGAATTTTTGGGGAGGTAGTTGCACTCTCTGAGAGTTCAGGAGGGTACATTGAAAAGGGGCTGAAGGCCAGGCTCTAATCTCTGAGGTCTTTGAATTGAAAAAGAAGGGAGGGGCTGGCCTGTGAGGAGAGTCCAAGCTCCACAGCCACTCACTGATGACCACCGCTCCTCCGCTGTCACGGCGCCAGGCAACAGCTGTGATTACAGGTCCACTTCAAACCTTTAGGGAAATGCCACAGGGGAAAAGGGAATCCTCGCAGGTTGCTATCCGCCAGCTCTGGGGCTTTGGAAGGCAAGTTATGGAAAAATTAAGGCTGAGGGTAGATGGTCAGTTAACGGCTGTTTTCCTCAACTACTCACTTTTGCAGAGCATATATGCGCTTCCCTTACTTTCCCTCTTGGACAACTGAACTTGCAGTGTGGGCTGTTTCCATTGATTTCTTCAGAGAAGAGACAAGCAAAGAATATATCAAGGCAATTGTGGAAAAGAGGCAAGAGGAGAATTTTTAAATGTTCCCACCAATCTATACTTTACTTCTATCTCTGCCTTCTCCCAACCACAAGCTACACCACCGACCTTCCCACCAACCCTCTGACACCAATTCAAGTCATATTTCCATCTTTCCAGAATTTTCTCTTATTTTTAGTTCCTGAAATCCTCCTTCTCCTCTTACATCTATAATTTCTTTGCAACTGTTTTCGGTGGAGGGAGCCAGCAGCACATTCTAGTTTGACTTCCTGGCTGACCATTCGTATTCATTATACTGGGCATTGTTTGGATGTATTTCCACCATCTTCTTTTATGCTTGCAATGATGATTTTTTTTCTCCTATATCCTTCCTTTCTTTCCCCCTCTCTCTCATTCTCTCTTTGGATTGAGTAATTAACTTTTTTTTTTTTTACCCTGTTCCTCTTTATTATCTGGAAATTAGACATTCTACCTATATTCCCTTATTGATTTAGTAATCAGAGTTAATTTTGACTGAGTGATAAAACCTTAAATGGATAGAAATGGTTTTTAAAAAGTCCAGATAGAATATTAATGGATTGGATGAATACATAGTATAAAAATATTTTCCCCAAACTGACTTATTGACTCAGTGAAATCTCAATCCATTGCTCTAAGATGCTTATGATAAAATTGCCAAGATGAATTCATGGTTTTTATGGAAAAAGATCTAACAAAACTATCTTGAAAAATAAAGTTGGAGGATATACACAGATGATTTTAAGACATTATACAACTATAATAATCGAGACAGTTTAGTAGTTATGTAAGGATAATATACTGATGTAAGAATAGATCAATGGAGTAGAACACAAACCAAAAATAGATCCACATATATATGGTCAACTTATTTTTAACAAACACATTGATGCAATTCAATGGGAGAAAGGTAAGTGCGCTAAATCGTGTTAGAATTACCGAATATTTGTGTGAAAAAAAAATGTACCTTAGCCCCTTCCTTATGTCATCCACAAAAATTAATTCATGATGGATTACATACTTAAAATATAAAGAATCATAAAGCTTCCAGAAGAAAACAGGAGAATATCTTTGTGAACTTGAAGTAAGCAAAGAATTCTTGATAGGCACAAAAATACACTGATTTTGACTTCATCAAATTAAAAATTTCTATTCATTAGATAGCCTTTACTTGCAAAAACACTCATATTTAGAATATACAAAGAACTATTACTAATCATTAATAAAAGAGAAACAAATGAATACAAATTGACAAATACTTAAGTAGCCATGTCACAAAGGAATATATATTAATAGCTAATAAACACATGATATCATTATTAATCAAGTAAATGAAAATTAAAACCCCACTAGAGTGGCAAAAATTTAGGAAGGAGATAATATCTGGAATTCTCATACAGTGTTGGTAGCACTGTAATGGGGTGATCTCTTCAAAAGCTGACAGTTACATACTCACAAACTTATACTTACTATATGACACAAGAAATTTCATTTGTGTGTTTACCCAAAAGAAAATGTTCATCTCCAAGAATCTTATACAAGATTGTTCATAGAAACCTTGTTACAATAATCCCAAATTAGAATGTCCATCAACAGGAGAATAGATACATAAATTGATTGTATATTCATATAATGTGATACTACTTTGCAATAAAAAGCATACACTAGTGATATACAACATGGGTGAATTTCAAAAACTTTACATTGAGCAAAAGACTCTAAACACAAAAGTACAATTCAAATAATTCCATTTATATGAAGTTTCGGGAATGAGCAAGAATAACCTAGAGTTTTAAGAATCAGAAGAGTGGTTGTCTCAGGAGGAGGGACATTGACTGAGGGGATTGGGCATGAGGGAAATTTCTGTAGTGAACGAAATAGTCTAGATCTTGTTTGGTTGGTGGTCGTGTGGTTGTACCTGAGTGTCACAGTTCATTGCACTAAACATTTAAGATGTGTACATTTTGTTGTGTATCAATCATACCTTACTCCCACTCAGTCACAATACATTGGGAAGTAAAGAGTCTAAGTATGTGCTTAGAGAATGAAGTTTTGTAAGATATCAGGGACCCAGACTCTCTGTTTTTTTTTTTCCTTCCCCATGCGGTAAGGCAGTTTGTTTTCATGTATTTTATATAACACATGTTTGGAATTAACCATGTTTTAGTATTTCCTTTCCTCATCATGTTCTTCTATCTAAGATATTTCATTCAAGATAATTTGCTTTCCCTGACTGAAGTACCTTAAGATTTGTTTTAGTGAGAGTCTGAAAATTTCACCTTTATCTTGAAAGGTATTTTTGCTGGATATACAAACCTAGGTTGCTTGTTGTTTCCATTTAAGTGCATTGCTGTATCTTCCTGTTGTCTTCTGGCTGCTGTTGAGAAGTCAGCTTCTCTGTCTCATAGTGGTTCCTTCGTAAGCACCAAAGCTATTCTCTCATCTCTGCTTTTTGGTGTTCTTCAATATCACTATGATGTGTCCAGGTATAGATTATATTTTTAAAGTTTATTTATTTTGAGAGGAGAGATGGGGCAGAGAGAGGGAGATACAGAATCCCAAACAGGCTCAATGTTGTCAGCATTGAGCCCCCCATGGGGCTCAAATCCATCCATGAATTATGAGATCATGACCTAAGCCGAGACCAAGAGTCAGATGCTCAACTGACTGAGCCATCCAAGAGCCCTTGGATTTTTTTAAAACTTAACCTGCTGCTTGAGATTCCTTAGGTATCCTAAATGTTAGGCTAATGCCTTTTGTGAACTCTGGAAAATTCTTAGCTATTTTTTTCTTGATTATTTTCTGCTCCTCATTCATTCTCTTTTCTTCTTCAACTCTGACTGGACATACAACAGACTCCCTTCACTCTTCCCTGGATTTTAATGTCATTTATGCATCTTCCAACTTTTTGTCTCTCTGGGCTGAAATTCAGATAATTTCTGAAGATGTCCTCATTACTAGTTATGTTATTAGCTATTTCTAATCTGCTGGTAAAGCTATACACTGAGTTTTAATTTCAAATATAATTTTCATTTCTAAGAGTTCTACATGCATTTTTTCCCAGATAAGTTTGATCACTTAGTTTCTTTTCCCTTATACATATTTCAAATCTCTTTTTTATTTTTTTAAACATGTATTTTTGTTTTGTAGTCTGTCTGATTATGCTAGCATTTCAAGTTTTTCCATGACGGATTCTATAAATAATTGTTTCTGTAGGCTCTTGCTAAGAGTGCCTTGTTTCCTTAGGCATTTTGTGATTTTTTTTTTTTTTTTGCCATGAAATCTGATTTCTTAGAACTTTTTCAGTTGGAATTCTTTAAGGCCTGAGTAGAGGATTGGTTATTCCAGAGAGTCCTTGGTTTGTTTTTATCAGGCATTGGAGATACTACCTACGTAAGACCACTTAAAATTTTTTTTGAATATTTACTTATTTTTGAGAGAGACAGAGACAGAGTGCAAGCAGGGGAGGGGCAGAGAGATAGGAAGACAGAGTCTGAAGAAGGCTCTAGGCTCTGAGCTGTCAGCACAGAGACCAATGTGGGGCTAGAACTCAAGAACTATAAGATCATGACCTGAATTGAAATTGGTTGTTTAACCAACTGAGCCACCCAGGTGCCTGTCCCTAAGGCCACTTTAAACTAAAGTCTTGGCTTAAGGTCCAGAGAATTTGAACTGAAAAAACTATGTGAGGGACAATTGCTGGTTACAAATTCTCAAGAGACATTTCTTTTCCTCTCTACTTTGTGTCAAGGTTTAAAACAGGCCAATTCTTCTGCTGTCTCCTGGGAGACAAAGCTGGGAGGTGATTTTACTTCAAGTCTATCCCTATATGGAGAGTTAAGCCCTTTGGGATCCAAGCTTTATAAGTGGGGACTCACATCAGGCTCTATAAGTAGAGAGGTCTGAATGTCCTTATTTCCTGTGCCCTTTGATTGCCAAGGCCATGAAAATGGAAGCTTGACTTCACCAGATTAGACAAATGTCCTCAGGTAGAAGCTGCCTGCATGCTCCATGAACTTCCCTGGGTTCCATGTTCAGTTAGTTTTTGGCCTCTGAAAACTTATGACTTTCTTGCCAATTTATCCCCACACTTACATAGATTTAAGAAAATATATACCTAGCATCTTTAGTTGTTTTCACCAGAAATATTGACCAAGATAGCTAGTTTATCTAGAAACAGGATTCCTGTATTTGTTTGATCTCATTCTTATAAAATGTCTCTTTTAGTTATAAGCTAAAAAATGCACATGATATATTTATATAGTTGTATTTAGTTTTAATTTATGCATGAATAAATAAATATAAACTAACCAGGAGCATGTACTCAGAACGTTTATGGTTGGGGTATGCAATAAAGAAAGCTTGGGGAACTCATCTTAGAGTCACAACATGGACCATTCCCTTCTTCTCAATATCTGGGACACAACCACACCAGAAGGGAGGTTGGCGAGGCCTTCAATGTCTCAGGATCTCCAGGCTTTTCTCTTGATTTCCTATGATGGGGCAGAGTCTGGTTATCTTTTATTTCCTCCCCGAGTCTTGAAAGCTTCTAAGGGAGGCTTGCCTACCTCTTCACTGAGATGGTGGCCGCTTGCTGCACATGAGCCTGTGGTGCACATGGGCCTTGCAGTGCTGACTACGTATGACCTGGACAATTGGCTTTTTAGAAAACCAGCAGCTCAGGCAGCTGTGGGCCCCCCACCTCCCTCCATTGCACTGTCCCTGGCTGGTCTTACTCGAGACAAGCCTCTTTCACTCTATAAAAGGTTTTTATATTGGAGATAATGGTTTAGAGAAATACTTGCTTTCTTTTGACTGATAGCATCTTGGCAAAGAAAGTCCATTTTGCCAGTTGTTGGCTAATGTCCTGGCCAGGAAGACCAGTAACTTCATTAATGAATTATCTTCTACTTACAAGACAAATTCGACTCATTTATTTCCTTAAAGAGATGGTGTCATTGATTAAAGATGGCCATTAGTGACCACGAATAAATGTATCTGTTCACCCTTCAAAGATGTTTGACATTTGCATATCATAATAGGAAGCAAAACAGACAGTTCTTTGGCTCACCTGTATGTCTCTAGGTTACCTTAAAGGCTGTCTCAGAATTCTAAAAATGATTAAAGAAGAAATTATTTAAATTTCCCCTGAGTTTAATGAATAGATCTAGAGATATCCATTTGTAAGCATTATATTGGGAGCAATGCTAACTTTTGGCCAAATTATATGCAGAATTTCCTGGCAGTGATCATGTGATTAGGGTACAATTCACAATCATGGTGCTCTCCCAGATAATTAGTCTGACTATAACAAAGCACTTAGCAAAAGCTTCAAAGCCAAAATGGAATATAGCACACAAATTTTGGAACCTAAAACCAAAGTCAAATGCTAATTTTTACAAAAAGGCATCAAAGTTTCATTTTTTTAAAGTCGACTGAACTAGGTTAGATTGAAATTCGAGCCTATGCATTATTAAAATTATTGAATTGGGATATCAAAATATCAGACTGAACTCAAATCAGAACTTCATACATCCTCAATGCTAGATAACGGGTCCCCCCTTTATAAGCTAAGTTGGACTTTTTTTGAGAGGGAATGACAGTTATGCTATCAGACAACAAAGTGATAGAACTCACAGGATTAGCCTTTAGGGGGAAGGTACAGATGTGGCGAGAATGACAAGGCACTCCCTGGCCCTCTTGAGGTGAGCAGGAACGGTCAGTTCTACTGTAGTATAGCATATATGTGTCCATTGGATCTTTCCACGGGGTGTCTGGCTGAACTGAGGTTTGGTCATTGCAGCCAGGTCAGGACTGACCATAGGGGGGGACCAAATCGGCTGGGTGGACTCTTCATAGGCCACTTATCTAGGCGGGCATAGAGTTACATCCTTCTAGATGTGCTCTTCATGAATGGATGAGGAAACATTTGCAAACGACACAGTTCCCGAAACCCCACCACCTGTGCTGTCTTTTCTGGGTGAGCCTGATTGCTTTTGGCTCTACTCGGTGCAGTGTTTTCCATTAAATCAGTCTTTCCTCTGTGGGGGTATTTATTATGTGCCATTTTGAAAATAAAAGGGACGCAGAGCAATCATCCAGCAAAACCATAAAACATTTTATTATCCGAGACGGTGAGGGGACAGGTTTGACATACAACACTGGGAGCCGCGATGGCCGAACAATGTGGTACTAAAGCGTGATTTAATGAGGCTTGGAGGATTTAGTTCAGTCAGAAAAGTTCCACTCTGTCTTGGGCATAGGAGAAGCGAGCTGGCACGGGCCCCTCACTGAGCAGCATCTCACCAGGGAGGCTTCAGCCAGCAGCCCCCATTTGTCCTGCTGTCCCAGACAGCCATTGTCAGGGAGACTTTCGTGCTGAAATCTTCTGACTGATTTAGTGGACTCCAAACTTGGCACAGCTTCCTGGTGGCTTCCGTTTCACAAGGCCAGCAGTTAATCCAACAAAAGGCTGAATTCATTTCCCTCTATATCCATTGATTGCCAACTGAGAGCTGGATGCTGTCAAATTGCTTTAAAAAAAATTCTATTTCACTGGAATTGAAGTCTTTTGCCCTCTGATAAATGGCAGTGTGCTGTCTTGGGCAACAGTTTTGTTTTCCACTTTTCCAGAGGAAAAACTCATTAGCAGATGGTGGCTGGACATCAAGTCAATCATTGTCTTTGGATTTAATCATACACATCTATCTGATCCAGCTGAACCAAACCTACCTGTGATACTTCATTATTGTGTTGGCACAACCTCAGCCACTGAGTTATGAACATAAGACATTTATGGACAAGTTCAAGCATTGTTTTGTTATCTTCTTCACTGAAGTGGATGGAGGTGCTTGCTGAATATTTATCAAGTAACCATGGCATGCTTGGTCCCCTGAGATTGAATGGAGCTGTCAAAGACTTAAAAGCCTAGTCCCTGTCCTGAAGGGGCTGATGATCTAGAAGGTGAGATGTGGCACACACATAAAGAGATAAACAACGCTGCTTTATTACATAATCTATTGGCTTTTGTTGAGGTGGCCTAGGGCTCGTCTAACATGGTAGTTCTCTACTGATACCATAGTAGAGGATGACCTGAGGAGCTTTCAAAAATGATGAATGTTCAGGTATTGTCTTAGTTGGTTGGGACAGCTATAACAAGAAGATCATGTGGGTGCCTGGGTGGCTTAGTCGGTTAAGCGTCCGGCTTCAGCTCAGGTCATGATCTGGTGGTTTGTGGGTTTGAGCCCTGCAGTGGGCTCTGTGCTGACAGCTAGCTCAGAGCCTGGAGCCTGCTTCAGATACTGTGTCTCCCTCTCTCTCTCTCTGACCTCTCCTGCGTATGCTCGCTCTCTCTCTCTCTCTCTCTCTCTCTCTCTCTCAAAAATAAATAAAAAACATTACAAAAAAGAATATCATGGACTGAGGGGCTTAAACAACAATCATTTATTCCTTACAGTTCTGGAGGCTGAGAAGTCCATGCTCAAGGTGCTGGCAGATCTGTCACATTGTGAGAACTCACTTCTTAGTTGCAGATGGCTATCTTCCCATTGTATCCTCACATGACAGAGAAGGGAGGGAGGGAGAGAGAGAGAGACAGAGAGACAGAGTGACAGAGAGAGACAGAGACAGAGAGACAGAAACAGACAGAGTCAGAGAGAGAGAGAAAGAGAACTCTTCTGTTTCTTCCTATGAGGGTGCTAATCTCAACCGTGAGGGCTCCATCTTTGTGACCTGATTACCTCCCCAAGGCCTCACCTCCTAACACCATCACACTGGGGATGTGGATTTAACATATGAATATTAGGGGGACCTAAACATTCAGTCCATAACAGTCCCTCATACCAAAGATCCTGATTCAATGAGTCTACGGAGAGTCTGGGCTTCAGTATTGAGAAAAGCTCCTTGGTTGATTCTAATGTTCTGCTAGGGCTAAAAACTGCTGGTCTAAGAGACAGATGACTAGGCATTTTTTTTTTAAATTAACAGGTTTTACTCTGGATTTTTCTCCTCTCCAGATAAATAGGACCTTTCTCTTCTCTACTCCAGTAGCTCCCTGTACACATCTCAGTGAGCCTCACCGCCTCCCTGTGATAATCCCTCCCCCCCCCTTTTTGCCCCTCTGCGGGTAGAGACAGAGTTCTAACCATCCTTTTCCTCCTAGAGCCTGGCACAGAAAAGATGCTCCACAAACATTTGCTGGATGAGGGAATGAAGGAATGAGTTGGTTGACCTTGAACAAGATACATAAACTTTCTGCTTAGGAGTCTTTGTCTCCATCATAAAGATGGAGGAAGGAAGGAATGATGCTATCATTCTCCAGGGCTATATTAGATGTGGATGTCTTCCTCTGATGACTTTGTAGCCCTTTTAAAATAAAGGTGCAATACAAATTCTAGGCATTCTCATGGACAATTGACCCTGGAGTAATACCTTTGTTCTCCCATTTTGTAGCAAGACACGAGTGAATTTTGATGACATTATGGCAGAGCTGATGCTGGCACAATGAGTCTACTAATGTCTTCTAAATGAGATGGCTTACTTTTACAGTAGTTCAGAACACAGTCAGGGCCCAGAGTCTGAGAAAGAAAGAAAAGTCCAAGAGGGTAGCCTCAAGAGTTGGTCATGATCAAGGGACAGGGTCTAGGGGTCAGAGGTCTCCCCACAGCCCTCTGTCCTAGGGCATGGTTGACCTCTAAGTGACTTTCATTGAAATTCTCCTTTCAAACCCTGTTTGCAAATGCATTTATTTACTTGGAAAGGGAGTCGAGGGATAAGGAGGCTAGCATTTTTTTTCAGATTTTATTTTTAAGTAATTGCTACCCCCAACAAGGGGCTTACACTTATAACTCTGAGATGAAGAGTCCCACGCTCTTGTGAATGAGCCTGCCAGGCACCCCAGGGAGCTAGTATTTCTAAGAAAATGTTTAGGACACTAGTATTTCTTAGGAACCAGTGGTTAGAACTCATTTACAGTGACAAATTAAATATTGATGTCTTTTTCTTTTCTATGAATTAGTTTAAATATGTTTACAAGTACCTCCCTCATTTTTTTCCTGCCCACAATCTTCATTGTAATAAAAATTAGCACTCAAAGCTCTAAACCACGTATTCGAGATTATGGGAAGGCTTCTGCTTCTCAGAAAACATTTAGGCTATTTAGATGCTGTAAATTTTGTGCTAAGTGTTTATGAAATCCAGGCTCGTTTGTTTACTTGAGGTTTAGAGCCCAGGAAGAGCCTCCCACATCCTCTTTTTTTTTTTTT